>NW_005054418.1:2395727-2476404 GCF_000277835.1 Geospiza fortis | reverse complement strand
TGTGAGAAAGCTTCAGAAGTGACTAGTGATTTGGGAAACATAATTTCTTTTTAGGAACTCCACATAAGGCATTTGTGGAGACAAAGAACACTGACTCTTAGTTCTTGTAAAAACAGAAGGAGTTAGAAAGAGTTTTTATTGGAAAGTTATGCTAAGTTTACACTTTGCTAATTAGCAACTCCTTCGTGAAAACTGCACAATCCTCCACCTCTTCTCATGAAGAGGGTAAAAAGGAAAGGCTTAAGAATGGCTCGTCCAGAGTCAGCTCGGTATTTTACCAGCCAGTTTGCCCAGAACTGAAGAAAATCAAATGCAACCCCCAGAAATGTAGGATGTATTAGAGTAGGAGTAAGAAGCCTTAGTTCTGTAGTTCCTGGCTTTTGTTGGATTATTTTTACACAGCTTTTCTATTTAGGGTGCGATTATGGCACACATGGTCAATAAGATCACACAGCCTTTTTAGACTTCTATAATACTTCAAGGTGCAAGGTAATTAGTTAGATATGGAGAAAAAAAACCAATCTGTCTTATGGTTTATGGAGTTTTAAATAAAAACTTGTTGTACATTTAAATGTAATTTTTTAGCATTTACTGAAAAAAAAAGTATAATGAAAAACCTCATACTCAAAGATCAGGTCTGCCACAGTAACAATTATTCTCAATTTCCTCCATGGTGATCACAGGAGACACTTCAGAGCTATTATGATTTTGGTTGAAGTGCATGGGACAGTGCTATTTAATTTCCATGAGATCTTAATATAACTGTTATGATTCCTCCATCAAATGCATTATCACACATTCTACGGTTGTCATGGTGTATTGCACCAATAAATACTACCAAGGAAGTTCTTCATGCACAGTTCATTGACATAATAGGCTATAATGGCTTTTTTTTAGTGCTGCTATGGTCTACTGTATCAATGCCTGCTGAGGGAGACTTTAAAGCACTCATCCAAGCACACAGGGTAACTATACATAATAAAAATCTTTATGAAGTTTTTGGAAATAAGCAATTATTCTGCACTGCACTGTTCATTTTATTTATAAGTGTCAAAATCATTAGCATACACAAGGGACAGATGTGATATTCAAATTTTCCCTTAAAGATTGAATTAACTTTCACAGGCTCCAAGAACCTTCAAGAAAGTTGAGGTGTTTTATGTTGTCTTTCATTTTTCCTAATGTCAAAGTGCAAAAGCACAAAGGAAAGACTTTACTGTCACTCAATGATCTCATGCTTCTTTGTCTTGATCTCAATATCTTTCCTATATTCTGTAAGAAGAGTAACCATTGCCTTATCTTCCTGTCTGAAAGCTACACCTGCAATGGAAACTCTTGTCTAAATATTCTCTCTATGAAATGAATAGAGAGTAGTACCTCCAAAAAACATACTGAAGGATCATCCATAAATTAGGGACATAAATGAGTGTGAGGACTGACTCACTGAAGAATTTAGCCTAGCTGCCTAGCAAATACCTGCCACAGGAAATATATTTCAGTCCTTATGGAGAAAATACAGACACAGTATTTTCAGAATTTCAGCTATGTAGATGAAAAGGGATTAGATTAGGAAAACAGAAAGGACAATTCATACTAAATGGGATGTAGTATTGAATAACTACCATTTTCTTACATGAGCACCAAGATATTCAACAGGAAGTCCAAGAAACCATGCAGCTATGATTAATGTATTAATTTTTCTTGAGGTCTGTGAGAAAAGTTTAGAGATGTACTATAGTACATTCTAGATAATCAGAAAACTCTTTTTTTCCCTTCTTTTTTTTTCTCTTTTTTTTTTCTTGTGATGTTGTGGTGGTTTGACCATGGCTAGTATCCAAATGCCATCAAATCTTTCTATCACTCTCTCTCCATCAACATGACAGAAGAAGAAAATATGATGAAGAGCTCATGGGTTTAGATAAGAACATGAAGACCACTATTACCTGTCATGGCAAAAACAGGAGCAACTTGGGGAAATGGATTTAATTTGCTTCCAAACAATCAAAGGAGGATAATAAGAAACAATAATGAGTCTAAAAAACATTTTCCCCCCATATCTCTCTTCTTTCCCAGGCTCATCTTCAGTCATGACTCTTCTACCTTCTCACTCTGGACCATGCAGAATGAGGAATGGGGTTTTTGGTCAGTCCATATCTTTTCTTCTGCTGCTCCTTCCTTGTCATGCTCTTCTCCTGCTCCAGCTTGGGTCTCTCCCACAGGACACATGAAGTTCTTTTCCTTCTGGGTTAAGGTCCCCAATCAAGTGGATGAAGGGAAGGCAGTGGATATAGTTTTACTGGATTTTAGTAAGGCTTTTAAAACTTTCCCTCACAGCCTTCTTCCATACAAGTTTTCCTGCTGTGGGATGAGCAGTTCATGATGTGCTGGGTGAAGAGCTGGCTGAGGGGCAGAGCTCAAAGGGTTGTAGAGACTGTAGCTCCAACTGCCTGGAGACTGATCATCACTGATGTTCCTCAGGGTTGAATTCTAGGGCCTGTCCTGTTCCATATATTGACCAACAGTCTGGATGCAGAAGTTGAGTGCATCACTGGCAGGTTTTGTTGATGATACCAAATGGGAGCTGCTCTTGATCCTCCCAGAGAGCAACATCTTGCAGAGGGTTCTAGATAGATTGGAGCAGCGGCCTAAAAATAATGGGATTAGATTAAAAAAGGTGAAGTGGTAGATTCTGCTCCAGGATGGAGTAATGCTAGGCACAAGTTCAAGGGAGAGGAGTGCCATGAAAGCAGCCTACAGAAAAGGGTTTGGAGGTGCTGGTCAAGAGGACACTCAATATGAGTCAGCCTTGTCTGCTAAGAGGAAAAACCAGACATAGCATCACCAGACTGTCAAAGAATTGATTCTCTTGCTGTGTTCAGCAATGGTGCAAGCTCAGCAGAAATACTGTGTGCAAATCTAGGACACACAATTAAAAAAGGATGTGAAGGTCCCTGAATAAAATGTCAATCTCTTAGTAAAGACTTCTTCTTTCTTCTCTTCTTTAGGGAAACATGAATTTCCACTTTTTCAGTGTTCAGCCCAGTTAGAAACCACATCAAAGCTGTATGGGTGTTTTAAAGCAAGTAAATATACTGTATGTTGGTGCAACAATACCCATAGGAAAAGAAAAATGTAGACAAACCTTTTGACAATATTCTTTTCTTAAACGTTCGCCCATAATGACAGCATTCTAAACAACACCTGTAGCTCAATAACTAGACCAGCAGGGAGTCGTGGTAGTTGTGTACTTAAGTCAATATTCCAGCTTCTGTGAAAGATTATCTTCACACAAAATGACAATTATTATCTTAGATCCAGCAGTCAGCATATTTCACAGCATAATTCAGAGTCTAGAATAAAGTTTTAGAAAGTCAAACTAAATATTCCATTTTTAATAGAAATACAGTTTGGGGGAACACCTTTTACTGTCAAATGAATATAGATGGAAGTACTAATTTTTAAATGTGCAATCTGAAACAGGATAGTTATATGCTATAAATCATGACTTATAATTACAGCTTATGCTTATTATATTGCTTGCAATAATGTGAATATAACATTTAATAACAGTAAAATAAAATATTTAAAAAATAAAACATTCAATAAATAAAATAATTTACTATAATTTATATATAAATCTCTGCATATATAAGATAAAATTTCATTGGAAATCTCAACTGATAGCATAAGCAGTGTTTTTGTTTAAGACATGTATAAACATTAGTCACTGATGAAATTGCCATTTTGAATATCAATAATAAATACTAAGTGAAACATTCCATCTATTTACCCATAGTAATCTTCCTCCATAAACAAAGAACTCTTCAGTAAATTAAACCAAAGAATCAAACAAAAAGACTGAGCAAAAGATTAACGACACAAATCCTGTATACAGCACACTGAGGTGAAACAGAGGTTGTTCAGAGTTTATCAGCCAAGCTCTGAAAAGTGAGAGCATCATTGGGAAACTCCTATAACTGAGAAGTAGGATTCTTTTGCTGAGCCTGAGCTCTATGCTGATATGTTTATCTGCTGCAGCTTCCAAATTAGTTAAAAGCCTTTTTGTATATGTTGACAGAGTAACATACTAACAGTAGCATAAATGATCCAGAGAACTTCTTCCTTTTTGTCTTTTTCTGCCTGAAAATTATTTCAGTCTCTTTTAAATCCTTTTGCATAGATCTGTTATACTTCTAACTTGCTTGAGTCAGAAGTAAACTGAACTGCACATAGTAGGTGATGTGGAGACAATGCAGTTTACACATCACTATTTGCATGTGTTTATTCTTTGTGCTGAGGAAACAGGCAGCTAGCTATTCATATTGAATTTTTCAGCCTCCTCACGTAGGCTGAGGAGGAGCAGCTGCTACATCTCAGACTCTTAAAATGAGAACCATTATGAACTTTATCTCCTATCTGAAAATTCACATCTGTCAGGAGTAGCAGTAAGACCTCTGTAGCAAATGATCTAAAGCTGAACACACACTAGTCAATGATACATGAGTGCCAACACACCTTCAAACAAGACATTTCTTACCTCAGCAAGTGTTTTGTCAGTAAATCACATTTAGTTTGCTTTCACTCAGATCATGCTCTGATTCCTATATCACAGATGCATTGAAGCTCTGGAATCTAACTTGAATGAAAACCTAAACATAGACCCTGAAAAAGCTCAAGGCTGATAAAATATGTAATGCCCAGTCTTCTAAGATTTGCTCAAAGTTGCTCATTGGGAGAGGCAGTTATTTACTTGACAGCATTTTCTGTTCTTTTGCCCAGCAATATTCATTAGTCTAACTAAGATTGCATTAGGAGAGCTTTTCATGTGAAAAAAAAAAGATTAAACAGGAGAAGTTGAGCCATGAATACTCATGATTTCTAGTTGAAAATTATTTGGAGGGGTACTTTCTGGTCTTTCTTTCAAAATCAAGTAAAATGCACTATTTTTATTAATCTAATTTTTAAGTTCTGAACTAGGGCAGCATGCCGGAAAGAATCCGGAAAAGATGAATTTTATAAACCTTATATTTGATTGTTTGAATGGGCTGTGAAAGACACAGAGAAGACACTTATGCTTATCTGGTTTAACTTCTCTCCTCTGTTTCTCTCCCCAGCATCTAAACGCAGAGCTGGTGACAAGTGTGTCTTGGATATATTGCTCTCTACCTCAGAAAATGGTCCCTTTGGTAGATTGCTTTAAAGTCTTAGTTTTGTTTCAGCATGGAATTAGACTTCTGTTAGGAGACCTTAAACTTAAAAAAAAAATATTTCTATTCATGTCTCAAAAAGTGAAAAAATTGATTGAAATGTCCTGCAACATATGTGTAAGAGTTAATTAGCAGAATCACTGGTTATGAAACAGAGTTCCCATTTCTTTGTCAGGACTTATCACACAGGGAAATATTATATAAAGGAACAGAATCTCACCTGGTGTCAAGTTAGATATTCCCTTATGCTCAAAGTGAACTCTGAAACAATAACTGACAAAGAGAGAGATGAACCAGTTCGATCATCTCACCAAGCTCTAAGGAAGAAATGTATCAATGGGTTAGAATATAGGACCTCAAGAAAACTGCTCCTATTATTAACTTAGGAACCTAATTTTCATTTCTTTCCTACTTCCAGAGGAAGACAGATGACCAATATTCAGAGGAAGTTCCCATCACATCAGTGTCTTTTATTGTCTAAAAATCTCAGAATTTTAGTTTCTGAGAGAGAACTGCCCGATAGTTCTGTTTGTTTACATTTACATGAAATTACTCTCTTGCACAAATCTAAATATCATTTTAGAGCAATAGATTCTAAAGAACTACAAACATGTTCCATTCAGTTACTTGCATGCTTGGGCATAAATAAGTGCCCTCATGTAGAAACACACTTTTTCTACTGCTTCCATAGTGAAAAGATTTTTTTTCTTACATTCTTAAAAATAAATTATGCAGTGATAGGTATATTATAGTTCTAGAAAAGCGCAGATGCCCCCTCCTTGTTTCCTCTAACTCTCACTTAGTTTTTTACATGACAACACAACTGAACTCATTAGTGTTGGTATTTTTAATAACTATTTCTAAAAGCAAAGATGGGATTAATCTAAGTGTGAATCTTTCAAATCCAAGTTCTTACAAAGAGGCCACCAATAGTCAATACTATTAGGTGCAGTCACACCTAATAAACTCATGAAAGTTTATTTCTAGGAAATCATCAACACTGTAAAGATAATGTATTATCCATTTGTAGTGTACAAATAGATTGATATAAGTGAAATCTATGGCATTTACATGTACCTAAGTCTGACAAAATTCATGAGACTTAAGATGCTCAGCTGTGCTAGAAGTATTGATTGATAACATTACAATTGTCTGCGGCTTTTGGGTCTATTAAGGTAACAAGATTTATATTATTACACAAAGATTTATATAGAAGTTTTTAATGTAGTAAGAGGGTCAAAACCACAGAAACCATGTTTATTTGTACTAAAGACACACATAGCCCTTGATATTTCCTAAAAACAATACACATAATGCCAGATCCAATTCTAGCCCAAATACTAAATTTAGCATCGGCATATAGCTCTCATTTCCACTAATTTAAAAGCTTTGTTGTAGTTGTTAATTCTTATTTTTTCTTAATTTTTATTGCCTCTGTAATTATTTAGTCAAACAAATAAATAACACAGAAAGTGGTACCTATTATCAAAGAATGTCTTCATGACAATGAAACATTACTATTAAACCCATGGATAATTGAAATAGTACAGTGGCAATTTCAACAAAAGGGTGGCTTAAGTATAAAACAATGTTTACTCAGTAACTTGAGAATAGAAGTAGAAATAGCTGGATATTATACATATTATAAAAATAAATAATGATTTAACTGCTGCAAAACCTCTTGTAAGGTAAAAAATCCTTGCAGCCTACATTTAGAGATGGGGAAAATGGTGCACTACAATTTTACATCTCCATCTTCATGTACCAAAGATGAAAAACTTGTGCTTTCATCTTAGAGTTGATGAGCTCCTCCAGCTCTAATCATGAAACATAGAGTAGTATTTTTAACAACTAAGAACACACTTTTTTCCCAATTTGTATTGAAAGGGTGATTCTTCATCCCTTTTTCTGTTTTGAATATTAGATCTTTGCTTTTGTAGTGAAAGATGCTTTTTTGTCATATTAGGTTTGATACTTTATAGGTTCCACTATACTGCATGGAAGGGACATTCAGCCTGAAATTCTTTATTTAGTCTTTTGGCAGTCTCTCAATAACAACTTGCATTTTATGTTTTCCTTTCTATTGTGATAAATAGTTTACATTTGTATTTAGAATGCTTCAAGCTACAGTTATTGTCATCACAATCCCTTTCAAAATTCCCTTCTATGTCTTCTGACATTACACGAATATTTGTGTTTGATCATTACTTTTTGTGGGTATGCAGTGAAGATGGGTAGGTGCAGTTTCTCAGTATATTTTATAGTAAATATTTTGCTTCCTTTAGTGCCATGGAAGCATAGTACACTGTGCTGTACACAATGATTGGAAATCACTCAAGAAAAACCAAAAAACCCAAGAGGATTTATTTTTCCACAGGTCTCTTTTAGTAATAGATCTATCACATAGGTGCTATAACTGATCTAATCTAATTGGGACACCAATTGGACCAGTCCACCCTTTGACACCTGTAGGAATCTATAAAGTTAGAGGGTTTCAGGTTTGTGGGAAAACAGACAGGCCTCAGTGCAGCAGAGCTATAGATATTGCTGATGCATCTTGTCAAGCTGTAGCGAAGACGTGAAGAATAGAACAATAGAGCTATGTATTAGCGATCTGGAATAACTTTCTAAGTTGCAAAAAGTTTCTATAGCAAGGTTGAAATTATGAATAGGGTTTTATGCTTTGTCTTCTTATAAATGAACAAGCAAGTATTGTTTTAACCCCAGCTACATGTGTTTATGTTGATTAGATAGAATCACTGTCAATATGCTTTCTCTCTGTGTAATTGGCTAGGATGAGTATTTGGTGACTTGTAACAAGTAAGTTTCTTTGGCTTGCTGCCTGGATGCGAACTGTCAAGATCTTTGCATAGACAAAACTATGTATTATAAAGATTCTAGAAAATAAACGGTTCCGACACATCCACAGTAGTCCCGTCCCGTTCGTGCTTGTATATAAACTGCCGGCACAACACCAAAACCAAATAATTCTTTTAGCAGTAGTTTCTTCTTCAAAGCTAGGATTTCTTACTGTAAAATAAGAGTTCTGAGGAACTGAGGTACTGCATTGAAAATAAAATTGTCCTCTGCAATCATATGCTACATGAGCACAACTCACACCTCTTTCACAGTTTTCTGGTGTAGCTTGCTGATATTGAAATGGTAATGGTTAATACATATAAATTTTTTTCTTCTCTTAGTGAAGAAATATTAAAATATGAGCAAAACTTGAAAAAAATATTTGTAGAGCAAGTGTAACTTTAGAGACTGTTAAAATTATAAACAGTAGCTTAGAGAAGTCAGTGGTTGTACCAAATAACAAACAGAACGATATCACTGACTGTAGCTTTATAGTGCCTCTTAAAAGTAATGCATTCTGAGAACATCCTTAATGGAACTTGTGATTCCCCTCTGGACTTCCATATAGAAGTCTCAGTATAGTACAAATTCCCTTTTATTCTGCATACTGATATCTCTATTTCTAAGAATACACCTGTGACCAAGGTTTTTTTTAAAGCATTTAGAGACTTAAACACCTTTAATACCTTTTCCTAGTCAAAAGAGAGAGAAAAGTCCTTTGATGAGATTTCTGAAGAGCAATAGAGACAGCCTTAGAAAGAGGCTGACTGAGGATTTATTGAGAACCAGGAAATGGATTTGAGTTAGTACAATGTTAGGTGTTAGTTAAAGTGTCTAATATGGTCCTTTCCTAAAATTACTGAGGAACACATAGAGGAATTTTTCATATGAGATTTCAGAATTTCTAATAGGTAATGTGAAAAACAAATCTTGGTTCTCCTAGGATCAGGAACTATGGATGTTTATCACTATAAATGGAAAAAAGTAGTTGGATAAAGAAAGTAAATTCTATGCACAACTAAATTCTATGCAAAATATCCTCTGAGAGTTCTAATGTATCTCGCCTAACCTATTTGCACCAGCTCTGTTTATTACAGACAAACTAGTTACAAACAGATGAATAATTCATTCTGTTATAATGGCAATTTATAAAATTCCTGTACAGGTAATTTCAGGACAAGCTGTGTTCTAAACTCTCTTAGTGAGTCTCGTCTGTTGCTTGTCTCTAAGACTAGTAATAAATGTCAGTATCTGGGAATTTGGGAATTTGAAGCTTTTTAAATGTTGCCTCCATCTGCTGTAAGTTATTGTGGTGGGTTACCTTTGGCCAGAAACACCACTCATCCACTCACTTGCTCCCCTTCCTCACAGGACAGGGGGAGATAATAGGCATGACAGAGCTTATGTGTCAAGACAGAAAAGGGAAATCATTCACCAATTAGTGTTATGGGCAGAACAGACTTTGCTTGGGGACAATTGATTTAATTCGTTGCCAATTAAAAGTAGAGTGGTATAGTGAGAAAACAAATGCAAACATTTAAACAATGCTTCCTCGTCTCCTGTTTCAAAGCTGAACTTCACTTCTTCACTCCCAAGTTCTCTCTCCTCTAAGCCTCCTCCACCTGAAGCTCCATGAACAGCACAGTGGGAAGGGGAATGGTGGTTGGCGTCAGTCTGTAAGAGTTCCTCTCTGCTGCTTCTCCCTCCTCACACATTTCTTCTGCTCCAGACTGGGCTCTCCATTTAGATAGTGTGTACCTGCTCTGGTGTGGGGTCCATCATGGGCTGCAGCTCCATATCTGCACCACCATGGTCCTCCATGATTCTCCATGTGGGAAAACTCCTGTTCCTGTGCCTAAAGTACCTCCTCCCCCTCCTCCTTCTCTCATCTTTGTTGGGGAAGATGAAACAGGAAAACCTTACAGATATGATTGCCTGGCAAAAGATTTTGAGAATATAGAAACTATAAGCGAGATTGAAATGAAAGCAAGCTTTGAGATACCTTAGTTACTGAACAACTGGAAAACAATGGCGTGGCCAGCTAAAAGTAATCCCCTTTTGAAGAAAGAACACCCTCTGCTTGCAGACAGGTCCAAGAGTCAGAGCAGACCCTACTAGCTTGGCAGAAGGGGTCCAAAGAGTAGTTTTTAGGGTTTAAAATGTAACACAGTATGGTAATGTAATAATTCTTATAGGATGCATGTAAATGCTATAGGATTTGTATATTTTGCTAGATTGCTTAGTGAGAATTAGAATATTCAACACAGAAGAAGATTTATTGTATTGTAATGGGAACCTCGCTCTCTTACCCTTCTCCGCTCTTATGTTTTTACTCTTTACCCTTTTACACTCTTACCCTCTCATCGTCTCTACCCCTCTCTTCTCCCGGGCCTGCTCTGAGCTGTGGCTGGCAGCTCCCAGCAGGGCCTTGCGCCTACACCCTTTGCAATAAACCACAAGTTCCATGACCTGGCTTTGGAGATCTCTCGTCTCCGTCCATCCCAACCGTCCTACACCCCAGAGCTCCTACAACCTTGCTGTCTATATGGCTGTTTTCTCACACATTCTTCTTCCCTTATCACATTTTTCCAACAGTTCCACAATTTTGCCAGAGGGGCTCAGTTTTGTCCTGCAATGGATCTGCTTGAACCAGCCCCTTTTCACAAAAACCACCTCTGCAGCCTCTCCCTGCCAAACTGTTGTCATTTACTCCCAACAGTTATCCAGAGAAAATACTCAAATAATTAGCTAACAGTAATAGAATGGACTCAAAGTTGGGGGTTTTTGGTTTGTTTTTTTTTTTGTTTTGTTTTGTTTTTTTTTTTTTTTTTTTTTTTTTTTTTTTGGTTTTTTTTTTTTTTTTTGTTTTTTTGGTTTTTTTTTTTGTTTGTTTTTTTTTGGTTTGGTTTTGGTTTGGTTTTTTTTTATTATTTGTTTGTTTGTAGGATTTGGTGTAGGGGAATTATTTCTTTCATGAATTAACAACAAATTATAGGATGAGGTTTTCACTCATTTGTGTTTTGCTAATGCCTGATGTATAGTTGGACATTAATGACACAACTTTCTTTCATTGAGCTAGGGCTGTGTTGTTATTTATAGAAGTTTTACGATTTTAAGAAATAAGATAGCATTTGTTATGAGTAATGGGAAGATGAGTTTTGGCAACACTATTACTTTCTTCCTCTGAAGGTATGTTAGCAAAGCTAAGAATAATGGAACTATACTGCATATATATATATATATATATATGCACAGAGTGCAAACATGTCCAAGAGCTTGCCATTTTTCTACCACTTGGTCTAATAAAAATATTATCTCCTTCTTATAAATACATCCAGTTTCTGTTTTTTAACTCTGTGATGGTGTACATGACATACTAATTCATTCTGTTTTATTTCTCTGCTCTATTTCTGTATAAACCTGTTTGACTGACCTTGGCTGGACACCAACTTCCCCTCAAGCTGCTCTATCACTTGCCTCCTCAGCTGGACAGGGGAGAGAAAATAAGATGGAAAACAACAGTAGATTGAGATAAGGTAGTTTACTAAAGCAAAAGTGAAAGTTTGTGTGCACACAAGCAAGGAGAAAAAAAATTCTCTACTTTCCATCAGCAAGCAATGTCTGATCACATCCAGAGAAGCTGGACTGCAGCACATGTCATGGTTGCTCCGGAAGGTAAATGCTGTAAATAAAGAATTCCACCCCCTCCTGTTAGCTTTTGTATCTGAGCAGACATCTTATGGTATGGGACATCCCTTTGGTTAATATGGGTCAGCTGTCCTAAATGTGTCCCTTCCCAGGATCTCGTCCAGCCCCGGCCTAATGCTGAGGGAATGCTGGTGAAACAGCACTGATGCTGTACCAGCACTGCTCAGCAGAACTCAAAATATTGGTGTGTTATCAACACCCTTTTGGCTCCCAATGCAGAACATAGAACTACAAGAGCTGCTGTGGGAAAATGAACTCATCTCAGCCAGACCCAATACAACAGGATATAGGTTACAAAGAACTTCTTGCTGGACTCCCCTTCTCAGCACGACCCTGAAGTTGAGGATGGACTAACTGTAGCTACCCTGTGCTGCCCAATGCAAGCACAACTCACTGATGAGCATCCAGCTCTGGCACAGATCTGCTGTCTGAGCTAGTTAAAGCATTCTCGCAATCCACTATATGGTAATTTTCCCATAACATTAGAAAACAGATGTTTTAAACAGATAATGAAATTTCAATTCTGAAGTAAATAAGTGCAACATTTTCAACTTCATTTAAGTGAGATGCTGTGAATGCTTTTATCTCATCTAATATTTATATCTAAAAGTTAGAAAAAAATCCTTATGCTGACAATATTACCTGAAAGCATTTCTGTTCCCTGCGGACCCATATTTTTTCTTCTGCCACAATCTCTACTTCACTCTTTAACCCTATGGTTTATAGACACATCAAAGCAGTTGTGTGGAAAAACTGTCTAAGTCAACAAATTGCCAAGTACATACTTCAGAAATCACAGATTGTGTAATTTCAACTCATTGTTTTAGTTTCCACTTTATAGTCAGAAAGAAAGAAATATACATCCCTGTAAGGTGATTTATCTCATCTTGAGCTGCCTATTTTGCCTCAGTGTTATAAAGGGATGTAGCTTTAACTAAGACAAGTAACTTTTAGACAACTGAATCTGGATATGATGAACTACATGATGGATGAATGTAGCTTTAAGAATTGAAAATTAATCTGAACTTTGCTATAGAATTGGTATACTGCTTACTCATCCTTAATTCATTCTGAAATTGACTTCTAAGATCTATTAAAAAATCCCTCAATGATTGAAACATTTGGGTGTTGGAAAACCATATTTGCATGGGTCATAAATTACTGTAAGTTCCTAAGCCTTCTATGGCTGTCAGTTTCTTAGTTTCTTTTTGAATGTGGATGGTTTTTTCTGCCATTATCTGATACAAGTATATGGGCTGTGCGTGAATCAGAGGATATCTGGTCTCTAACGTTCTTTTATTACTCTTGCCCTGAGTGCTGAACCCTCCAGTTCAGCTGTTTTTATGAAGCTCTATTTCTTACAAGGCCAGCATCCTGTAAAGAAAGGAGGAGATAGTTCTGTTCTCTTGGAAATTTGCATGTGAACACTAGCTACAAGACAAGTAAATGCACATTCACCATGAGCACAGTTCATGGAGTGATGAGGACACAGCCTCAGAGGGAATGATTGTTTCACAACAAGGAGCTCATGCATTTAAAATCGCTCAGCACCTGGGCTTGAAATGAGTCCATGCTCCTGTTGCTTAATGCTGTCGCACAGTAGTTTTGGCACCAAGACTGACAACTTGAAGGGTTATTCACAAAATCATATAGCATGTTAAATTCTGGTAATGTATTTTTCCCCTTTCCTGGCAAGATTGCAAGAAAAAAATTGGCTGTATCTTTATAGATGTGCATCTGGCTAAAGGGCAAAGCCTGGCTATCAGTTTTATCACTATTAACCTATAGTTTTGAGATTTGCACTTTACTTAGTCAACATTCAACTTTGAATCTCATTTTTGCCTTAAGAAAATTGTTTCTTTCCTACCTTAGTGCTGAGTGCATGTGCACGTGATTTTCAGACATTGCCTTAATTAAGTTTTGACTGCTTTGGTGGTATTGAGAATCTAAAATTTTTACAAATATGAAAGCTGATAGCTGCCTGCAAATACAGATGCTCTCTAATGAGTGAACATAGAAGATCAGACTGAGTGTCTCAGTACTACTGAGATAAGTACCTCTTTGCTGTAAATGATTTGTGGTGGATACATAGGCAAAGTATAATTAACTGGGCCCTCTTACTCTGTTCTGCTTTTAACTTGAGGTCTTCATTGACCATTTGATACTGCAAAAGAACAGGGAAAATTTTTAGGGTGGTAGGAAGAATCTGATAGGTGGAGTGTTAACAAAAAGAGAATCCTGGCATAAAGTCTGATTATGAAGTCTTTCTTGGAGCTGCCCTACTACTACAATTGCCATGTTCTACCACTTCTGTGTAGGCAGCCACCATTGATTCCAGTCAGAAACATGGTACTGGAAAAAGTAGACAATTAGTCTGAATATTAAGGAACTTTTAAAGATATAGTAGCATCACAGAATCACAGAATGCTGTGGGCTAGTAGTTGGTACTTTGGGCAGTTTCTAGTTCAACATCAAACCTGCTTTAGCTATGAGGTCAGACCAGGTTATTAACCAGCTGCATCTTGGAAACTCCAAGGTTAAAAACTGCAGTCTCTTTGGGAAACTGTCCCACCCCTTGAAGACCTTTATTGTCTTCATAGTAAAAAGTTTTTTTCCGTAGAACGAGTATGTCATATTCAACTTCTATCTTCTACTCAATTTATGTCCATTGTCTTTTGTCCTCCCACACTGCACCCCCATGAAGAACCTGCCTCTACCTTTTTGCTGAAGAAGCTGAACTCTTCCTCGTCCTTGACAGGGGTAAGGGGAAATTGCAGCAACAAGCTGGCCTCAGTATTCTACATATGGTCTAATAGGTAATACATAGAGAGGATCAATCACTTATCTTGAACTACGGGCCATTTTCCAAGAAAAATTTTGGCCCACACTGAGCACATGGTCCACTGAGGTCCCCATGTCCTTTTCACAAGAGCTACTCTCCAGCTGGTCAGTCTCTTATGTGCAAGAAGTTCTTCCTTTTAGGACAGGAGTTTGCAGTTGTCCTTGTTGATTTTCCTAAGGTTGGTCCATTCCTTCAGCCTATGCTTAGTGTCCTTCTACAGCAGCACTACCCCAAGCGTGTCACAATATGATGATATCTGCAAACTCTGTGAGAACTCACTCTGTCATCTCCTGCAAGCTACAGATAAGGATGTTGGCAGGACAGATTGGAGCATAGACTCACACAGAACTCTTCTTTTTACCAGTCTTCTGGTAGAATATAACAAACTCAGTGAAAAGAGACTGCACCATAGACCAAAGATGCCAATTCTACAGGTTTGACATGACTTGATGATCAAACATTTGAGAAACCTTCAAAAGTAAAAATAGGGTGAGACTCTATATTTGTTTCATGGCATCATACTGAAATGCATATAAAACACTTGCAGTTACTTTTGCTGCAAGTAAGAAACAAAGAGTCATCAAATAGAGCACCTTTCACAACTTCTGTAGTGCATTTATTCTTTCCTGTCCATAAAAAAATGTGGAATATTTATTTCACATAGAGGTATATATAGCTTCTATTCTTTTTCTTTTTTTTTTTGGGGGGGGGGAGTTGAAAACAATAGAAAACATGGAAAAGGCACTTTCTAAGCGTCTGGACTGTTCAATGTACAAGAAGCTGGATTTTATTTGGCTAAGCATAGAGCTGTATATAGCATTGTAGTGCTGGGTTTGAGTATATGTGATTTTTTATTTTTTAATCTGGATTGTTACATTAGTGAAAGAAATACTAAAAGTTATACATTCATTAAAGACAAATATATATTCTTAAAATCGCAAAAATAGAAGCTACTGTTGAACTATTTTATTGTTATTATTTATAATTTATTTATTATTAACTTCTTGCAGGCCGGAAAAGCATCTCAGCATTTTTCAATATTTTGCATTAAATTACTAAAATATTTTCATTGAAGAAGCAACAGATTTAAAAAATACTGTGCTTTGTGAAATTACAGATTGTTTTAACAGACAGTAAGCTGAACATATTGCAATACTCTTACCTCAAATTATGATTAGAAGGCAAGCAAAATAATGTTACTGTGATAGAAGTCCTTGATATCTCACTTTGTTGTTATTTGGGATGGGGGAGTCCTGTTTTTTGGAGGGCCTGTACAGGATGAGCAGTGCCTTACCAGATTCTTGATTGTTATCTAGGCTTTGGTCTCTCAATTTTGAGGTCAGAGCATTAACACATTTGCGTTATAAAAAGAAAGAAAACTTGTTTGGAATCCCAATATATATTTCATCTGGTTTAAAGCCTTAATCCTGGATTCTGAGTGCTGTGTGGTTTTAAGAGTATTAGTACAGATTTGTACAAAATGGTTTGATACTGCATGTGTAAGCACTTTCCACCAACAACAGAAAGTTAAATAAAAAAAGAAATAAACCTGGATCAAGGTTAACAGGGTCTAACAGCTGAAGTCCTGGGAAGACCAGATGGCTGTGTGAAATAACTATATTGCTTTCTTGCTACTGTTCTGGATACAGCTTTTCAATCAAAGATCTTTTATCTCTATTTTTAATAAAAAGAATACATAAAGAATCCATGTCAAAGTCTAGTTTGAAAGCTTTTTAGAGGTTTTTTGTGGTGGTTTGTTGTTTTTTTTTTCTGTTGTGTTTTGTTGCATTTTGTTGTGTTTTGTTTTGCGTTGGGATTTTTTTTTGGGAAGAGGGCAGTGGGTTGACAGGTTTGTTTGCTGTTTGTTTGCTTTGCTTTTTAACGTTCCGTAATGCTTGATTCACCCTGGACAGCAGACAATCTTTTACTTTTGTCCTCAGAGCCTGTTTCTGTTACATGCCTGTTTCAGGGAACATGGGAATGGTTGGAACAGCCCCTGGCCAAAATTCAGATACTCTATTTTGTGTAATAAAACCTACATAATGGTATTTCTATATTTGGTTTTGAACGAAATCATGAAAAAACCAATTTTTTTAATTCTGCATGAACAGAAACACTGAAGAAGAAAAAAAGTCATTTCCCCCTTCTTCCGTCTGTCCCCATCAAGTAAAATAAATGAGCTTGGACCTGCACCTGCTAAGCAAATATTAAATTCTTGGGGGGATCAAAAGGCTGGGGAATGAATTGGCTGAGGACCAGGGACATCTTAGAATCTTTGGCCAAAGCCAATCTGCCCAGTGGGGCTTCCTATGGTATCATGCCATTGATCTCCAGCAGCTGCTACACTGGAATTAACATTCTTGTCAGGTCCACTGCTGCTGTTAGCCATGTGAAATTGTCACAACCATCCAGTTCAACATCTCCATGCCAAAAATCCTGGAAAGCTCAAGAGCCCAGACTTGAGTATAAGCCTCTTAACACTGCTAAGCTCTGACCACAAAGCCAAATGATGACACCTGTTTAGAGGTGGAGCTCAGCAACTGGGACCAGCGTCTGAAAAGTTTCCCACAGCAAACTGTCCTGGCACCATGGATAATTAGAGTTCACACACAGGAGGAAAACACATAATATCTAAAATACTATTTAGAGCCTTGAATTGTCAGTCACTAACAGCAGATGAGAATTCTGTCAGATTTTCGTCAGAATCCTGTATTTGGTCTCAATAAAATTCCTTGATTTCAATACCTTTAGAGAGAAATATTTATGTGCAATGAAGAAGTGTTTTCTGGTAAAGCTTAATTTTACTGGAAAAATTTCTGAGTAGAATAAATTTGTTCTTTATTAAAGTTATATGTTATAGAAAACTGGTAGCTTTCTGCATCAGTATATTTGTTTGCATCCAATGTCCTTCAGTTTTCATATTTCGCCTCACTTCATAGGATATTTGATGCTCCCAAATTGGAGTTGTTCTCAAAACAAGCAATATGGGATTTCTAAATCTTAGGAAAATACTGAGCAGAAGCTAATTGTAGTCCCTCAGGACGCTGGGATTATGACCCATTACAAGACCTCACTGCTCAATATTGTTAAAAATTGAAATAAAACAACAACAAAAAATTACCTGTTAGGAAATATTGAAACTGGAATCAGGAATTAAAATGGCAACATAATTATGTCACTATTTCAACCTGTCGTTGACATCTTAAGCACTCTGTATTTTTTTGTGTTTCAGTCCCGGGAGAATTTTAGAACTCTGAAAATTTCAGAAGAAAACAAATTTCAGAAGAAAGAAACAAAAATATTTAATTATATCATGGGGAACGGGAAACCTCTTTAATTTGCAAAATATAAGAGAGAGGGACGTAATAAGCATATATGTAATCCTGGGTCTTATCAAAAATAGAAATATGTTTGAAGTGCTTATTTCCTCACCAGTATAAGAACAGAGAGGTAAAAAAACCCAAGCCCTAATTGAAACTGCATCCAAACCAGAGATTTGAGTCAGAACTTGCATCTAGAGGATGCTGTGAATACTCAAAGTTGATGTGGCAACAAATGAAACTTAGTTTTGAAAGCAAAATCTGTGGAAGGTTTTGAGAGTGGAGAGTAGTGTGACTGCCAGGGTGCTGCAGCCATGGGGATTGAAATGGGAGCCAACCATCCAGCCGTGAGCAGGGCAGCTGGGGGCACTGGAGCAGCATCCCCAGGCTCTGCCATGGGGATGGGCACAGGCCAAGACTGAGCGAGGACTAGGAGCCCTTGGGCAGGTAGAGTAGGGATGTTGGGAATTAGAGGCAAGTCCTATTGGGGCATTGCTGGAGCAGGGCATCTGGAAGATAGAAAATAAATGTGCTGGAAACATTTTGAGGTGCGGATCCCTGAGACATGCACTCTAGATCTCCATTGTCAAAGGTGCCTACACCCAGTGCTCAACATCTGTTGCATATCCACTGTGCAGTCATTTGGCCATTTGTGCTTAAGACAGTGATAAATCTACAACTTGAGCTGGATCAGGTGAGACAATGCCCATGAGGATATACCAGTCTATCAAATATAGGTCTCCTGCATGCCTTAATTTCTGAACTGTAAGCTAAAAGTGATAAGAATCCACACCACTGTGTTTCTTGAACAAATGCTGACAAGGTCAAATCCCTCCTGAAAAGAGATTAAGAGTGAGATTTGGGATTATTTTTGCTATTATTTTTCATTTAAGAAACACATTTGAAAAAGCAGATCTTTCTCTGTTCTGTCTGCTACTTCAGAGGAAAAAAAGAATTGTACCCATTAAATTAATTTATTGTCATTGTGAAAAAGACAATGGTATCTGGAACAAACTGAAGATTTAAAAATAAACCCCTTTATTTACTTTTAGGAACAGGCAATAAAATTTTACATTAACTACATAAACAGAGCCATAGTGCCATGATAATCCAAGCACCATGAAATAAGATTTATCTTTGTGAAATCCTCTAGCACGCTGACCTAAACATTCATAATGCACGAATAATTCTTTATTTTGGGTCTAGTCTCCATTTAGCTTAGGAGGGAAGGCAGAATTTAACACACCCTTTATCACTCAGTAAGAGCACATGCAGGTTTCACAAGTTCTCCTCCTCAGTACCAAGGGTTGCTACTGAAAAAAAAAAAGTAATTTTCAGACATAAAATCTGATAACATTAAAATTCTTTCATAGTTCCCTTAAGAACAAACTGTTAAAACCACTATGTGTCTATATATGCTACAGTTTCTGACCTTTTATATTGTTTTCATCTGTGGACTGCATCGTCTATTCAGTCTTTACTTACAGTCATCCATTTTCCCACATCTTTAGTTTTTAAAAACACAACTTTCATTAATACTTTCAATAGAAGATCCCAGATAATATGTCTCAGGAGTTAACTTTTATTTTATGAATGGTGAACAAGATCAACATATAGGTCATAAACAATGGTGTTTTTCCTTTTGAAGAAATATGGGATTTTAATTGCATTGTAAAAAAGAAACTTCATATTTCCTGTCATCTGCTCCAGATATTTAATTCTATTGTTCTTCTGAAAGGTCGCATCTAGAATGTCACATCTGCAAGGACACCCGTGACCCCTATTGGCATACAAGTTTCTGCAAGATAGAAGCAGGAAGACTGAAAAATGCTTCCCCGAGTATCAAAAATAGATTACTAAAACTTATTCCAACAGCTGAGTTCCCCAAGGCATCAATGTTATGTATACATATGCACAAAAGATTTAGCATTTAAAAATATCAGGAAGCATTTCCAAATCAGTCCCAAATGACTCTTACGAACTTCTTTCCTTTGTTCATGGATGGTTTGTTGGATTTTATGGTTTGGATTGGGAGGGTTGCCTTTAATTATTAATATTTTTACTGTTTATAATTCATCAGCAAGAAAAGAAAGATTATTTCTCTGAATGCCAGTAGCCCTGGGAACTTTCTTTGACGAAAGGAACTCTATTTTATGCATATCTCATCTTTACATCTCCCTTTGTTTGTGAATACTAATACTAATGGCATTCCTTAACTCTGGAGTTTATTGATGAAAAAAAAATCCAGCAGGGGGATATCTTTAGGGAATAGTAATATTTAACTACTTCCTTTTTCTTAAAAAAAGTTTCAAAACAAATAACGAATGAAATAAGGAAACTTTTCACCAAATAAATAAATAAATATATGGGAGCCTGGAAGCAACATTGCCTTTTCTTTTATGTTCACTAGTCTTTGAAAGATGTACTTTAAATTCCTCAAACCAATCTTTCCTCTATGAGTCTTGCTGCTGGTCAGACTGTATTTTTCTCATGTATCATAAGCATTCAATTCCCTGCAATGCAATTAAAACCCCATCTTTCTTCAAACTGATTAAATCTTGCAACATCTGTGAAGGAAGAAAATAAGGTATAAACATTCTCTTTTTCTTTACACAGATGGGAGGCACAGACCAACAGAATGCAAAATACTCAAGTGGATGCTAAATATTAAGTCCTACTCAAATAAAAAAAAAAGTGGGTTGGTGTTTTGCTGCTCTGAGTTCTAAGGGATTAGATTAAGATCACGGATCAAATCACTGTTAAAAGACAGAAAAAACCCCACAGTTTTTGGACTTCTAAGACCAAAGTGGAATATTCTACATACATTTAAAAAGATACAAGATGAGAGAGAGAAGCTGCAATGAAGGTGGCCAGATATTTTCTGGGCAAGAGAAAAGGAGTTTCTCATCACTTGTGAAAAAGGCTTTCATAATCATCTGAGCTGCAAATTAAGAATGCCAGATTTACATTTCAAGCAAAATTAAAGATCAGTTATGAAAGAAGATATAGAAATAGATTTAAAAACATTTTTCCCCTTTGTGCTAGTATGAATCACAGACCTAAAATTGTGTTAATTTCAGCAGTCACAACAAGACACTCAGATGCTTTTTCATAAAGGTTTTATATAAAATAGCAAAAATATATACTTTTGTGGGTGTGTCTTCCTTTAAAATGATGGAAATATCAGTTAAGAATCACTTGTGTTTTGCCACAGAGATACAAAAATTTTACATCGTGCTTTCCAAGTTCCACACAAATGAGGCTTTGCTCTTCTAGATGAAAGGTTCTCTCTAAGAGAGTCTTGTTGCATCCTGTTAAGACTCCAAACTTGCCTGGGAAAACAGAGTTTTAAAAATCTTCATGGTTCTTTTGTTAATTTCTAAAATGATTATGCATGTTTTCTCCTTTTTTACCCATGCTAAGAAAGTAGTACTGAAAGACAAAAACAAACCTCATTATCTCTTGCAGATTGAAATGTATCTTGAACTTAATAAGTAATTACTGTGACTGGACATTCCATTTTTCAGTCTGTGAGATTCTACAAGCCTTTTTTTGTTAAGAAAAAAACCAAAACAACTTGTCTTCATGGAACTTACAGAAATAATGTGCTATAAATGTTTATTTTTTTCTTACCCTTAATTGCCTGTGCTCATTCATTGATACACATTTCATATTATTCTTTGGATTAAGAAAATTTACAGGGTTCTTGAAATGCCTACAGACATTGGTAATTAAATCCTTGGTGCTTTTTGAGATCCATACTCCTGATGCAATTGAAATGTGTAGGAGACAATCACTGCTGTCTACAAAAGTTGTAAGCGCATATATTTTAGTACCATTCTTTCTTGTTAAAAAAGAGAGAACTGCTGTGGTGACACACCTCCATGTCTGTAGAATAGCTAAAATTATATGATTTGATGTAAGGTTTTGTGAATATTCTTTATTTCAGGTAGAAGCAGCTGGAGAAATAACTTCATCACATTAGATCCTTACAGAAGCAAAGTTTTCTTTCATCCAGCTGTCTTAATTTCAGGATACAAATAAAATTTTCCCACTAAAATACATTTTTTTCTCTCAGTGTGGTCTTGATGCAAATTATATGTCAGACTTTTCTTGGAGATTACAAGCTTTTAGATTTTCTTCACATATTTCTGTGTCCAGAGGCTATAACTCTCTCTGCTTTTTCATGCACATGACTGTTCATTGTGACAACAAAATGAAACGCATACAGCTGATTTAAACAACAATATTGTAGTTTTAATTTAACTCTAGATAAAACAGAAGAGATGCACTATCTGTATATCTGCCACGGAAAAACTGACTTCTGCAGAGTGCATGTGCCTCACTTGAGAATTTGCTAGGATTCTGTTGCAAGATATTTTTCCACATAAGTGACGGTTTCATTTGTCAGAGAGATGTAGAGCAAAAGAGGAGTTGGTATGTGTGTAAATGAAATTTGCTTACACTCATAGAAAAACAAAATATTCCTCTAAAGCAAGGAGGATAAATTTTTCTTTAGAAGTGTCAATATTAAAGGGAGAAACTGCTACACAAACAGTTCCTTTCCATTCAGGATTATATGACCCGCTTTTCTTCCTATTTAGTTTGATAAAACAGACTCCTGATCAATGTTTCGATGTTAAATAAATTTTGCATGAGACATTATTCTACTTTTAATGTCTTTTGCTAATATAAAAAGATTGAGATCAGATAATAGTCAGAACTATGTGCTAGCCATATCTGGTCTCTTGATTTTCCTGCAGAGATGTAATTAAAACTTCCTTTTGAAGAGGAAAAAAAAATAGCTCCTTCTAAAATAAAACCTGGAAGTGGTTCTGGGAATAGCTTGTTTGACTAATAGCTTCCAAAAGGCTGAAGAGTTAAACCATAGGCTTGTTGCCACGTGCTCTACACAACACTTTGTCCATGTGCACTTGATCCACAAATCCTTGAATATACCACGATGCCAGGACATGTGGCACACTTTGGGCTTTAAGAATTCAGCTCTGACAGGTTGCAACCAAGCCTTCACAGCATCAGTTATGTTTTCAACAGGAAAAAACCTTAAGTCCAAGAAAACAGGAAATATGTCTTTTGTTCAGAGGATTACCATGTGGGAATGAAAGGCAAGGCTGTGTCAAGTTCTGCTTGTTGTGGATGCAGGTAGCTTGTTCTAGATCAGCCTTGAAGAACATGGGTGTGAATTACCCTCTAAAGGTGATCTGGAGAGAAAAGGTAACTGCAGGGCATAAATATGTTAACCAGGCAAAGTATGCAGCCACAGCCACAGGTACAGTAGCAGGGAAGTCCCCTGGGGACCAAATCTCAATCCATTCCTGTGTCTATGCTAATGATGCAAAAATACTTATTGGCAAGTTTTTGCAGATTACAGTCTTGAGTGGGATAATAAATGATAAAAAGGAGAGGTGACTTCTGTGCATTTGGCATAATCTAGGTATATGTGGGGACCATTCATCAAGCCTGCCTATAGTCTAGGGTGGTTAATCCCTGCTGTGGCTTAACCCCAGCTGGCAACAAAGCATAACTTGCTCACTCACCCTTGGCAGGACATGGGAGAGAACTGGAAGGGCAAAAGTGAGGAAGTTCATGTATGCCCAGCCTTGCTGGAGGGGTGGGGTGAGAGGCAGAGAAGGCCTTGTCACTGTGTAGACTCTGCTCCACAACAAAGAAAACATTTCTGCGTTATAAACACTGTTTTCAGCACAAATCCAAAACAGCCTCATTCCAGCTACTGTTAGAAAATTAACTCTGTCCCAGCCAACACCAGCACAACCTCCCCCCCTGGGATTAATTAGTCTACTGCTCTGAACCATTCTCTAGAGGATACTATCATACTGGCTTCCTCTACTGACTCTAAGGGACTCTAGGGAAATTAGCCTTTATAGATGAAAATTAGCCCTTGGAAATACATTTCTCTTCCCTGGTCTGACAAATATCTACATATCCAGTATGTGAATAATTCATATGCTTCTAGAGTGTCTTGCAAAATACCACTTGGGAAAAAGAAAAGGACTATGTTGACTACCATCGCACGCAAAATATGCCGGTTTTGGATTAAGTGAGAAGTACAGGTACTCTTCAGTCTAAGGCATAACTATGAAATCCTGTAAAACAGGAAATCAACAGGGTGAATAAGAGGCAAGGAAAACTGTATCCTCCCTCCAAAGGGGAAAAAAAAAGCCAAAAAAAAGCCAAAAATAAAATCTGCTTTTCTGTTTGTGAGGTCCTAAATTTGAAGATGAAATTAGTGCTGCTTTAGTTTTTCTTGCCTGCCAAATAAGCAAAGTATGTAATTTAATATTATGTATTCACAGCCAGTGTGAAAGTTTTCACTATAAAACCTCTTTTTTAGAGACCCTGGCTCTTTAACAGAATGAACAAGCATTGCTCGTCCAGAAAAAGCAAAAGCCATCATATTTTAGATCTATGGCTAGTAGATGCAGCATTTCAGGGTTATTACACAGAGCAAACAAGAGAGTTTTTTCTTTTAGGTGGAGCATCCCAAAACCATTACAGAATTTACTTTTTACCCAACAGATCTAAGATCATTAGACTGCAAATGTTTTTGAAACAAGCCAATGCAGATTCTGAGATACTTTCCTACCAAAGACTGATTCTTTGCATTTGGAGTGTGAAGGATGTTGTATCATAAATTTTAAAACCTTTAACAATAGGAAATTAATGAGCAAAAATTACTAAACACTACATAGATGGACATCAATGTCAAAATATGAGGAAGTGAAGTCCTTTTTATTCACAGATATATTTGTATAAATTGTAGCTTTCCTAAACTGAACAGGTAGGCCCTGAACCAAAAAAAAAAAGAAAAAAAATGTAGTCCTCTAGTGCACAGACTAACAAAACATGCCACTCACAAATAAAGTTATATTTTTTTAAGCTTATTACTTCAAGGTATCTCTCTTGAAATCAGATCTGTCTGGAGTTTTTCAGATACGGACAGCATTAATTTATCTGCTTCACATCTGCAGAGATTTCCCAAGATAAATTAGAAAAGGACAACATCCTTACAAACACACACAAATTCTTTTTTCATTATTTTATTGCTTATAAAAAAGAATTATGTAAATATCCTAACTTTATTTCAAGATAAAATTTCAAAGTTTATTTGAAATATTTAGTAAAAATGGGACATACTTTGTCCTTTCCTAATAGAAATGACACATATGAATTTATTTAGTAGGAGGAGTACATTTGTGCTCTACATAATAATACCATCCAGACATATGGATTGTGCCTTTGTGATCTCCAAGCGTCTGTTTCTTCACAAACTGTCCTCTCCAAATTACACAGGCATTTCTGAAAAGTTTAAAAAAGAACAGATTCCATCTACTTATCATTCTGAACATAAGTAATAATATAGTCTTATATTATTTAACCATAATACCCAAAGTAGAACAGCATGTCTGAAGATGGATAACAATAATTATAAAAATAGAGAAAGACTTTTAGAGTAATAAGTGTGTTTTGGTTTTATGATCATCTTGTCTAGGTTCTAAATTACCTAAATATGAGTTCTTTGATGCACAGTAAGCCTAAAAGCTAAATATGAATTTGAATACCTAAGCTTGGGGTTTTGACTTCTGAAATGTTGATCCTAGATACCTGAATAAAACTTTCTGCTTTGATGTTATAAGATATTGACTAAAAGTTTCAGATATGATTGTCTAGTGGTTTTCAAACATGTTAATAATTGTATTTTCTTCCTATAGATTTCCTCCCATTGAATCAGGGCACATAATTTAGACAATATTACAGATGTGATACCTGTGTTAAATTGGTCTGATCATGCAGCCCTTGATTTCACCAGCATATCAAAATGCAGAGCAAGCAAACAGAGTCAGATTCTCTCTTCTAATCTTCACCCTACACTGGAGGTTTCACATGGTTCTAAACTAAGTAGTCAGAAGATCTGACAGATAATGCCTTATGTGGAAGCCTCATGGCTTTCTCCTATCTTTTATTTTCCCTTTACAATCCTGACCTAGGAAAGCTCTTGTTTTTCTTGAAAATCAGATGTCCTTACAGGCATCTAACTTAAAACTCCACTTTTTACAGGTCAAATTATAACATTTTAGTAGCCTATATTCCAGTGAACTTAATTAGAACAAGAGAAGTGAAGCCTGTGTAAGGATGTTTTTTTGGTGTTAGAGGAGATGATAACAGGATGCTGGGCACTATATAATAAGGAATAAATGCAAATTAAATTCACTTTTCTGGCAGTTGTATGTTTTGTATTGCTATGGAGATTCATTCCTGTCCATCTGAATGTCCAGTCCTGTACAAAGTTATTCACTTTATATCATTACATCATTGAATCATAGAATATGCTGAGTTGGAAGATCACAGAGTGCATTTCCTGGAACCTGCACAGAACACCCCAAGAATCATACCATGTACCTGAGACCCTTGTCAAAATTCTCGAACTCCCTCAGCACAGGCTGGTGCTGTGACCACTTCCCTGGGGAGCCTGTTCCAATGTCCAACATTTACTCTGGGAGAAGAACATTTTCCTGATATCCAGCCAAAACTTCTCCTCACTCAGCCTCAGGCCATTTAGTCAGGGACATTCATCAGCTCACGTGTTCCTGTAAACTATCTCTGTCACTTTTTTTCCTGTTGTTCCTTTGCTACCTTCTGTCAGTCAAACAAAGGAAAATTTAATTCTGAAGAAGAAAACCAAAATATGTGAAAACAAAATGGCTACTGACCATGATTTTCAGTATACAAAACAGATTCATGTAACTTGCAATCAGCGTAGGGCCAGGGCTTAATGTACCATTAAAAAAATAATTCACATCCAACAAAAATCACCTCTGTACAACTGTGCCTTCGATTTTATAAAACAAGCCAGAGACACAGCATGAGGTTAAACATATCTAAATATCAGTAAATTACACACATAATTAAACACAGATTTGACTTCAATTACTCCTATTTTTTAAGATGAACAATACTCAAGAGAAAGTATTACTCATAAATAGGAAAACAGGAAAAATAAGCCCTACAATCAAAAGAGTGGGTTTTCTAACTTCAAGACCTTCCCCTTCAGGTACAAACATGTAGGAAATTTTGAGCTAGTCTGTATCAATCGGTCTTTTTGTGGCATTATCTATTTAAAGAGCCTCATGCTCATAACACAATCTAAGTGAACCATATAAGAAACAGTCTTCAACATACAGTGGTGCTTGCTCTCTATAACCATCCTATACTTCAAATAGTTACAGTATCTTACTGATTTACTAAAACACATTAAGATTACTATGAAAAGCTGAGGAAAAAGGGATATATCAGTCATTAAGAGCTGATTGACTTGCCTTAAGGTTGGGTGCAAAAATCAGAAGGACTGAATTGAGGATGCAAAACATTTTTGGAGAATATTGAGCCGCTATTAGCCAAACTACCCTTACTCTCTGTGCACACAGTCATGGTGTATTTCTACTTTGCAATGTGCTTTACTGTCAGTGTTTTCATTCTGATATACACAGCTGCTTTGAAATAGAAGCTCCTATACTGTTCCTTGCATAGACAAAGAGATTAACTTCTTTCAGGTCTGAGATTTCAAGACATTTACCAGTCAGATCTGTACACTGATGTAATCCAAATTTTCTTCCCTTTCTACTTTTCTGTATACATTTTCTGTATATAGCCATCTGTTTTGGCTGTCTTTTCAAGACTATGAAGCTATATTATCCCCTTAAGAAGCCTGGTTATGACAGCATAATTAAAACTAAAGATTTCATTGCAAATGTAATGAGTTTGATTTTAATTGGGACTACTTACAGAGTAGAACCATTTCCTAAGTTGTGTGGTGTGCTACACCATACATTGTTGGACTGAAGTAGATGAAGTTATGCAGGAAGTAATGGACAACTTTTGAATCAAGG
This sequence comes from Geospiza fortis, assembly GCF_000277835.1. NCBI lineage: Eukaryota > Metazoa > Chordata > Aves > Passeriformes > Thraupidae > Geospiza > Geospiza fortis. Next base: position 2,448,542 of record NW_005054418.1, on the reverse strand, counting down.
TAATCAAATTTTTGATTGCCATTAAGGAAACCTGGCATCTGACAAATATTCTTACTCTGTCAAAGTATTGGCAAAGGGAGGCTCAAAAAGCCTCAAAGGAAGGCTTTAAAGTGCAGTATTATTCTATCCACATAGAATAGTCTTAACTTATTTTTGAAATCCCTGATTTGTTTTTTATGCTGAAGTAAGAATTATCTGCACCATCTGGCAGGACAAAGATGATGCTTGGACTGTAACTTCCAGAATTTGTCATTGCAGCAAACAATTTAAGAAAATGCGTAAGAAGTACACACAGAACAGTGGTGGCAGCTTTCCACTCTGTAATTGCTTTATACTTTTTGCAAAAAGTCTTAACCTTCCAGAGGATGCTTCTTCTTCCATAAATATTGCTGGCACAGCAGAAAACAGTTGGGATTTTCTGTAAATATAAAACTCAGACAATTAACTCATGTACAACACACACGTCATCATATTCATTTGCCATTTTCATGGTGGCTTGTCCTTTCTACATTTTATTATTCATTTATGATAGCTATTATATGCCTTTCAGAGTCTATCTGGCTCTCCTGAGGAATATTTATGACTATTATAGGGCTCTTATGAGAAGACCCAACGACAGTTATTGCAGAAACTCTGTGAAATGCTACATTAGTGCAGAGATATGCTGGTAGTAAAATACCTGAACTTGTTTCAAAGTATCCCTTGATGGAAATTAGAAGACGGGCTTCTACTGGTGAGGTTTTTTATCTCCTCTAACCCCATCACCTCAGACAACTGATTAGTTCTGATTGGAAGTTTAGTATTCAGTAATTGCATCTGGTGCCTAAAACAAGAGGCTCTTGGAAAAGCTTTCAGTGGCAAGAAACAAGAAAACACCCTGTTTTTATAGATATTGGCTGCAGCTATAATACATAAAAAATGAAAATGGAAAGAACTTAGGTAAAAATAGAAGGCCTAAAGGTGCCTCTTCTAACATTCAGGGACATCTCCCTTTATGCTTTATCACTTTACTTCCTTTAAGAAGGGTGGTGTCCTGTAGTGAATCTGAATACTGCAGCTCTGCATCTTCTGGGAGGGAAAGAATCTGGAAGGAAGAGTATCAAACTGGGGAGGAAGAAGAAGGGCATAGCTTTCACTAGATTTTTTTTTTTTTTTAATTTGTGTCTAATTTCATTCCTGTATCAATAAATGACTTTGAAGAAAACTTCTGAATCATGTTTGTTCTACCATGTCCATTTAAAAATTTTACTATTTTTCTAACTTTCCCCCTCTCTGTATAACAAAAAAGCAGTTATTTTAGTTCAGAGCTAGGAGATTTTCTGGCATGTTAGTGGTTGTTGTGGGAGCAAATAAAATTTGAAAAACATCGTGGTTGGAAAATGAAAAAAGGTAATTTACTAGGATAAAAAAAAAAGAAAGAAAAAGAGAAGATTAAAAAATTGACATAAGCAAAAGAAATGTAAAAGCAAAGGCTTGATAGCACATGAATACAATATAAATATAAAGAATTTCAGTTTGGGTGTAAATATTAACTTCATCTTACATAGAACACTTCTTTTAGTGGTATGTCTGCTAAAAGTTACACAACCTTTTTAGAACTTAGGTTTTGCACAGTGTTTGAAAATTGATATTTATTTATGTTGGCTGGGCTTTAAGCAGTTTATGGAAGAAAGCTGTGCATTGTCTTGGAATGTAGTTTAATTCCATTTTGGACCTCTCCAGCATTTCTCTTTGCAAATAGCTTTCTTTAGCTTCCCTTAAATAGCCAAAAACTAATCTTAGCCAGAAAAATGAGTCTCCTTAAGTATCTTCTTTAATCAAAGGAGGGAAGTAGGTTCCACAAAGGAAATGTTTCATAAGAAGAGGTTCTGAATCATCACTGAAGGTGTCCTCCTGCACCGAGGATATGTAAGATGATCCTTCATAGGTATAAGTCTGTCTTTGTGACTTTTCTTTCTGACTCTTGAAAGCCTTTCTTGTTAGTGCCATATTTTCCTCTGCCCAGTTTCCTCTACTCCCAGTTACAGGTCATTGGTTTTGTTCAAATTATTAGTTAAAGTTCTTTATATGAACATCCCACCACAGGACCAGAATATTATATCCCCTCTTTCCTGTATTCCTGACCATAAGCTTCCTGGAACAGAAATTAATTTTTGCTTCAGACTCTTAGGCAAAACTCATTAGATTGCCTATATTAAAAAAAATCAAAGAAAAAACTCGAATAAAACTAAAAACCACTCCAAAATACAAACCAGAAAGTTTAATGACTTAGTAAGTAACTTAATTGAAGTCAATATTATCAGTTTCCTCTAGCAGAGGAGCTGACCCTGCGCATTGGTTAAGTGTGAGATTAAGTGTAAATAAATCATATTGCAGAACTGGAGTGTATGGTAATTGAGTTATTTTGTTTTCTGAGTTCCCCATCTTTTGCTCTTCTGCTTTACTTAAATTGACAAACAGCATGAAGCTTTTTAAACCTGTCCTTGATGTTCATGGAGGAAGAGCAAATGCCAAACTTTAACTACAATTAATTACAAATAGTGAGATACCTTATAGGAGGTAGCAGAAAATATAATCATTCACATTTAAATTAAGCGTTTCAAATAATGATTTAATTGAGAATTAATAAACCAGTTATTGCAGGTTAATTAAATGCCACTTGATGATTAAAAACATATTATTTATTCAGATTAACAACTATTAGACAGTAGTGTAGCCCCACACCCTGCTGTGTACTTATTATTTTAAAATCTCTGCCAACGTATTTCTCATTTTCAGGCTTGTTTTTTTTTTTTGTTTTTTTTTTTTTTTTTTACTTCATTGCTGTTTATAACATCTTGAAAACAAGACAAAATACCCCAAAGTTTTAGCATAAGATTGTTTTTCACAATGCTGAATATTTCTTGGGGTTTTTGATATGGATGTTTTTGAAATTTCATACATGGTAACTGTAAGGAAGAAAACACTGAACTGTGACAAGTGTTACATATATACAAGTTTATATAAAACAAGGAGGAAGTTTGCAACGAGTGTATACAACACTCAGAAATTAGGGAAGTCAATTATCAAATCTGTAAACTCCAAATAAATCCTGTGCTTTAACTCATGGGCCATACCCAGTTAATTTTCAGTAGAGCTGTACAGCTATATATGCTATCCACATTTGGATGCAGTGTGTGAATATTGTCCTTTGTTGGTCAAGAGTGAGTGCTTGAAAAATCCACATATTCTTTTATAAAACCTTTTTAGCCATTTTTAACCTTGCATTGATGCTTTTGTTGTGTTTATGCTAATAGGTTATTTAGAATTCCATGTAGATGAAAGATTGCCATAGTAGAGCAAACTTTTTATCCAAATTAATGCACAGTATAATCACCATCTTTTCTGACTGTAAATCCATAACAACTTTAAATCAAAGCAACTGTACAAGACACAGCAGGAGATCAGTGGTCTCCCACCTTAGTTTGGACAAGAAACTGCAGACTGGCAGATAACCTGTTACAATCATTTCCCTTTGGAAATGTTGCACAACTACCGTGAGATGAGGGAAGTGGCAGTGCCATGTATCTGCATATGCTGATTCTTGGCCACTTTTGCTGATTCTCATCCTCCTCAATGAACTTCAGCTGCACTAAAAGATTTTATACTACAGAACACAGATATGCAGTTTTCTACTGCCTGTTCACAACCTCTTAGTGCTGTTGCAACAACACTTTTTGGATGCACAACAAGGTTTGCTTCTGTTTCTCTGTTTGGACAATGCTCTCAAACACGTAGTGTGATTCTTGAATTGAACTGTGTAGATCTGAGAGCTGGAATTTATGATCCTTGTGGTCTCTTTCAACTCAGGATATTCTATGATTCTACAATAAGTGACCTAGAGAAATACCAGGAAGCCTCTCTATTATAGTCAGGTATTCCAACAGACAATTTGTTTTATCCTGTTTTGACGTGGACCATGGTTGATTAGCCCAGCTTGAGTGAAAAAAGATAATGAAGACAGGAAAGAATAAAAAGATTAATTTACTCTGGTTCTTCATGCAAACTGAGGCAGAAAAAAAGATTCTATGCACTGGTTTTCAACAATTGCTTAAAGTCCCATGTCAAAAGCATAAAACGGGGTTTTTTCACTGCTATGAACTGCATTTCCTTTTTACATAATCAGAGATGGTAGAATTGGTGGCACATTGACTGGAGAACATTTTACACCAGTATGCACAATTGTTACAGCTTCTGAGACGCCAAGGTCTCCTTCCAATCGTCCTCTCTAAATTCATGGATGACTAGCTGACAAGAATCTTCCTGGCACCAGTAGGTTTATAAACAGTTGTCTTGATAGGATAGTAGTTGAACTTAAAATTATTTTACAGAAAAAAATCTTCCTAACCTATCTTAGGTGTTAAGGGAAAGACAAACTTACAAAGGAAAGGGTCTTGAGAAAAGAATCAATTACTCTAGCTTCTGCTCCCTCAAACTCACTGACTTTTAAGCTGGAAGAGGAGACAGTTAAAAGGTTTGTTTTCTCTTCAGTTGGGTGTATAACTGTTTTCTCCAGAGGTCAGGAAGGCCAGTCTTTCCTAAGCGTAATAGGCAATGGAGAAAACTGAGCTACCATGCTGAACAAGACAGGGAATATTTTCTTGATGAAAAAGTCAGCAAGAATAGAGATTGTAGCATCACTTATTTTGCATTTCCTTCAGACTGCTCTATCAGACAGTTTCAGCAACTTCTCACTTCTCTGGAGTATTCATGAAAGTGATGTATGACTGTGAGACGATGCAAATGCTGGGTCAATAGGTGTCAGGATCTTCATATTCTTTGAGTTACACAGCTAAAGATATTTTAATATGAGGCTATTTAAGCATTTAAGCTACGTCCATTTTGAGATATTAATTACTTGATACTCTTATAGTCTCATATGGTATAGCTGTATGGGCCATATGGCTGTTGTGGACGTGATTCCCGTGTTCTTCTTCAATTTTCCAAGACTTGCTGTAAATTATAAATTGCAATGAGTTTTCAGCAGCTTGGTATACCTCAGTCAACCTCTGCAAACGTCAGCTTATCCTAAAACTAGCACAACAGACATTAAAATGAGAGAGCAATTGTCACACAGATCAATTGTAAAATGCATTGCCTCAGCTTTATTAAAATGTCAGTGGATAAGGATGAGGATGGTGGTGGAAATAAAGGACTGAAGTATTCAAATAATTCAAAATGCATTATAATATACTTTTATCTGTGCCTTTTTGGATGCATACAATTAATGATTGAAATCAATTCTATTTGAAAGTTGTGATGTGGTATAAAGACGAAAAAATAGCTTTCAACCTAAAGAAGAACATTTTAAAATACACTAATGCATCCATACCTTTCATTACTATTTAATCAAATTGAGTAGCTGAAATTTGCACATATCATTCACTTTATTTAGGTTGCCTCGCCATTTAAAATGTTGTTTAGTACCAAAGATAATTACCAATGAGTCACTTAGACTATAATCAAACCTGTTTTCTTGTTTTCAATTTTTCACATTTTGTAATTTCAAAAGTGCTCCATGAAATTTATTTACAGGGTCTTTTGCCTTCCTGAGAAATACTCAGATGAAAAGAAGAAGGGTGAAAATGAGACAGAACTCCATGAGATATAAAACTGGAGAATTCTGATCCCTGATGAGATGCTTGGCCATTTTTCTTCTTTAATAATCTCAAGGTGTTTTGTGACTAGATGCCATAGGCAGTGGGGTATCAGGTCTTGCTTCATATCAGCCAGTTTGCTCTTGTGCCTTTTCTTGCCTTGGTATTTCAGGTCATATTAAAAAGGAAGATTTTCATCATACCTCATACTAGGAACATCAGCACATCCTATGGAGAAGGTAAATCTGGTGATATGAAAGAAACAAAGCCATGACAAAGTGTTGCTTTTTTTTTTTTTTCTTTATTTGGTTTGTTATGAATAAAAAGGCCTTTAAAATGCACTCTTTCTTCAGACATCACATCCTCTCCAGTAAGAGGCAAATCACAGGTGACCCACTCACATGTCATATCAGGATTGTGGAGGAGTCAGGAAATTGAGTCAGCACTGCAGGGCTGCACCTGTGTGAAATACCCTCCTTCTGCACACTGCTAAGTGGGCTTGGAGGCTTCACTGTGCTCTGGCTGCACCCAAAATTCTCCAATTAGAGAGCTGTAGAGATCAGAGGCAGATGGCTAAGAGTATCTTTTCTGATCATAGGAACAATGACAGGAACAAAATATCCAGAAACACAGGGAGGTTAACATAGAGGAAGTAAATGGGCTTTAGGATATGCAGAAGAAATGAATGACAGGAAATCTCTAACCACAGTGTATGGAGGGAATCAGGAACCTGCAAACAGATCTGTTTTGCTTCCTTCAAAGACAAACAAAGTAGCAGAGTGTGGAAATGTAGTTGAGATATGAGAAGCATTTTGCTTCAGGGTAGGGAAGATTCAGAGGCAAGATAATAGCTTTAGAGCTCATGGAAATCCTGTATTTAGGAAGGACTTCTCAGAGCATGTACAGTTCCCTTTTTCTTTCACTATCACTTTGTTTCTTTCAACCATCATCCTACAATGATTTTGGCAGACGTTGCAGAAACTGCATGAGAAACTAAGAAAATCCTGAGAGGCAAAGTTGTGAATGTTTTAGTCACAGTCTTTCCACTCTATTTTTGTACAACTTTGGGGCCGTTCAAGGTGTTTGTGAAACACAGTTGAAACTCACCAACAGGCTGCAGTGCTGTTGCGACTGTGCTTGTGAAAGAAACAAAACCACATGCTGTGACCACTCATGCCTTGTGTGTTAAGAAACCAAGACAGAGAGGAAAGAATAAACTTCTTACCCCTCAAAGTAAATGTATTTTGTTGTTGTTGTTGTTATTATTATTACTGTTATTATTATTGCTGCAAGTGCTATTATATTTATCAGTAAGAAATGCTATAAGAACTACATTACAGTAAAACTTTTAATTGGAAAAATAAATTAAAATTTATATTTTCAAGCAAAATTCATTTTCTTTTTCAAATTCTTTCATCAAAATTTGTGACATAGTCTAATATTTTATAAAAAGAAATATTTATTTGAAGACGCTTTATTCATGGAGAATTTCACCATTCAACAAATTTCTATCATCTCCAGCAGAAATATTTTTGTTAATATTTTGCTTGACATTTTTTGTAATCAATTTTCACGTAGAAAATATTTAAATTATTTTAGTATTGTGTTTTGGAACTGATTTTTTAGAGAGACTTGGATTCTTCACTAAGAGCTCTAATCCCTAGTTAAATGTTTTCCAAACTAAGGATTTTAAAATATTCCTGTCTTCCCATAACCATTAGAATAGATTGACAAAGTGTCCAATAGACCTGTCTATCTGCAGTACAGCTCACAGGGAGGTTTCACAGCCAAATAAAAATGTCCAAAGGAGGTGGCAATTCAAAAACTGATGTTCAAAATGTTACTGTATTCCTATAAAATAATCTGCTACCAGCAAAATACTTTGACCCAGAGCAACAGACATTTTGCATATGTAAGCAAGAATACATTTTCTGTGTGAAGCAAATCCTGTGACCTGACTGACATCTTCCAGCGTAAATCTGTCTTCTCATTTTCCTACTGACACAGTTTTGTTCTCAAACTAAATTGAATCTCACATCTGCAGCCTTGGCGGATCTTCTGCTCCTTCAGACATTTTTCTCCTGTCTCTAATTTTCTGTCTGCATACATTTTCTCTCAACTCTCTGCACTTTCGTTTTCCCTGTGACTAACCATTTTCTCTCTGTAATTCTGCTTCCTCTCCATCAGAGAAGTTCCTTAGCCACTATTCTGGAGGGCAGAAGAACATGGTGGTGACCCCCTCTCATCCTAGCAACACCTGACCATGCTCATCTTTCTGGCAGTAATGTTTTCATTCACAGAAGAACAGTTACAAAATCACTAACTTATTATATTTCAATGAACTCTCACAAAGGAAAAAACAAAACAAAACATCTGTACAATAAATCTTATGCTTCAGTGCTTTTGAGTTGTAACATTTTCATCTTTAAAAGCCTTCTTCTTCAAAGATTTCCTTAGAGTTCTTTTCCAACTTACAAATTCAAAAGAAAGATTCTAAATTTTTAATTCCTTTGTTTTAAGCAAATAATAAGGCTTAACTTATTACTTTTTACTGTACTTTAAAATAGTCACAGCTAATAGCTGTGGTTTATAAACAAAAGTTGAGTTCTCATTTCCTTTGTCACAAACAGAGAAACACGAACACTCCTATGATGTATTTATGAGGGAAAGAAGGGAGGACATTTATAGCAGTCTGTTTGCCAATCCTTTTCTGTAGCTGAGAAAAGCATCATTTGCCAGTGCAATTTCTGTTATACTCTCACTAATCCCAGCTACCAGACTGAAGTTGACCAAAATGATCTGTGGTGCTGTGCTATGAACTTCATTAGCTCTAGTGCTATGTCAGGGTCTGAGAAACTAATTAAAAAATAACCTTTCCAGCTGTAAGGTTATAGGATCGAGGAGAATCCTAACTTATATGGGCAAAGAGATAGGGGGGATAGAATAGAAAAGGATGTGTTGCATTAATATAGGTCAGCCACTGAAAGACATCTGCCTCCTTCTTGGGCTTCCATTGATATCTTCATGCCAAAACTAAAGCTACAGTTTAGATATCCTTTTGATATAAGGTCTTATTTATAACTTTTTGCATACATCTTCATGGCCAAGTCTGTTTTTTAGAGTCACAATAACTTTTTGTCATGACAGAATCCTTTCCTTTATCCTCAACCGCTGCAATCTTTCCCTGCTTTATACCAGAACATTTTCAGACATTTTTGTGTCTTGGTCGTTTGTACATGAAACTAAGACCTCTCATGTTCTTCCCCTTTTCTGTCACATTTTTTATATATATATATTTTTTTTTAAATCTAGGCTTTGTTTTCAATGATTTTTACATGTTATTTTCAGTCTGGTTTTCAAATGGGTACATTGAAATTTCCTTCCCTTAATTGCATGTTTTCTCTTCTTAATATCTATAAAACTTAATAGTTATTCCTCCAGTTCTCCTTTCTAGCTCTTCTTCATTATACTGTTGACAAATTTGTCAACGATCAAACAACTCTGAACAGCGTTCCAGTGTGATAATTGTCATGGGTTTCCTGTATTTCCTTTAAAATTATCACATTTTAGTCTGGCCATTGGGTTTCAAGCTTTCAGGGAAACCATCCCTCTATTCTAGCTAAACATTACCCAGAAGCAAATAACTCCTCACAAGGGCTCCCAGTTTCTGTACTAAGAATGCTAACACAACAACAGCTTCAAGTTGGAATGAATAAATCTAGCAAAAGAAAGATTCTCCAAGGTACCCAATATTGCTACTGCTTTTTAACTAGTATTTCATAAAGCATATGACTTACATTGCATTGGGCTAAAGACATCTGTATAACATCTTTGGCCTAAAGTGTCATCAAGTTCTTATTTAAGTTCCTTTCTAAGCAAGGATGAAGTTTTCCTCATGTCCAACATTTTTAACAATGTAGTTCAAATAATTGACCATATGTCCTATCCCAAACTTCCTTGATGTATGTATCTAATTTCTATTAGGACCTCAAAAGTTTTTATTTATTTAATAAATAACATTAAACTTGAAGGAATTGGGTGCAAAATTTTGTAATGCCACCATGTGAATACATATATTGCTGGCACATCGTACCACTAATAAATGCACTGTGTGTTTATAGCTCCTATCGGTGGCAGAGTCAGGCAATACACCTGAGCAGTATAAATATTCGATTAGAGACTCCTTTTACTTATGCAGGCCTGCTAAATATTGTTAAGGAGTGGTAGATTGCAAAAATGCCTTGCTACAACACAGCTGTACTATCCTGCATCAATTGGAAGACACCATCCTGTTTATGAGATGCTTGTCTAGATTTTTTCCTCTCCATTTTGGTATTTTTAACATCTTACAGAAGTTTTCTGATGTCACAAGAACATTTAGACCATCTTCTAGCTAAAGAAACTAGTAGGGACTTGATTTTTTTTGATGTTGTTAGTTTGCCTCATGCAGGTCTGACCTATTTTACCTTCTTATTCTGATGGAGAGTTACCACATGGCTGAAATTCAGCTTCCAAGAGTTCTGTATTGGAAACAGCTAGGAAGCTTCAGCTTCATACTCCCTATGCAAAAAGTGTAGCTAAGAATGCTAGCTTTCAATTAGTACAGCCACTCAACATTTGTAATCAGTTTACTTTCTATTTAGTGCTTATTTAAAATTAAGGTTATGTATTTTATATCTATATGATGAAAAATATCTTTTGGCAAAATAAATACCAGCAAACTTATAGACAGATGAGACCTTAATTTATATCTTCCATTTCACCATTGGTAAAATATTTCTTACCTAAGGAGGCCATGTTCACTGTGCAGTGCTTTTTTACCTTTTTTTTTTTTAAGGACTTGTAATTACTGAATGTTGGCCAATATACCCACTTAATCTTTTCAATGTGTTAACTGTTGCTTTATCTACCCTAACAGATGGAAGCTGATTTTGCACTACTTGAATTTTTCAAATTGATGCTGTCAGGATCTGCTTTGCAAGTGCTATTGAACTTTCACTGGATAAGATAACTTAGCTCTTTGTTAATTTCATAGAATAATTAAGATTCCCTGTAAGTGGAAACTTGGACAGGTGTATGAGGCTTAGAGGTAAAATAGCTGTTGAGGATCATTATATCAATGCAGTACATTGATACAATTATAAAATAGAAATATGCCAAGTACAAAAGCAGTTATAAAACACTCTGAACGGCTTCAGCAAGATGCATGCTGACCTGAGACTACAGCAAATAATCTCCCGTTACTTACATGACATTTTCTTTCAGTGCAAGTGTTCCACTCCGTGACCCACTTTCCCGACTTTATTAATTCAAAAAATACAATGTAGCATGTGAAAAAGAACCGGTGTGATCAATGTCACAGGTCCATTGCTTAGGTTGCCAGGGAAATTTTCCCCTTGGTGAGCATGTGTTCTGAAAACATTTTATGTTTCCACTCAACGATTGCAGTCATTTGCTTAGTTTCTAAGTACTAGATGCACTCCACCTAAACCCAGGCTTAATTAATCTACCCTTTAATATCATGAAACTCCTCTGTCCCACACAGGCGTACAACCAATCTAATTACTTCAACATGTTTGTGCACGGATTTATTTGGTGTCTCGTTCCCCAGGGAGCTACTTGAGCAATGTCCATGCATGCTCACAAGTGGGAATGGGAACCTGTCTCCTGCCTCCCAATCAACTAAGAATCAAGATGCTAACTAATTCCTCAGTCTCTAGAGCTGTTTCAGTTTTGTTGGTCATGACATATGTTCGTGTCCAACATTAGATTTCTTTGAGTTGCTAGACAGTTGTTGATGATATTTGATGATACTTACTATTTCGATAATGCCTCGGTTTATGGAAGGCAAGACAGAACTGGAGTTCTTGCATACTTTCTGAGGGATCTGGAACTTATAAATCAGAGTAGATTAATGCTGAAGATTCTCCCCTGCTTACTTCTTCTGTCTTTTCAGTTTCCAGCAGTTAAAAAGGATTAATATCATTTTGTTTTCTGGAGAACTGCTTGAGCAGGGGTGTTGCACTAGGTGACCTCCAGTGGTCTCTTCCAACCTTACCCATTCTGTAATTCTGTGATTCATAATTCATACATGTTTATGTAATTACATTTTTTGTAATGTGCAGTTGCATTTTTTTAATCACAGGACATAAAATTTAGGTAGAGTAGAAATTTTAAGTATCCAAGCAAATATTAAATTATGACAGTAGTATATTACTATTCATTTTTTTGTTTCAAATTGAAGAGAAACTCTTGAAGCATAACATTACTTATGAAACTTAATGAGAGCAAAAGATAGATTACTGTGAAAATACAGATCCATGTAAGTCTTCTTCCTGTAAGTAGGCCATGTAGCAGCAACTTGATGTTTACAGTGTGCTTAGTTGCCATGGGCTGTCTTGAAACCAGGTTAGAGACACTATATTAGAGACACATAGGCTCATGCTTCAGCCTAAGTAAACTTAGCACATGATAAATCAGTGGATTTAGCATTACATGCAGTACATGCTAAATAAGTGGAAAATGCTGTGGAGTGCATAGTATCTTTCTTTCTAAGAGTTCTTACAGTATTCATATGATTCCAAAATAAAGATTTTAAAGAGATTATATACTCATTAAAATGGGAAAACAAAGTCTGGTACTGATCAGACAATAATTTTGTCTGTATTTAAATGTGTGTATATGGAAGACTAAGAAAAAGAGTAGTATTTCAAATTGCACATATGTAAATACCTGGAATTCAGTCCTGAAATTTTGTTTCAATTAAATAAAAATCTCCCAGAAGTTCAGTAATCTTAACTTTTGAACTTTTAACTTTTCAGTAGTCAGATAATTGGCTGATAACTAGTTTAGTTCTTTAGTCAGTAGGGAATTAAATCCCAAAACACAACCACACAACATATTGGATGCATAATTTCAAGCACAAGGAATGGAATAAAGCCATAAGAATTTCAAGTAAAAAAGTGAAATTAATTTCCAATATTCCATAGTGATGAGTTTTATTTAGACAGAAATATACTGAAAAGGATCTTCCTAAAGCAAACACCATGAAAACTTTCTAGCTGATGATATAAGCTACAATTCTGGAACACAAAGGGTCCAAAAATCCAAGAGATTTTGTTATTTATCATACATCAGTGACAAAACCTTAGGGCTGATGCAAACTGATGAACCAAGATTTAATGTAATATGGTCAATTCATTTTGTACTGATTACAGTTCAAGCAGCTGCATCCTGCCCTATCAGTTATACTTCTCAGAAGGCTGCATTATTTTGAGTGAAAAGAGACATGCTATCAAATGGTTTAAAATATATGCATTAGGACGGGGAGAAGTAAGTGCAGACTGGAAATGTTAAAAAGAAGAAAAATGAAGAAAACCTTTTCTCCAGCTACTGACATATACTAAGAAATTTTTTCAAGGAGATGAAAAGCACATTGTGCTATAACTATTTTTTTTCTAAATTTACTATGCTTTTAGATTTTATATAGAGGATCTATAATATCAATAATGAATAATAAAGCATACTTTTAGAAATATATAGATGGAGTCTAACTCTGCTCCCAGTTGTTCAATATTGAATTGTATTTTTTAGAAAACTTCTATTCAGTGTACATTTATCAGAATTCTGCTGTCCTTTTCAGAGGAGGTAATTTTACTCCTTTAAGGATGTGTCTTGTAAAAGCTAGCCATTTTGTGATATTTTATCAATGCATTCATTATCTATTTAAAGGAATTGAAAAGCAAAACGGGGATTAATTCTCTGCAATGAAAATGTAAAGGAGGGGAGTGGAACCCTGAGGAGCAGATCAGCTAGAATGCTTTTAAATTATTTAAGCTGGGTCTTATGATTGCCTCCATGCAAATATCTCCAAGAGATATTTCTTTGACTTAGACTGATAACAACACACATAACCATTCAGTTATGGGTTCCTTTCAATACAGATACATTGATACCTTCTATCAAAATAAAAAGTAAATGTTGTTCGAAATGCAAATAGTATTGAAGTTTTTGACTGTAGCTTGATTTTCTATTATGGAAATGTATCTGGAATAATAAAAGAAGGACTGATTTTGTATTCCTGCTTAAAAGAAAATCTCTTGTGTTCGCTGAGATCATTTGTTCAAATACAGTTCAAGATCGGGACATTTTCTAGTCTGTTCTTACTTTTCACAGGATTATAACAGTGCTGAATAGGGGCAATCATTTAAGGAAACAATCAGCAAAGTAGGGGCTTTGAGAATGCTTTGGAAAGGTCATCTCAGATAAATGTCAGCTAACTTTTAAATCTGTGGTCGTTCTGAAAACACACATAGAAAACTGTCAAGTGCATGATTTTCAAATTAAACTGAGAAAACTAATTTTCTCTATCAGCTGACTGGGATCTGGGTGTTCTCTCCTTGCAGAAGTTGTAAATAAAGAAGATATTTTATATGATACCCTCTGTTAAGTTGTGGTTGAGTCCAGACTATAGTCAGAGGGGATGACTGTCAGTTTTAAAGGCATTCAATACATTTGACAACTTCTTTTATATTGATATATGTCAAGTGTTCACTGGTTAAGTCAGCTTGTTTCCACATGAGACCATCTTCAGTGGGTTTAAGATTTTTTTAAGAAAATACTTTTCCTCCAATATGAATCACAAAGTTTATCTAATTTATATTAAAGAGCTAAGATCAAGTCAGCTACTTTAATGTATGCCAGCTGGGCTGCATAAGGTTCACTTCCTTTTCCAATTGTGTCAATCTAATATGGTTGTCAGTCTAAACAGATGGAGTATTATGACAGCATTAAGCTCATTGAGTAAAGGATCATGCAGAGAACTTACATCCTTTGTTCTATTTGTCCACCTAGTACTTTAATGGCTTTGGTTTGCTTAGTTTATCATTTTTACATAGATAGTTTGCAGTTAAGAGTCATGTAACAATTATTATAAAATTCCATCTTCTGGACAGGAGATATTTTAGTGGTATTGCCTGTGTGTGAATAAAGACACATGTTTGCGCGTTAGGTTGGGCCATAACAGTACTTTGGACATATTTTCTTTAAACTAGTTAGTTTAAAGAAAAATTATCTTCAGTTCTAAAGAAATCTATATATTTTTTCCATTCTTTCCTACACCCCTGTCAATGTTCTTGTGGAAGCTAACATCTGGGCACAGTCTTCTTTTCAGTTGTTAAATACTACCTCATAAAATTATTTGTTTACATTTCAGTATAGATTACCACACAGAAGACTGAAGGTGACAAAAAATGAGAGTAATAAAGCTTTCTATTGGCATATATTTTTAAGCAGTTAGAGAATTGCAAATAATAACTTTTACTGATATATCTCTTAACATGTTCTATTGTTTTGCCTTGTCAAAAAGGCAATGACTTAAAAATATGCTTAAATGTTATCATATTGTGACTGAGGCAAACCATTCCATGGTATCTACCCACTGATAACATCAGGATGGATCCAGCATCAATATGGTCAGCACAACTGTTCAGCTGTAAGGTTACTGCCATGTCACATCTCAGCATGCTGCCCAAGGACATGTTGATAGGTTGGCTACAGCCCCAGAACCTTACCTTCACCTCAGGAAATCTGCCATGAAGTGTCACTGAGAGTTGTACATCAATATGTCCTGCTCTCCCTAATGACTGGTCTTCTGGCCAGATCTTTACAGTGATTTTATTAGGAAATCATTGTGTTTTGTAACAAGTATTGAATTTTATGTTGCTGAAATTGTTTGTGGTTCTGTTATTTTTTGCCTTTGTTGATTCCATAGAAATTATTTATATTTTTGCAATCCTTGAGCAGGTGCTTTGGATAAAGTTAGCAAATAAAATTCTTGAGCCATTAGTCAGCTAAATGCAGCATAGCAATATAAGTAAATGTAGAAATATACTGTGTAACTAACCATGCATAAAATAATTTGGTTTGCATCTAGGAAGCTAACCACCTGACAAAGTATTTTGGCTCTGCCTGCAGTGGACTGTTGATGACTTATTTATATTGTGAGCAGGCTTTCCTGAGCCTACTAGGAAAATCTGTAGTGCTCGTTGCTATTCCATCCCAGATGAGATAATAGCTGAAAAACAGGCAATAATTATTAGTCATGCACCTCAGGGTACTACAGTGAAAACTGTCTGAAAGAGCCCAAATGTGTATCTATGCATTCAAAAGCTGAAGCAAATTAGTTGGACACTCCTATATTCTTCTATGTAATTCTGCCCTTTCCTTAATTCTAATGTATTAGAGAAATAAACATTACAGAAGAGGAGTGGATGAAGAAAAGCTGGATGAGATACAAAAATATCCAGAGAGATTTCACAGGATAAAGAAAAAACTTAAAAATGAGATGACAGAATGAGTATTCTAAATCACAAATTGAGACAAAGTTTTTCTGCCAAGAAAAATGGGTTTGAACTAGGAGCTCAATCAAGGTTTTGAAAGATATTTCAGAAATAAAAATCCAGCAAATGAGTATGCCTGTACTATAAACTCTAATTGGTCATGAATATAGCCAAATTGAAAAAGTCAAATTTAGAACCAGAAATAGAAACTCATATTTTGTACAAGCATAAGATGCATCTCTGACCCCTCCAGTACAACATCCTCAACTCAGAAGCTGATATTCATTCGATTCTATTTGTTCTCATCTAGACTGTGCTCGTTAACAAGGGATTTCACACTCTGCAAGTTGTGGAAATGATTTTTACATTGCTGGCATCAAAAACATTCACCCAACCCACAAACTATTGTTGAAAAACTTGAGAAAGACAATGAGCCTAGGCTTGATTTTGTTTCACTGGATACTGTATGCATATGACTATCAAAATATTACACTTTCCATCGCTAAAAAGGGTAAAAAATAGCTTCAGTAAGCAGGGTCAATGAAGTTGTAGACATGACATGACACGACATGACATGTCCTAAAACAAAATTAACTGAACATCTTTTTAGAGCAAAAAAAATCCTTAGCAGAAAATGTTGATTCATCAAACGTAAAATTTTAAACAACTGAGTTATATTCAGTAGTAATGTCTCTAGTTTCTGCACAGATATTATTCTCAGCTTTCAGGTGAAAATGGTTCTGTATAGCTGTAAGGCAATTTCACAATGTGGACTTTAGACAGATGCTTAAATCGTTAGCTATTCTGAAAAAACACAGAATGAGTCATTTCCATGTAGCAGAGGGGGAAAAAGCTTTATAAAATTACAGTGCAATATAGCCTGGGATAAAAATAGTAAAAGAGAAAAAAATCACAGATTTAATTTTGACATTTCTAAAATGCAGCATTTCAAATCAATAGTGTTAAAAATCTCAACAATTTCAAGTTTTAAATCTCATATTTTTAGCTTTCTTTTTATTTTTAAATATCATTACATTGGTTTAAAATTGCACCAGATAAACAGAAAAATAGGTAAAGGTTTTTGAAAATGTTGTGTTTCCAAAAAAATATTTCCATTTGAAAAACATGATGTCAGTGATCTTTAGTTCCTCTGTGAAAGCTTGACAAAATTCTCTCTTTCAAGTATTTTCATGACTTTTTGCTCACAGTTTTTGTAATTAAAAAAACCCAACAAATGCTGTATGTCTCAGTATGTTAACTACACATGGTAAGATTTGTAGGGAGTAGGAGTGGTGCTGCAGGAATGGCTTCTGGGAGGAGAGGCCAGGGTTACCCCATGCCAGACACAGCCGCTTCCAAATGTCCTGCTGAGGACAGGAATAAATGAAAACTCTCTGAACATTTAGCTGGTAGATAAGGATATCTCATCATACTGAGGTCTATTTCAAGGAAGAAAAATAGAAAAATCCCATGAAATATTACTCAGAAAGAGGAAAATATACTACAATTTCGCTATATATTGATATATTTAATTATTTCAGAGAGTGAAGTTCAGATACTATACCCAATGCATTCTCTTCATGGGAAGCAAAGTAAAGTCACTTTGAACACAAAGGAGTCTTTTTTTTTGTCACTTTTCTGAATCTGTCTACTGAAATATGTCTTCAGAAAACATACCTGTTCTCAGGACCAGGCTATGTACCATGCTGTGCTTATAGTCAGTGTAATTAGCAAAAAGAAATCATTTTCCTTTTGTTTTCCTTCAGTACATTAATCTCGTAGGTTCTTGACTGGGTTTTTTCCCCTCCTCATTTTTACTTCATAAAAAAAGTTTTAAACTCATGGGACAATAATGATATTGAAGAGAACTCAGTGTTCAACCAGTATCCTATCAACATCTCTGCCTCTGAGCAAGAGACATGGAAAGGCAATAATGAACTGCATATTTTCTATATTTCTTGCACACTCCGTTGATTAGAAAATATGGGGAAAAATTAAATAAATAGCTTACAACCTCTACTGTGAAAATATATGGTTTTGAACCAACTCACATCTCTTCTTTGTGGGCCAGGTTCAGTGTTTGCACATAGTAACATAGTATAAATTATGCAGGGATAATGATTCAAGAATTCAGGAAGGACTTTAAAAAACTTACTGTCTGCAAGGCACACCTGTGCTTCTTTATTTATTAATATGTGTTTCTTTGTTTCTACATTTATATTTAGAACACTGGAAAGGGCACGTTGGGAGAGCACAGTTTTTGAAGATGACACCAAAAAAAGTTACAAAAATAAAGGGGAAAGGTTTTAAAGTACAAAACAAAATCTTCAAACAAAACAATGTAAACCCAGAGTAGAAAGTGGAAGTCTCTACAGTTATAAAGACTTTGGAATCTGAAATAGCTGAATAGCTGTGGATCCACCTTCAAAGGGAAAACCTGTTTGCAAAAGGGAAGTATAAGATTTTTGCATCCAAAATACTTTAAGTTTGACATGCATTTTTATGCATGTAACACAGGTCTAGTGGTGGCTGTAATCTGTAAGGAGCAATTCCTTCTCCTTTACGTGACTGGCTAGTTAGAACATGGCAAATTATTTATAGATGTTACTGATATAGGAGGTTAAAGTTGTCTCACATTAGAGATAAGGAGCTTTTGTTAGTTTTTTATAATAATTAAGCCTATTCACAGTGAGAAATTATGGAAATTATATTTTTTTACAGGTAACATATTTCCTTTGTACATCTAAGCATTCATCCTGCCCGGAGAACTGCAGAGTGTTGGAAGTGCAAGGTAAAATGTGTTCAACACAGGAGCCTGACTCTGCAGTAATGAAACTGCTGGGCTGCTGAATTACTCCTTGCCTAGAAATACTCTTTCGGGCACCATAAAAATTATAAATTATATCCACAGCAGAAGCAATACATACAAGGTGAACTTTGAGCTATGTACCACATTTGACATGCTGAGGATGGCACATTATCATGCCTTGCTAAATGCTCTCACATTCTGTTCACAGCTCCGCTTAGCTACTGGCCCCATGAAGAAGTAAGAAAGCAATAACCTAGGGAATGTGAACCTGTGCACAGGCTGCACAGAAAAGTACCCAGGTCTTCAGCTTGTCAATGCACATCACACTGAGGAGGCAAAGACCAACACATGCCTCCTTCTGCAACTAAGTTAATTGCAGGAAAGGGTATGGCAATATTACAGATTTGGACCTCCTTTATTCAAATACAGTTTAATATCAGACAGGCAAGTATACTTTCCTCTGGTAAAAACCCTCAAACTGTGTTTGCTAGAATAACTATATTCCCAAATATTGCTCATCTTATTTAATTTAAAGTTTTAATTAATGTATAAATAAAATAAAAAATTAAAAATACGTATAGGCTGAAAAGCTGTAACTCATTTTCATATCAGAAATCAGAAGATATATGCTAAAACCTTAAATGCCAGTTGAAGAACTACAGCCTACACATTGGAAACCTGTTGCCTAACACTGGAAGTCCCTACATTTATGTTTTAAAGTAGTTTAAGAACCTTAAATGTCTACTCAAAACTGCCTAGATCTAGGGAGCACTAAACAGATAAGTGTCTGGTTTATATCTCAGCACTGTCAGAATATAAAAATGTCATGGTTTAGGAATGGTATTCTCCCATTTAGTACTTCCACTAAAACTATGCACGACTTGTTCCCCCCTTCCCTCTTCCCTGCAGTGGACTGGAGGCACAAAAGGCAAAGAGCATGGGTTGAGATAAGAACAATTTACAGGAAACATCAATCGCATAAGAAAAAGAATGGTAACAGCAGCCGTACTAACAACAGAGGATATAAGAGAGAGGAGAACAATTCACAGAGAAACACCCTGGACAACAGATACTGAACAGCTCTGCTTGCCCTCCTTACTTAAGAGGAATGGAACCCCTCCACCCTGGAACAGATTCCCCACTCCCTGCTCTCAGCAATGATATGAGGTGCTATAGAATAACCTCTGGGTTCTGGCCGTGCCCCTTCCTGGCTGGAACTTGGACAGAAACCAAAATCTCTTCCTCTCTGAATTGCCTATTTGAGACTGATTAATGTCACTTCTCAGATCATATCTGTCTAGTTAGACCTCCAGAAAACTATTGGTGGAAGATGTCGTCTCCAGTTTTTGCACAGCAATGTATTGGTTAGAGCATGCACCTATGCCCCTAGAAGACCCTGTCTGAGTTTGCTGAGTTTCCCTGAGCTGCTGTAGGGAGATGAACCCATATCAGCAGAGCCATCTGTCAACCTATACGTTGTTTGGTATTCAAACCAGGTCTTCTTAAGTTCATCTGTTGAAAAAAAAAGTTCTGCTTATATAAAATTTTTGCAATATTTATGGAGCATGGGTTGGAATTTCATTCTCTCTCACTCTGGATTACTAATTACCACCAGTCTATGACTAAATTCAACATAAAGAGGTGGTTCTGCTTGCTCAGCATGTCTTAATACATCAAGCTTACTTCAAGCCTATGGTCTATATTGAGTATCTCAATATCTAGAAATCTGAACATAGAATACTTGAGGTGGAATTTAAGTGTCAAAAGATAGGCATCTAAACTACCTCTGTCAGAGATAAACAAACACTTTTAGTGGAAGATGCCTTCCTACATTTAAGCGACCATCTGTATTTGGTCAGAATCTCACTCAAAAAGAGTGAAAACTCTGTCCTTTCTTGGATTGTAAAGAGTGTCTGTAAGGATTAATTCAGCTGTAGATCACCAGTTTGCAGATGCCTCAAGTTTAATGAGGGAATTTCAGTCTCTTTCAGTATCAATTTGTATTTTTTTTTTCTGGAACAAATCTTAACACCAGTATGGAAAGTATTTTCTTGAATAATTTGAGCAGCTATAAACAGTGGTGAAGAAATTTGGTTTGGAAGCAGATTTTCCATCAAGTGGATACAGTTTCTTCATAAATTTTGGCTTACAAAAGAAAGGACAGCTGTTGCTCCTTTCCTTATCAAGATTAATGTATTAATGCCTGAAATGCAAATTTACTTTCTCAATTAGGTTTATGTGCCTTGCTTTTAGTATTGCAGGTGTGGTGATGGCAGGGTTGGTCTATGTGAATGGAGGCCAGAACCTGCCCTGTGTCAGATAACAACTAGGTTCAGATAGCTCAGGGAAACCCACTGAAGGGCAAGACACTGAAGCTAGTCCCCTCAACGAAGATGGTGGCACTTCAGAGAAAATGTATTAAGAAAGACCAAAATGCTGCACAGCAATGAGGAGAATGCTGCACAGCAATGAGAATGAGGAAAACCACATGAGAAGCATCTTTGCAGACACGAAGGTTAAAGAAGAAGGGAAATGTGCTCCAGGCACCAGAGCAGAAATTCCTCTGTAATCAGGGTGGATCAGGTTGTCCCCATGGAGCCCATGGAGGACTGCAGGGGAATATTGACACTGCTGCCTATGGATAGCCCCATGATTGAACATGTGGACGTCCTGTGGAGAAGACCCCCTACTGGAGCAGATTTTCTGGTAGGAAGTGCTGCCCTACAGTGGCCCACACTGGATCAGTCTGGTCCTGGTGGACCATACCCCATGGTAGAGAACTCATACTAGAGCAGTTCTTGAAGAGATGCAGCCTGTGGGAAGGACTCCTGTTGGAGAAATTCTTGAAGGACCCCCCAGGCTGGAGCACAGGAAGAGTGTGAGGAGGAAAGAGAGGCACAAACGAAGCACAGTGAACAACCCCTGCTCCTCATTCTCCTGCACTGCTCACTTTAGGGAAAAAAGGATAGAGAAATTGAGAATCAAGCAGTGAGGTTGAGCCTGGAAAGAAGGGAATAGGGAGGAAGTGGTTTTAGTTTTTGTATTAGCTCCTTACTAAATTTTTAACTGGTAATAAGTTTTATTCTGAACATTTGATCTCTTTTGCCTGTGGTAGTAGTTGGTGGGTGATCTTCCTATCTCAACCCACAAACATTTTCATCTTATTTTGTCCCCATCCTGTTGAAGAGGTAAATTTATCATAACCTCAAAAATGCCAGGAGTGGTGGTATCTTTCTTTATTCTCCCCGTGAAAGTAATGAAATTCTTTTGTTTCAAAGATGAAGTTCAGAGACATGCATGGATATATCTCTTTTCTCTGTTGAGTACTACTTGAAATATCTTTGGTTTTAGGACAGAGTTGTCTTTGCTGTTGTAAAATTCCAGCTGCTAAGAGGGAGGCAATTAGGTCACAATTCACTGTTTAAGAGCAAATTAGAAAGATATAGACCCAAATCATCACAATATTTAGGGTGGAGATGTGCCTTTTTTTTAGAAGAACTTTAATTCTATTAACTGCAATACCATGACGATACCTTACAGGCATGATTGGATTCTGTGGTTGTAAGCAATCCTCTAAATGTGCATTGACAGCATTGATGAATATTTATAAGAAAGAAAAGATAAAATAATAGTAAGGTAGGTTCTAGAAAATCTTATTATGCTTTTCCTCTGAATGTGTTCAGTGCTGTTTTCCCCCCTACATTTTGATTTCTGAACTAAAAAAAAAAAAAAGGTAAAAAATAAATTGTAACTTATTGTTGTTTCCCTTCCTTACTCTTCTTCTGTGCTTAGATGAGAGCTGAGCTAAGAGGAAAATCCTACCTAAACAAGTTTGCCTCTTCACAGAGCAATACTCCTAAGCAATTGATAAATTAGCTATGTAAATAAAATTGATAAGGCCACACACTTAAGTATAAAGCTTAATGACTTAAGACAATTGTGAAAGAGGCCTGGCTCAGTGTCAAAACTTACAACCGGATCCTCAGCTGGTGGAAATCAACAGCGTTGTGTTGGATGCCGTGAAGCAACACCAGTGTTGAGCTGAAGCTCAAGTTCTTTATATTTACCTAAAGATTTATTTTAATATGCTTCCTTTGTCATGCTCACTGGCATGCCTACTCATGCCTAATGTGGGCACTGCTGTGTAAAGGATGTGTTATGCCATTAAATGAAATGTTTAAATGAACCACCTGCAGCCCACTGCTAGTTAGCAAGGCAGGTAGAAGTGCAGAATCCCACAGGGAAGGTTGCCCAGCTTTTCCATCACCCAGCAAAGCAGGTTCTACTATGTAGGTTTCTGTGCTAACGTTACTATGGCTTACACACTTACTGTACAATCACTGACTGCTTCTAATACTTCCAAATTTCAAACTGCTTTGAGGGTACTTGGAGATGATGAGGAGTGAAATATAAAACCAAATTATATTCAGTTTATGAAACTATGAGCAATAGTTGACAGTGTAGAACAAAATATTTTTCTGTATCTTTGGACTAACTCATATGAGTAGTTTTTGTTCTGTTTCAAAGTAATTTAGCTCTGGGGGAAGAACAGAAGCAATGATCATCTGTCCAGGATAAGAATTAATAGGACCAGTATTGATTAGCCACAGTTCTTTACACAGAGCTCTGGTCAGAGTTAAATGTAACATTTCTTCACATCTGCCTTTGATTTTTCTCTAGAGGATTTCATCTTAAGTTGTGTCAGTTGCAGAATTCTAGTTATCTAATTCTATCCATCACAAACAGGAAAAGAAAAGATGAGAAAAAAGAAAAGAGCAGCCCAAAATCAGGTAGATAAATAAAACTTCTGGGGATGAAAGGAAACAACTGTTCACATGCAAAAGTCAAAAGTAGAATGTCTGGTAGTCTCCATTCATAAAGATTCACATTCTTGTTCCATGCATGTGTGCACCCTATCTAAGAATAAAATTATTAAGGTACAAATTCCAAGTGCATCCATGTATCATTATTGTTAGAGGAATGTTTCATAATCAAGTCAGTGTTACTGAGCAAGGATTTTTTTTTTCTTAGTTTATTTTATTTTATGAATAAGAGGAAGTATGTTTTACAAGGTGCTCCTGTTGTCCTGGAAATTATATTGCATGTGCAGCATTGGAATTAATAGCCACTTAAACATGTATTCCCATTTCCCAGAAGTCAAATTGAGTTTTGATGATGTTTCACTGGAGGCAGAACCAGCTCCTGCATAAACCATAAGGGAAAAGAATAAAATAAGTGGGATGCATAGGGTTACACTGTCACTCTGAGTAGCCAAATATTTTGTTTTAAATCAAGGGAAATAAAAAGGGCTCATGGAAGGCAAAAACCCCAGGGTGTTTTACAGTGAAATTTTTAAAAAATCTTCTCCCCATATCAAGCAACTAGGAAAGCAGAAACTCCTTATTTGAGCCAGAATTAAGTTCATTTAAAGTGCAAACAAAGACAGACTAGACTACGTTGTTATTCATCTTTAATTTTAACTTAAAGCTCAAACAACTGAAAAAAATAACCTCATTTCAAATTCTTTAGAAGTTTCCTAGAAGAAGCACTGCTTTTCAGAATAGTTTCATCTGGAGTTATCAGCAGACCAAGGCAGGGATAGAAGGCCTGTTGTCTTGCCTGCAAAAGATGTCACTGGTAAAATTTGTTCAGAGGAAGAACTACACAACAGATTTATTGTTTTGTGAGTAGTATATTCAATTGTATGGGAAGATAAGGGAAAACAGGCTGAACTCATCTCAAGCTGAAGAATTTAGATAAAAAAATATAGGAGTAAAAAGGATAAAAAATATGTTGTTCACTCTTTTACTTTGCTAGGAATCAAGACTGGTTCTTGAGTGGTTCTTACACAAAAATTTAAGGGGTTGTCACACCAGTTTAAAGGGACTAGCACAACAGCTGTGGCTCAGGACTGTATGTTGTGCAGAGAAGTGGGCCAACTGCACTTCACCCCAAGTCTAGGCATACATTGCCAATGAAAATCCTGCCCACTGCAGAGCTCAGGGAATCATGCTGCTGCTAGAGATGTAAGGTTTTTATCCAGAGTTCACTAGCAGTTGAACAAAAACCCCACGTGTATTGTTGAGAATCTCACTTTGGACATTCAAAGCAAGCAATGCTGTCAGCCAGCAGAGATTTATCAATCAATATAAGTTTGTGAACATCCTCACATATGTAACTGGCTATGGTAAGTCAGAAACACCACAACGATAAATCCAAAATACTCTAACTATTAACCCAAGTTCAGTTAACAGGAGATTTCAAGGTAACTAACAAAATACAAAACATCTGCTCCATTATTGTTGAAAAAAAAAATAAGGATGTTATTGGCATAATCAGAAGTAAGAGTGCTGGTACAGAAATGTGGCATTTTATCTGAAATGCTGGCAAACTTATGATGTCTTGAAAAATAAAACAGGTAATTCTATTTACCTTCTTTTGTCCAGGGTTGGTCTGTTTGAAAGACATTGATAAGTCTGAGTTAGAAACTAAGGCAGAGTGATCCAAAGCATCAAGGCACGTTAAAATCAATTGGTTCCATTCAATTTCAGATATTCAACTGAGACCAGAATTCAATGTCTGGACTTCCTCTAAAACAAAGGATGTCAGGGAATCATATATTTCTTCATGGGAATACAAATAATATTAATATTAATATATTGGAGTTTTCCTGACTTCTTATAGATATTTGTGTTGATCAGATTGGTAAGAACTGAATGTTGGCCTAAAGGTCTAAGCTCAGGGGCTGGAAGAGGTAGATGGATGCTCTAAAGGGTCTAAGTACTGGATATCATTTAAAACTCTATGTGAAATGCAATTCCCATGACCAAACAGGCAAGAAAACTGCACACTGCTGATAAGGTCAAGGGAGAAGATGCTGGTATGGGAATTGCTGTTTTAGAAATTTTATGTTATCAAAATCAAACAATTCTAGGCAGAAATAATTGTTTTCTTCTCCTCTCCCTCTTCTTCTGAGAGAGTGATTGTAATATCTTTAGCTCTATTATAGCTTGTTTTTGATTGAAAATTTTCTTAGCTGAATTCCAAATGTCTTGTGAAATGCACCCAGGACTACTAATAACAGTCACCAAGGATACACAGAGATTTAATGCAGTGTTTGCAGAGCTGGGAGTAATGGCTGTCAGGCTGAGCTAGTGGAGTTACAGTGCTTCATTAGCTCCTTCAGAGCAGCAGCAATTTTAGAGCAGAAGGTATCTACACTGTGAATACTTCCCAAATCTTTCTACCCCACCACCTTTTAAAATTTATTTAAGTGAGAATTCTTAAGGAGACAGAGGTGAAATAGAGGATATTTACAATTAAATGTATGTTTATTATTTGTAAAAAGAAGACATGCATGTAAAAACAGTATTGTTAATGTTGGAAAAGACATTTCAAGTAATTGAGTTCATCACCTACCACTGCCAAGTTCACTGCTAAAACATGTCCCTAAACACCACATCTGCATGTTTTTTTATCTGCAAATCCCTTTGAAAGTTTGTATCTGTATATATGGAAGGATGTGATTGTTTCTATATTTTATCAGTGCTTCCTTATAGCACTATTTTATCAGTGCTTCTTTATAGCACTTAGGAAGATGAGTTGAATTCTTTGTATGGCACTAACAGGGAAAAGGGATGAATGGAAAGGACTACAATTTTGTAGTACTGTGTCTTTCTTTCATGCATTTTGTTCGCCTTGCTTGCAAAATCAGTTTTTGAGACATTTGTCAGTTTGTGTTGTATAATTCATTTGGTGAACCCTGTGTAGGGCAGTATTTTGGGATACACTAGTGCAGCACTGTGTTACTCAGATGTTCTTTATAACAGAACAGCTATTGACCACCTGAACCTTTACAGGTAGTAAGTAGAAAAACATATAACAAGTTGTTTTACATAGTTTTTGATTTTTATTTGTAGTAAATTGCTTTTCAAAGGAGACAGAAAAGTACAGAAGCAAATTAAGCATACCAAGCAGTCCTGATAATCACAGTGATGGGACTGTCTCTTTTTACCTGTCATGCTAACAGCACAAAAGTGTCTTTGGTTTTTGTGTCTGGTGCAGTGAAGGATCAGGAAAAGACACTCATGACAAGTGTGACTTAAACTGCCCCTGCTTGTCTGTGAGCCATCTGGGTACAGGCAGAAGTGATCTTAACACAGAATCACAGAATGATCAATTGGGTTGGAAGGTACCTTAATGATCATTAGTTCCAGATCCTGCATGGACATCTTGCCCTAGACCAGGCTGCTCAGAGCTACATCCAGCCAGGCTTTGAACACTTGCAGGGTTGAGATACTCACAGCTTCTCTGGGTAACCTGTTCTGATGCCTCACCAACCTGACAGTAATGAACTTCCTCCTAATATCTACTCTAAACTTATGCTCTTTCAGTTTGAATCCATTCCCCCTAGTCCTATCATAACCTGCACTTACAAGAAGTCTCTCTTTATCACTCTTGTAGACTCCCTTCAGGTACTGCAAGGCTGCAATTAGGTCACACAGAAGTCTTCTCTTCTACAGGCTAAATAGTCTCAATTCTCTGAGCCTTTCCTCATAGGAGAGGTGCTCCATCCCTCTTATCATCTTGGTGGCCCTTCTCTAGACTCTAACAGGGTTTTTTTGTGCTAAGGGCCCCCAGAGCTGGATGCAGCACTGCAGGTGAGGTCTCACCAGAACAGAACAGAGAGATAGAATCCCCTCCCTGTCCCTGCTGCCCACACTGCTTTGGATGCAGCCCAGGACACATTTGGCTTTCTGTTCTGGGCAGTGAGTGCACATGGCTGGGTCATGTCCAACCCCTCATCCAGCAGCACCCCCAAGTCCTTCGCAGCAGGGCTGCTCTCCATCTGCGCATCCCCCAGCCTGTGTTGATACTGGGTCTTGCCCCAACCCAGGTCCAGCACCTTTCACTTGGCCTTGCTGAATCTCATGACGTTCCCATGGACCCACTTCTCAAGTTTGTCCGGGTCCCTCTGGATGGCATCCTATCCTTCAGGTGTCAACAGCACCGCTGTTGGTATCATCTGCAAATTTGCTAAAGGGTGCACATCAGGGATGGCTGGGGAATCAGAGTTTGCTAGGCTCAAACTGGAGAATAAGATGCAGAAAGAAAACTAGAATGGAATTTCAGAATTTCAATACAAGGTTTCCTGAATAAGAAAGATTTAAGGGAAACAGCTTGCCTGCCTTCCTCACTGGTCCCAATCTAAGTAACCCTAGCCACATAAGAGAATACAGCAATGGATTGTATATCTTCTGTAGTTGAAAACAGAAGACAAGAATAATGAATTGGTCAGACATATAAAGCTTTTGTTATATAATTTCACTTATTTCCACTGATTAGTGTTGGGCAAAACTCAAAAGGTTAAATGCTTGCATTGTCATTTACCCTTTCCCTAAACCCTGACTAATTTCTTACCAGTCCCTCACCTATTCTTAAATTCTTTTCTGCTTTTCAGTGCTTGATCTCTTCACAAGACACTAAAGCCATGTAGTATAACACTTCTGCATTTACTTTCACAGCAATGCAGAACAGAGTGTGTGGGACTGATCTCAAAGAAAGGATTTTCATTTATGTGATTTCAGGATAACAAGTCTTGTGCTTATGCACAAATAATTTCAGACCCCTGTTCTTCCTATCACTGTCTGCCAGCATCACTGTAATTTATTTACTGTAGGGTAAAACTGGGAATCACAGAGATTAAAAACTATTGCTTTCAAGTCTTGATATCCCACTCATTTCCTGTCAGCCTGCTGATATAACTGATCCAGAAGGTGCTTTTCATTAAGAGCTAGAGTAAGAAAATCTCTTAACACTGGATTTGAATTTTCATGGTAAACATTAGATTGGGTAACCTCCATTACATGCCACCCATCAAGGAAAGTACACTGTAGTTGTTTCTTAGCAGATGTCTAGTGACAGATATCACTCATTTCTGTGGCAATCTTCTTGTGTTAGCCTTCTTGAGACCACAGAAGAGATTAGGATTTAGAACAAAACACTTTTTCAATCTACTTTGTAGACAGACTTCCACAAAGGTCCTTACAGACGTTCCTTTATTCAGCTGTCAGTTGCTTTTAAGTAATTTTTAAAAGTAATGATGAGGATTTGTCTCTCCCCTCCTCTTCTTACAGTGACTTTAAGAAAAGCTCAAAAAGCCTTGATTTGAAGAAACAGATATAGTTTTAAATGCACAGCAGGAACAGACATTTTAATTGTGATCTTGAAGAAGTTATTTGTACAAAGATTATAAAGATTGTTAAAGAAACCTCCACCAATGGCTTCTAGATTTCAATCTGGGTCCCCATTTCTGTTGAAGTTAATTGAAAAGGGATTTTAGGACTTTACTCCTATCTTTTCATTAGGCGATACTAAATTTGGCGTTCCTAGCTTGAGGGCCTTTCTCCATTATTTATAGATCTGGTAGTCTTGCAGAGACTGGATGGATGGACTTCCATAAGCATAACTCTTTCCTTCCCAGAATTAGATAGCCTAAATGGTCATGTTTTACAGTTAATATATAAAACCAGTGTGGTTTATTGTGACTGATAAAAAGCATTTTTAGAAGGAAGTTGAAGAAAATTGGATCCTTCCAATTTTCAAACACTTTTAGCTGATTTCTTAACCAGTGAAAATTGGCATGTGTCTTTAATTTTAGTGCAATTTTTTCTTATCTTTTGAGCTTATCACTTACCATTTCTGAAGTATTGATATGACAAAAAGAAATTTCTTGATTAAAATTTTCTTATAGCATAGGACATGCCTCATTGTACACCATCTCTCGCATTTAACAAAATAAAGCTTAAAACTGTTTACAATGCATTATAAGTAATTAAAATTTTACTAATGGCTTCATTTTTTATGGAAAAAAAACCTAAATACTGATGTCACTCATATAACATCACAAAATTTCTTTCTTTTCCCTGCCTTTTTTTTTTCTTCCTAGTAATCCTCTTTAAGGGCTTAAAGAAAAAAGATAATATCAAGGTCTTTGGTGGCTCTAGGACATTGATTGCCAAACCAAACCATTCTTCCAAATATCAGTAAACTAGGAGCAGCAGACTGCTGTGAGCTATTTTTTAGCCAAAAGGATTAGATTTGTCTCTTAGATGGGTCTGACATCTAATATAGATTTCCAATGGGTTGAGTTTCGCCAGTCATCGTTGTGACTTTCTGAGAAGACTTGCAGCTTTCTGAGGGTGGAGTATGTCCCCTGCTGGGAATATGAAGCATGCACCTCAAGATCTGGCACAGCAAATATTTCCTATTACTTGCATTTATGAAACCTTGAGCTGTGGGCACGTATCCATGTGGTCAAATCTTCTGGGACAGTTTCTGCTCCTGCTACATAGCACAGTGACTTTTGGACTCAAGTTATGAGTCAGATATGGTTATTTAGGGCTTTTAAAGAAGCAGAAGATTAAAAAGCAAAAGAAAATAAAGCATTACATCCTAGGTAGTTATGTGATTTTAGCCTGTGTTCTGGGGACAGACTAGGAAGAGCTACTGTCTCAGGCATCTGCACCATGGTTTGCATGGAGAAGCACAGAAGAAGGACTCTAAAATAATTAAGTGAAAGTAGCAAGATGCACTTGCTAATGAAATTAAGTATTTTATTTATTTTCATAAAAGTACCAGCATTATTTATGTAAACAATACAAACTGCATCTGCTAGTTAGCTTTGTGTGAGATTTTCCATATCACTGAGGTTCAGGGAATATTACTTTGGGAGAATAGCAATTTTAAGGTTATCATGTGAGCAACAAAGACGTTAATCTGACAAGATATGCTCAAGAGACCCACGATGCAATTGTAGAATTCTTTTTGGCTCTCTCACCCATAATTTCATGGAGCTCAGTGTAATTAACACACTTCATGGGATTTAAGTAACATTTGTTTCTTCTTCATCAGAATGCAAATTTGAGAATGATATGGATCTGCAAAGGAGACAGAAACAACTGTTCCCTAGGTAATAACTTGTGCACTGTTTCCTACAGAAAAAAAAAAAGAAAAAAAGAAAAAACAACAGGAAAAAAGAAAAAAGGTGAAAGATGAGCATTACTCAGGATTTATTAGGAAGTTAAGATGTTTTATAGCTGTTACAAATGAAGAAACCACATATGTCATAAAACTAATGAAAATTAAATTATTTACTGTCAGCTTGCAAATTTTAAGCCTCGTTTTCTTAAAAGATATATGAAATAATGAAATCTGCAGACTGTGTGTCTGTGTCAAAATGGGTGTGCAGTCAGCTAAAAAAATATCAGTAGGCAGAAGCCTTTATTAATTCTTAACCAGGAGAAAAGCATCATAACAAAGGAAAGGGAGTAATTATAGGTGTGCATGTGTGTGCATATGTTTAGAGTACAGAAATACATCCAAGCATTCAAATCAATAATCTTTTTTCTTCAGTAATAATTCAGTATACAATCAAAGAACAGATTAGAAGACTGGTTACTTCCCTGCCCTACATTCCGCCTCAGCAGACAAAAGAATAACCTAAGTCGGTAACATGTAAAGGCAGATTGGATGGTCTTGATTACACATGTTTTAGATCAGAAAATTTAAATTAAAAAGAATCATACTACATGCAGATTTTAGTAATGGAAGTGTAAATTATGCAAATAGTTAATTAGCCACTGCTGCATTTCTCTAGAAATAAATATCTGATACAAGAAAGAATATCTAGATTTTAGATTTCTTTTACTTAAACATATTTGAATACAAATTGAACAAATGCACAAATACATAATGCTTGAAGAATGTATAAGTTGAATAAATGAAGTGGGGCATACAGTACACATTAGTTTATTAATGCTTCAAGTTTTCCTTGATGTCCTTCAGGCACATTATCAGCTGACTTAAGGATGATCAGATTTATCCTCATCTGCTCTTATTTTTTCTCCTACAGATGAAATAATAAATAAATAAACAAAAGCCTGTGCAGTGATGTTTTTCTTAATATATTTGGCATTGGCAGGACACTAATCTCAAAAATTTCTTAAGCTGTCAACACACAGAATGGGAGATACAACTAATTTATCCCATATGTCTCTTATTTTTATCCAGCAAGACCTGAAGGGTTTCTGGTTTTTAAGATGAATTTAAGGTCTTGCCACTCCTTTCTGTTTGTAGTTCAAAACAAATTAGAAAAAAACTGAATTACTGGGCTGGTTAAAACTGCATGTGAAATCAAATCAATCCTGTTAAAAGTTTAAAAAATAATAAAAGAAAAAGGACATGTTGTAGATCTCGGGTTGCCAATGGTGCTTCTGATTTTTAAGCATTACCAAATATATATGCCTACATAAAACTTGATACTTCTCCTAGAAAGAATAAGAAATGTATTTTAAATGTTTTAAGAAAGATTTCTTGTTCATAGGCAGATGGAGGCACTCAGATGAGCAGTGAAGCGTCACCACTGACGTGAGCACAGAAATAAACAGGAAAGACAGACTAAAAGAGGCTGAAGATATGGGTATATCCCAGTGGGAGAGGTATGACACATGTACTGTAAACAAAAAAAAATCTGATCTTGGTCCAGCCTGATTTTCATACAATCAGCTTAAAGGGAACATTTTCTATTGCCTCTTTGCTGATGCTTTATTTATGATTGGGAAGATTTTTTTTTCTCAGAACCTTTTCCTGAGCCCTATGACTGTCTGCCTATAATCTTATCCCTGCTCTGCCCTGAATCCTATCTACAAGTGAAATTATAGTAATTAATTCATCACACATGCAGTTTAACTTGTTGGCTACAGCTAGATTCATGCGGCATGTTCCTAGGGCAATTCTAAATGCCTCATCTCAGAAGATTTTCAAGCCAAATGTTCTTTTGTGCATCTATTTTGTGTATTAGTGGTCTGTTATACTGTGTGAAATCACCTATTGCTAGGCATTCAGTGTAGGTAATTCTGAAAAATGTAATTTAATTGAGACACTTAAAAGATGATATCTAGGATTTAAAGCCTAGTCCTATCTTTATAACCTTCTGAAACCTACTCCTGAAGCCCTGAGTGGCTCAATTTTCATTTGCAAATTTATATGGCTTTCTGACACCTGCTGCTCAATAACTGGTGCCATAAGCAATTCATTTTTAATTTAGGTAGCTAAACCAGTGATTTCTAGATCCTTAGTTTAATGGTCTGTTTTGTCAAAACAACGCTGTGCTTTTTTTTTTTGAAGAGCTTGAGAAATAGCAATAATGTTAATATGAAAAAAACTGCTGTGTACCTCTTCTGGTATTCTGGTAGTTAAAGAAGTGAAATCTTAATGAAATTATGTAATGAAGTTAATAATTTAATGAAATTATACAATTATACAATACTTAATGAAATTATACAATTCAAGCACCTTTAAATTTATTATGTGGTCTAAAATAGATAATACCTTAAATTATTTTCTTTATAAAAGATCTGCTCTTAAAAGTACAGTTTGTCACTTCTTCTCTCAAATAGAATATATATATTTTTTAAGTTCTTATTCTGCATCAAATGTATTTCTTTGGTAGACAACCAATTTGATTCTTTGTAAAACACATGTCCTTTAAATTTCTGTATCTGCCTACTTTCAAATGAAAATCACTAATTTTAAAAGCCACAAATGAGGAATTTTATCAAAACAAAACTCAGATCGCCTAGAAGTATGAACACATAGGATTTTTTACAGTAGAAAAGGTTAAGGCAAGGTACATAGCCTTACTCTATGCTTCAAGTTAATATCAGTGGTTTTTGTAGAAATGGAGAATAAAATTCCAACACCAGCAGCCCTTAGTCCTGGGTAAATAGCTGTTCTGTAAGCTCTAACACAATGTCTTAGATGCACAAATATGATGCCAGGCATGAACTTGATGATTTCAACTCCTTTGTTTGGGTTCATTACCAGAAGTGATGTCTAAGCTACTTGAATTACACAGAATTCCAAGATCAATATTCGCACCTCCAACTGTGGCTAGAAATTAATAGGAAATTCATGGTAACAAAACTGGATTTTTTTATTTTTTTTACTTGTCTGGTCCTCACAAGACAGAGTGGTGTTAAATCATGTATCTGCTGGAGCCTCTGAGGTCTGTCTTCATGCCAGTCTTAACAATTCACTAGTGGGAATACTGCATGTTGAGCACTTTGCACAGTAGTTTTTTAGGTGTATTCTGGCCTCTTACAGCAGTGTTACAGGAACTGGTAATTTCAATAAGAGCTTATTTAAATGTTATCTTATTTGAGTGTCACCTTTAGCGTCATCTAGCAGGGCTTGTGCAAAGCGTCCTGCACAACATCCTTGTCTCTAAATTGGAGAGACATGGATTTGATGGATGGGTCATTCAGTGGATAAGAAATTGGCTGGATAGCTGCATTCAGTTGCAGTCAATGGCTCAAAGTGCAAGTGGACATCAGCAACATCAGCAGGGACCAGTATTAGGACTGCAGTTGTTCAACATCTTTGTCAGTGACACAGACAGTGGGATCGAGTGCTCCCTTAACAAGTTTGCTGTGATATTAAAGAGTGTGGTGCAGCTGACACCCTGGAGACAAGGAATGGTACCCAGGCAACCTTAACAAGCTTGACAGATGGGCTGGTGTGTAGCTTATGAAGTTCAACAAGGCCACGTGTAAGGTCCTGAACCTGAGAAGGGGCAATCCTAACCAGAATTAGAGGCTGGGCAGAAAATGGGTTAAGAGAGATGCCTTGAAAAGAAGAACTTGGGAGTGTTGGGTGAGAGGGAATGAGCCAGGAATGTGTGCTTGTAGCCCAGGAAGGCAATCATGTCCTGGGCGCCATCAAAAGCATCATGGCCAGGAGGTCAAGAGAGGTCATTCTCATCTTCTACCCTTTTTTGTGAGGCCCACACGTGGAGTACTGCACCCAGCTCTGGGGCTTCCAACATAAGAAGGACATGGATCTGTTGGAGCAAGTTTAGAGGAGGATATACAAATGACAACAGGGTGGACCACCACTCCTGTGAAGACTGGCTGAAACAATTAAAATTGTTCAACCTAGACATGAGAAGACTACTGGGAGACCTTACAACTGCTTCCACTACTTAAAAGGCCAAAAGAGAGACCTGGAGAGGGACTTTTCTGTAGGCTTTACAGTAATTGGATGAGGGCAAATGGCTTTAAATGTAAAGATGGTAGGTTTAGAAACTTTACTGTGCAGGTGGTGAAAGAGTGACACAAGCTCTCCAGAGAAATTGTAGATGCCCCATCCCTGAAATGTTCAAGGATAAGTTGGATATTCAAGAGTTTTTTAACCTGATAGACACTTTAATATGTTTTGAGGTGTTTTGGAAGATTCTTCCTGGTATTTTCTGAGCTTGGTCTTTTAAATTTCATGCAAAGTCGTCAGTTTAACTGATTTAAATGAAAGTGTGATACTCAAATAAATGTAAATCAGTTGGAGATGTCTGATGACAAATGGCATAGAGTAAGAAAGGCAAATCCATTATATGAAGAAACAAGGATTTTCTCATTCAGAGAAAGCTAACATTCCATTAACAGAAATTGTAGGTATTGCAGCAATGAGCAACTCAGAAACTATTCACTATTTCAATGAATTCAAGTATTTCAATAGTCATGAAATTCTCTCCAGAAGAAAATCATACCCTTCTAAAAACAAATATTAGCATTCTATAATCAACTGGTATCCCATAACCCACATTTGTACCTTGTTTTGGGGGACATTTTTCTCTAGTAACCTGAGAATTTTTTTTGTTTATACAAGATTGTCTTGGTGATTATCTGGATCACAAAGAGTTCAGGTTTTCCCCAATACATTTGTCTCCATAAAGGAAAAAACACAAAACAAGAATTCTTTATCTTACTCAAAAACACAATAAATTTCATCCAATTGGATGTACTTATTTCTGCCTATTTGACATTTTTTGTTGTGTTAAGTCTGCATTTACATTCCAATTCTGCTTATGTTGCCTAGAGCAGCTAAAGCTTTAAAACATGTTTCATCAGGCAAGAAAAGGAAAGCAAGTAATTGTTTCTAAAATATTTTCTCTTTAATTCTAGATAAAAACTGATTTTTTTCCCTAGATCACTGGCCTAAGAAGTAGCAGTAATTGGCTTATTGCTAAGTAGTATTTGTAGGCATCAACAATAAGCTGTCTAAGCCACAGTTATTCTACACCTCCAGGGCAGAAGAATGGTTTATATGAGTTGAGTGTGGTTTCATAATGACCACAGAATAATTTCTTAAATTCTTCATATGTGTTCAAATTATGCTATGAAACACACAAGAAATCATTACATATATATATATGTTTGTTTTTACACTTATGTTTCTATTTGTGTTTATAATTATATTATTTACATTAATATTAAAATTCATATTCATTTCTAGATCTGAATTTTTATACATTTGCATATGGTCTGAAGTCAAAATCAAAAGCCTTGCTGTAGAAAAATTTATGCCTCAAGTAAGAAACTTTGATCAGGTCTGTACATAGTTTAAACAAGATAACCCACCAAAGAAGGATACTTCTTAAGTATGATGCTGATTGACACTGCCTGAGCAGCTGGTTCCATGTATTGAAGAATGACTTTTTTTAGAATTCTGATGTCACAAGAATAGCAGGCTGAAGAAAATTGCCTTCTGATCGGAGATCCAAACCCATTCATATCTCCCTTTCTGTAAAACAGACAGAAGTGTTGGCTACTTAAGATAATAATAAAATGTTTAAAATGTTTTATGAAAAAATGTTTCATGATAAAAGAGCAAGCATAGAATAACATAGCTTTGTGTGGCTTAGGGGAATATCTAATCTAAGCTTGTATCTCATCAGTGCTTAGCAGCCCTTGATAGGTTTCCACTTATTTATCTAAATTATTTTTGAACTAACTTAACTTTTGGCACCCCATCTATTCAGTAACAGCGACTTCCAAAATTTAGTCATATGTTAAATGAAAGAATTATATTTCTTTGTTGTTTTAAGTCTATTAGCTTACAGTTTTACCTAATGGTTCTCATAATTATTTTATGCTATGTAAAAGAGTGTCTTGTTCTGGTTTTCTTCTCAAATAACTCTTACGCATATGTATTTGGTTGGTTTTAGGTGATTTGTCAGTGAACAGTGAACAGTTTTCGTGTATCTGGAGTAGCTGCTAATATATTTTCTGGATTAACAGTGCCTGGTTTAGAAGCTTTCAGTTTGTAGACAGTGAGAATTTCTGTTTGTCTTTTTCCTATGTGCACAACTTTTCATGTGTTGCCTCTTTCTTTTTATCACCCAGTTACTTGTGCAAGTAATTTTTGCAACCTTTCACAAATAGTGGGACTTTCATTGTTAAAACCAATCATTTTTCACCTGCCTTTTTCCTGTCCTCTGTATATTTATTTATACCCTGTTCCTTCAGGTATTTAGAAATCCACAGATGGAGGTTCTTTTTTTTTTTATAATCCACGTTTTTTTAAGTGTCTTTTACAGACAACCTTGTCAAAAGTTTTTTAAAATCCAGGCACAGTGTGTCAACCAGATAAAGATCACCCTCGCCTGTATATTTATCTATTGTAAAACCTTTAAAGAGCCAGAATCTGCTTTATAAAATTTATTTTTATTCCCACCCCCATTTTATTGTATTTATCTATATGTCTGTGAATCCTGTTCTACCAATCCACCTGTAAAGAATCAGATGAACAATTTCTTAATTTCCTGCATCTGTCCTGTGTCTTCCCTGCCAAGTTCCTGTAAGGATCTTTTAAAAAATACATAAAATTTCCTAACCTCTATTCTTCTCATACAGAAGCTGACTTAAGCAATTGTGTAAGATCTATGATCAAATTACAAGGTCATATTTGAGTTATTTAGAAACTCCTGAGTGTATACCATCTTGTCTTGGCAATTTGTTACTATTCATTTATCTATTTGGTCTCAAATCACTTCTATTGACACTTTAATTTAAGATAGCTCCTCCAGTACATTTTTGCGGAGAAAAGAGACACTGTGGGAACCTTTCTAAACTCCTCAGAAGTGAGTATCAATGTCAAGAACACATTTAATTTTTCTAACATGATCTTATCTTCATTGTGTTCTCCTATTACACCTCCATCACCTATCAGCTCTGCAGACTCTCTGGCAGACATTCTGCTTCTGATGGGTTGGAAAAAAGGCTTATTATAAGTTTTAATGCCCTTCACAAGCTTGTTCTCTAAATCTTTTTTTGGTCTTAGCTTGATTCTACATTAAAGTTTTCAGAGCTCATGATGCTCAGATGTTCCTTACCTGGCCATAAATTCTACTTTATTAAGACTAAGCTCTTAATTTAAAGCATTTCTTTATTTTGCCACTTACCAATACCATAAGTAGGTTTATAGCTTTGGACTTGAAAAAATTTTCTTAACATATTTAATACGTTTTATCCATTTAGCTCCTCCTTTTAAGTTCTTGGGTTTTTTTCTAGTATCACCACTTTTTATAGACGTCCCCTTGTTTTATACATTTGGGTATGTAAATTTTTAATTTATTTTTTAATTCCTGTAAGGAGAAGAATTTGAATGTACTCTAGTCAGTGTGGCCATTAAGTAAAAAAAATGTCAGTAAGCTCTTATGCTCTGTTTAGAATTACCTAAAAATAACTACTCCAAGAAGCAATCATTATAGTACCTAAAATTAGTTTCTAGAACATGTCCCAAAATTGCTTTTTACCACTATTCATCGAAATAACTGAATTCACTATTGCTAGAATTTCTGCCATTGTAGTGTCTCTCATCTCCCTTGGTGCGTCCCAGTTAACACACTTATGCTATTCAGGTGATTAATAGCACAAGCTTCCTACAATATTCTTTCTATTTATGCATGAAGTATTCAAATCAGAGGGTATGTTTCTTGTTGGTACAGGTAATTTATTCATCTTGTTTGACTTTATCTGCACCTATATCCCTGAACAACCTTGAGCCTCAAGTCAGGACACACAGAGAAGGCTGTGATCACACTACTTGAAGTTAGTCCTCTTCGCAGAAAAATGAGTATGTTTACAACTTGATCAAGGTCTCCTCTGAACCCTGTGTTCAAGTCTTAAAATATAATTTCTGATTTTCTGCATAATTTTTCAGCTCAAAGTACCTGAGCTGGAGAGTGTGATGGCTCTGCTGCAATACATCAGAATGTGTGCTGGAAGAGAACAGAGTGTGGGTAGACTTTTCACTTGAAAAAAAAAAGACAGCTGGTAGTTGACACTGTACACGGAAAGCATAAAAACTCTTCCATGAAGTAGGGAGCAAGGAGGTTCCCCAGGGTAAATATACCTCTGTGTCTCTATAACTTCAGGTACAGTAACACACACCTGCCTGGATCTAATTTGTAACCTGATACTGCATTATTTCACACAGTACTTTCGTGTCCATCATGGGGATTTATCACCTCTTAATTCTAAACTTCATGGAAAAAATACATTTAACTAGGATGACCTGACTGGTTATTTTTAAGCTGTTCTGACTAAATATGATTTAATTTCATTGAGACTCTTCACAATTTCTTACCTATATCTTCTCTATATATAGGTCCCCCAAAAATCACACCTTCTGCAAGACAGCAGTATTGTACTGTAAAGACTTAAGGTAATTTAAGTGATTTCAAACTTCTCAACTTTTTCCACATAGTTCTATCAGACGCCATACAATTTGTCTCAAATGGCCACAACCTGAACCAGTGTTTTAAGATGTTCCTGGAACAGGATTAAGTGTACTCTTTGCAATTGGAAAAATGGCAGTCTTTTCTTTTCAATGTAGTTTTCCATATTAGCACTACAATATATGTGTTCAATATAAAGGTGATCTTTGCTATGACTAAGAATGGGATTGTTTCAAGGAGAAACTTCAGCTGCTCATTAACAATTGGAGTTTCTTCCAGAAACATGAATATCTACTTCACTGACATGCAAATGCAACTGATAAGGTTCATTTAACGGATAAAGGATGATTGTGACCTAGAAATACTTAAATGGTTTTGTGCCTTGTTACCTGAGAGATCAACTTTCTCCCACTTTTTTTTTCACCATTAGAAACATATTATTATTTGGAGGAAGAGACCATTTGGACCAAGTACCCATCCTGCTACAGCTTCCTTCCAGGGAGTTGTACAGAGTGATAAACTCTGAGCCTGAACCTCCTCTTCTCCAGGCTAAAAAACCCCAGCTCATTCTTCTCCAGGCTAAACAACCCCAGCTCCTCAGCTGCTCATCAGAAAACTTGTCCAGGTAGTCAAATAGAAAATCATTATCTTCTTTTGTGTAACAATCTCCTGTCCTTCTTTTTTTCCTTTTGGTAGATGTCATTGGATTAAGTTAGGGTAGCTTAGAAGGAAAGTATATAAACTGGTAGTTTTTAAGTTTAAGAAAACAATTACTATATTTGGAGGCAGACTTCTCAAAGCAATTATTTGGGAAGAATGCTTTTGCTGTACAGCATCCAATGTAAGTAGCAAAGATCCAGTGCCTGTGCACAAATACTTACATGTGTTTCCTTTGGCTCTATGAATTTTACATCATTTAGGCAATCAGCATGTGTGCCCCTATGGTTTACTTTAGTGGAAATTTCTCTTTTTTTTTGCTTTTCAGACCTTTGTTCTATACCCACAACCAATAGTGGGTATTATAAGGGTTTAATAATATTATTATTATTAATAATAATATTAAAATTAATATTAATAGTAATAATAACAATCAGAAGGTATATATGAGAGATGAGTCTTTCGTGAAATAGACATACACACAGAAAAACCATCCTTATATTAGCTACACTGAGAAAAGGAAAAATACTTTTGCTTACATTAAAGGAACTAATTCTGCATTGATGTACACTAAAGAGACAATATTGGAGCCTATAGAAAAATGGCAGAAAAGCCTTGAATTGCTTCACTCACATCTTACTTCTGCACATCTCCTAATTTACTGACTGTGCAACAAAGACATTTTACTCCTAAGATTGTGAAAGTGTTTCTACATGACTTATCATTAGAAGATTTTACTGTCATCTTCCTCTTTCTAAAACTGTATGATTGAGAACAGAGAGGAATCTTTCTGTACTCTTATATAGCTGGTAAAAGATTGTGCTGAAAACCTATTGCTGTAGACTTAAATAACTCAAAATAAAATTAATGACTAAAGGAAATAAAACTGGGGGAGTAAACTGAAAACGTAGACTTCCTGAATTTCACACACTAAATAGTAAAACAAAATGGCGTGCAAAATTATATTAGGAGGTGCCTTGCTAATAACTTTATAGCTGGAGTATATTACAAGGCAGTGTTAAACCAGATACACAGTTTTTCTCCAAAAGTATTTTTTTCTTTCTTTCTTCTTATGAACTTACTCAGGACCAATTCTTGATTATTGTCTGTTCTGGCTAATACATGTTTAGAATTTTACCATTTGTGTCTGACAGATTTTTCTTGTTAATATATCTGCTTGCTGTTGTATTACATCTCCTCAAATGTCCAGTACTTCAATAAAATTTGATGGAGAGGAAGAAGCACCAGAAGGAATATAGTGCAGCTTATAGATTTCTTTCAAAAATAGAGTTTGGAACATGTTGGTGTGAATATTTATCATCTGTGAGCCCCCAGGACAGCCTATGTAAAAATAAAGTCTTTTTCTCATTCACCTGACAAAAGAACCCTGTGGTTCACATAAAGATTATCCCAACCATGCCAGACAACAGTGAAAAGGAAGTAGTAGAGACAGCTGACATTAAGCACCTATTGCTAATTTAACAGCATGTATCACTAATTAACCAGAAATTTATGTATATATGTGGTTATTATCTATCTATCTATTTGCACTTCTTTGAATTTAGATGTTGGTTTTTTTCACTCTTTCCAGTACCTTTTTCCTTATTTTTAACATACAATTTCTTTATCTCATTATGCTACCCTTACTGCTTTCAACTCCTTTTTTTCTTACTTTTTGATTATTTTTTAATTATAAGGCCTTCTTCTCTGTCATTTACAGAGCATTTAGTCTTCTCCTATACCTTTTTTCTATCTTAGAATAACATTTTCACCTAATCACCTGCACCCAAGTACATATTCTCACATTCTTTCTCTCTTTCCTCCTTGTCCATCAACATGGGCTCATTATTTTTTATTTTTTCTTTATCAATCAATAAGAATAATATTCCCTGCTATCCTAATATCTCTTCATATATTTATAGATTATCTTTGGATTCCCCTTCAACCTTTTCCATTTCCGCATTCTCTTTTTTTCTTTACTTTTTTTTAAGTGGAACGAAAAGCTGCACACAGTACTCTGTCTAAAACTTGATCAGCATCAAACAGTTAATTATCAAATCTCTTTCTTGTTGTATACACTTTGTTCTACTTTACAATATTCATGACTTTTTAATATTATCAGACAGTTCATTCACATTTAGTTAATCATGGGCCTGGCTCAGATTTTTCTTAATTACATAAAACAAGTTAAAATTTACATAACTACAGATCAAAATTGACCATCCCATTTCTAGCAACATCACTTATATACTAAAAACTCAGCAGATCAGAAAAATAAGGGCATTCTGCACCAGAAGAGTCTCAGAAGGATAGGAATGATTGTGAAACAAAGTTCACCCCAATCTGGCTGCATTCCAGGATATACTTCATTGTGAAGTGCATTTTTTCCCAAAAAAATTTTAAAAAGCCCTGTGAGTTTTGGATTCAACACAAACTTTGAATGGAAGAATCTTGTGTGGGGAAATGAACCATTCTGACTGACCCAGCCCAGGCAAAATCATCATTCCTCCTTAGGACATTGCCGACAATTCAAAGAGTGGGCAAAGCTTTTGCAAAGATTTTTCCTGTCTGTTTTCTGGGGTTTTTTGTTTGTTCGTTCAGTTTTTGTTATTTTGGGGTTTTTTTTTGTTTTTTGGGTTTTTTTTTTTAAGATTTGTGACAGATATTATAGATATAAAGGATTTATAGACATTCAAGGAAACGTAACTTACTTTTTTTTTAATTTTCTGGGTTTGGCAGGTTTTTTGTGGTTTAGTGTTATTGTTGTTGTTGTTGTCATTACTATTATTTTTATCGTCATGTTTTAAATTTTTTTCCAAGGACACAGAGAAAACATTAATAGAATTAGACTCATGACCCAAAGTGGACCTCTGTTGGTGACCCTTGATACTTCTCCCTAACATAACACTGAACCATTAATAATTGCTCTGTGGGTTGCTTTCCTTCCTCTTTTTTCCCTTCTTTTTCGTTCTTTTTTAAAATTTTTTAAAACTTTTTTCTACTCTTCAGCATTTTACTTATTTAGCAGTGATTGCATTTAATCAACATTTCTGTAGTTTCCTTATCAGAATGTCATGTGGAACTGTATCAAATTCTTTATTAAAATCAAGATGTATGTCCACAGCATTTCCTTTATCCGCTAAGCTTGTTATCCTATCAGGGGAAGAAATGAGGTTAGTTCAGCATGATTTGCTTTTGATTAGTCCGTGTTGCCTAATAGCTACAAGTTATTTTCCTCCAGGTGCTTACAAATGATCTACTTTATTAATTGTTCTAGCAGTTTATCAGGTATTGAGAATTTACTTATCAGTTGGCAAAGTTTCATCAAATAGCATGAAGATAACAGCCTGTCTTGAACATATTGTAAATAGGGATTTATAGAAAGGCTTTGTTGCCTAATTCTGTATCTAGATGAAGAGGGTTTTCTTTATTTTCAAAGTTAGAGATGATTTTAGACTAAAAGGATATTTTTTACCAATATGTAATAATGCAATAAAATAACATCTGTCACAGAAAAGGATAAGCTAAATCTTATTGCAATACCTTGACTGTATCCCACACTATCTGTATGACACCTGTCTGCATGTCAGCTACTATGTCATTGTCCTGTCCTGTTGCTGAATTTTTCTGTGACAACCG
This sequence comes from Geospiza fortis, assembly GCF_000277835.1. Classification (NCBI taxonomy): domain Eukaryota; kingdom Metazoa; phylum Chordata; class Aves; order Passeriformes; family Thraupidae; genus Geospiza; species Geospiza fortis. The sequence continues at coordinate 2,404,886 of NW_005054418.1, read as the reverse complement.
AGTTATGACCCACAGAAATTGCTATCAGACATGAGAGTATCCATCAGGGAAATCACTGATGTTTAAGGCCGTTTGTAGAGATCAACTTCAGACTGAGATTAGTTGTGCCCTGCAAAGCTCTACATCAATTACAATGGGACCCAGCCTAACCTAGTCAGATGTGAACATTTACTTCTGCTCTCCTTCTGAATTTCTAGCCCCTCCAGTCAAAAACTGAATGAACTTTCACATAGGGAGATTTCTTCTGTGCAACTCAGACATCAGACAGAGTTAGCATTGAATCTGTGCTTTTCTCCTTCACTAATTCCAGAATATTGGGAACCCATGTGTGTAATGCATGCACCTCTTTTTGGCAGTCAGATGGAATGTTGTGGTTTCTATCAGTAATCAAAAATTCATTATTAAAGGGAATTGGGATTATTTCTTTAATTCCACTGTTATCAACTGTTTGATGAGATCTCTAGGTCCTGATTTAAGTAAGATTTAATTAGCACAGTTGCAGAGAGGTAAAGCATTTCTGAATGAAAGTAAATTAAATTGCGTCTGTTCAAGCTACCAGTGATTTTGTCTTTGTCTAGATTTTCCTAGTATAATTAGTCAAAGCTGGTTTTAACCATAAGAATAACAAGGAGTTCTATTAGTAAAATAGAGTGAGTGATGTTTTCACTCCTCCTAATATTTAACAAGATTTGACAAACAAAATCTTGTTCTGTCTTTATCAAAATACTCTCATGTGAAAACTACTGAAAAAAAGATAAGTGTTAAATAGAGAGATATTCAATCTGTTGGCCTAAAAATACATTAGGAAGAAATATGAAAAGAAAAGTATGGCACCGTGCCCATTAGAAAACCAAGGCATTGATTTTGTGTAGTAAGAAGAGCAGCGACATTTAGGAAGCAAGGTCTGACAAGGTGAAGAAAAATCTAGGGCTTAAGGATGAAATATTCTCAGAAAAACACATTTGTTTCCATTTTTTCAGGCAAAGCCAAGACACACTTTTATTTTCACTTTCCTTTTTTTTCCTCCTGCCCTAAAGCAACCCGACAAGAGCAATGCAAAGAAACACCTCTGTTAGCTCAGCTTTGCCTTAAACATGACCAGGCTTTCTTATTTCTCATATGGTTAGAGAAATATTTTCCATGTGGTGATGCCCTTGCGAAGGAATTCTACTTATTGAGGGCATGCTCCAGCGCATGTACAGTACACAGTAATATTTGAAAATGCGTCTATAATAATTTGTTGAGCAAGTAAAGATGCATACTTTACTTTACAAAATGCAAATACTTCCTAGGAAACAAGAAAGACCACACTAATCTTCACCTTCCTAGCAATACATTTTCTGATGAAATGACCCTCTCACTGGTCTGCTCACATAGTCAAGCTGACAGCATCACAGAATCACAGAATAAGTTGTGAGGGAAGTGACCCACAAGGATTATTGAGTCCCGCTCCTGGCCCTGCACAGCACCATCCCTGAATCACACCATGTGCCTGAGAGCATTGTCCAAATGCTACTTAAACTCTGTCAGGCTTGGTGCTGTTACCACTTCCCTGGGGAGTCTGTTCCAGTGCCCAACCACCGTCTGTGTGAAGAACCTTTTTCTAATATCCAACCTAAATGTTCCCTGACTCAGCTTCAGGCAAGTCCCTGAGGTCCTGTCACTGTCACCACAAGGAAGAGATCAGTGCCAGCCCCTCCTTTTCCCCTCACAAGAAAGTTGTGGACTTCAATGAGGTCTCCCTCCTGTCTCCTCTTCTCTAGACTGAACAAACCAATTGATCTCAGCCTTTCCTCATACAGCTTTCCCTCAAAGCCCTTCACCATCCTCATTGCTATTCTCTACTTTGGATGCTCTCTAATAGCACAATATCTTTTCTTGTATTGTGGCACCGAAAACTGCACACAGCCCTTGAGCTGAGGCTGCCCCAGCTCAGAGCAGAGCAGCACAGTCCCCTCCCTTGCCCAGTGGTGATGCTGTGCCTGATGCCCCCAGGACAGGGTTGGCCCCCATGGCTGCCAGGGCTCTGCTGACTCCTGTTCAACTTGCCATCCACCAGGGCCTCCAAGTCTCTTCCTGCAGCGCTGCTCTACATTCCCCAGTCTGTCCATCAATCCAGGACTGCCCCATCAAGAACTCCCAAGTGCAGGATCTGACACTTTCCCTTGTTGAACTTCACATGGTTGGTGATTCCCCAGCATTCTGGTTGGTGCAAGTCTCTCTGCAGGGCCTCCCTGCCTTCAAAGGACTCAGAAGTTCTCCCAGTTTTGTATCATCTGTGAACCTGCTTAGTATTCCTTCCAGTCCTGAGACTAGGTAATTTATGAAGATATTGAAGAGGACAGGGCCTAAGATGGGGCCCTGCAATACCACACTTAGCCCAGAGGATTGAACAGCAAACAAAGGAAAAGAAAAAAGACAAAACCTTTCTTTTCTTTCTCAGGCATGTTAAAAAGCATGGTATCCTTTTATTTTCAAGTGACAGCTTCCTGTGGCAAACTCTGGCCTATGCAGTTCTATTCAGGCCTGTGCTATAATTTTAATTTTTAATTGCTGTAAATTATTTTGGGATTTTTGGATCTATTCTGTATGTATACATGCTCACACAGATATAATACACATGTAGATATAGATACATGTACTTATATATGTACCCACGGACACACATGAAACCTGTATGTCCACTATTCATCTAGATTTATAGAAAAAAAGATTCCTGTAAATTATATTTGCCATTACTATGAAAGATGTTTAGGAAGGAGACCAATGTTCTTGTGTTAGCAGCCAGTTTCAGCCTGCTCTAAATTTACAGTTTACCTAGGATATGTTCCATGAATTTCTCATGTAACTCTGAAGCAACTATGCCCCTGGTTTTGTTGAGAAATGATTTGTGGATTTCCTTTTTATTTGTAATTTTTAGTACTTAAGGACCATTCAGGACTGTTAGATCTACCAGTGTGAAAAGATAGAAAAATACAGGTGGTAAAAACAAAGCTTTGAATGACAACCTAGCACAAAAAATTTACCTCAATAATTTTCATGCTAAGAGGTGAAAATAAGCTCTTCCCAGGCTTGTCTTCCACCTTGTTTTACCTTCTCCCTTTTGATTTTCTCCTGAGGGTAAAAGAGAGGGAGGAAAAGGTCATACCAGCTCTGTGTATATTCCAAACCTATCTGCTTTTGACATGCATCAAAGACCAGACAAAGATCCAGACACAAAGGCATCATAAAGTTACCTTCACTTTACATCAGCTCCTTTACCAAAACAAGCTCCATGCAAGAGATGAGTTTGGCTTGACGAACAGCTTTTTCTCTTTTATTTTTTAGCCTAGTGTTCAGCTTCTATTTGCTGAAAAGAATCTATACTGTCATTTACTTCTCAAGACAAGAGGACTTGAAATCTGCTCTTTAAGGGACCTGATTCTTCTCTCTGATACAACACAGCTGGTAGCTTCCATTGCCGCAGAGCATGAAATGCTACCAAGTGAAAATTAAGGTACTGGCAGAGAATAGTTGTGACAATTAGCATTGCAGTTCTCCAAGGGTGGAATGACTGAAAGTTTGGCAAGATTGCTTCCTCAAAAAAAAGAAAGAAATTTTTATAGCAAGAAACATATTAAGGAAGAAGAAATAAATGTGGAAAATTGAAAAAGAATAATAATCTAATATACAGGAACTAAGAATGATTTAAATTTTATCTCGACTAAGCAACCTTTCACTCCTTATTAGCTACTTGGGACCTACCACAAGACTTGTGATCTTTTTTTCAGTCTGATGAGTAGTCTCAGCCAATTTACAACTTCTTCTCATGTTGATAGATGTCTAGATATTTAAAGTCAGCAACGCATAAAATTTGCCTATAGATGTCGATGCATCATAAATCCTTTAATGCGTACATTTCTCTGTAACAATTTTGAAGCTATAAAAAAGAAGATATATTAGCATATCTCTATGAAGAGAAAAAAAAATTGCTGGGATGAAGAGTTGTTTGCTGCTGGATACAAAAGAGACAAAATAGTCTTTTCTCCATTCTAGAAACATTGCAATGTTCTGGAATGAAGAGTGCACACATTTTATCCAGACAGAAATTTCATTTGCTTCCATGTGTTTTAATGATTGCACAGTAAAATGTATAAACTTAAATTACTGTTATGTCAATCTCTAAATGGGAAGTTTAATCTGACAAAATACAGATGCTTACAGTGGGATCACCTCCTGAAGCCTTTTCAATCAATGCACAGAACTGGAATGTTTTCATCAACAAATAGAATCATAAAGCAGCCCAAGTTGGAAAGGATGCTGCAAGGTCATCTGGTCCAAACTTTGAGATGTGACTTCTTTCATCTTTAAACCAGATGACTAAAGCAAGTCAGATAAATTACATGTTAAAAAGGCCTGTTGTTCTCCACAGCAGTACTGGATGCCAGCATAGCTGGTATCTACACCCTCTAAGACCATAACAGCTTTAAAAATGCCAAAAGAAGATTTTAGCTGCAGAAATTCATATCCTATTACCATAAATGTCTGTAATTAATGCCTCTTCCAACTTAACTGAAAGTTCAATTTGTTATTTTTCAAGTTTTTAAATGTTTATTAAAAAACCTTTTTTTAAGGCAACAGTGGGTATCTGTGCTAGAAGTTCTCAAAACAGGAAGTCCCCATGGAGATTTTCTAAGCATTAAAAGTTCATTTCCCCCATGAAAAGCCTATTTGAGTATTTTTAATGTTATAATCAGTTTTCCCAACAGAAAATGAAGCTTTTAAGCCTTGCTGAAACATTAATTGGGGCTTTCTACTCTGGGAAGCCCAAAATTTAGATGAAGAGTTTGATTCTCCGTGGCCTCATACGTTAAACCTTACAGTTCCAGTGGAGTACCTTTATACATTTCAGGTATCACAGTTATGTTCCAAGTATTCTTTAGAGCCACTTCTCACTGCCAAAAGGAAAAAAAAAATGGGTGTTTACATCTCTCAGACCCAAGATATTTGCTTACACTTTCTTAGGTCAGTATAAAGTATTGCAGAAGACAAATGTACAATTTCATGGGATCTTTGAATTTTGCTAAAAAACTGCAAAAGATACAGAGTGGAAAACTATGAGGTCTGAAGACAATAAATTTGAATCTGGCTTCACTTATATCTTTGATCTCAGCAGAAATATTCTTTCTCTGCATAAGTGCCACTGAGAGGAAATTCACATATTTTAATACCAACTTGAAAAGCAGCAAATCTGTGAAGGTGTTGACTACTGCAGATGCACAGACAGCCTTCTAATTATGCCAGATTAGCTAAAGAATTGTGCTAGGAAAATGAGAAAGATTATTTCATTAGTCATCCCATTCTCACACCTGCCCTACACTGAAATCTAGTAGAATTGTAGGAGGAAGTGTGAGTGTGCCAGTTTTCTACCTGTGGTTCATTTTCTATGGTGCTCCTAGATGAGCTTCTAAGAAAAATAAGAGAAATGGCTGGGAAGACCAGTTCTGCATATTTTCTCCAGGAATAAAATATACTTCTGAAATAATTAGGTGACCCAGAAAACCCAAAAGTTTTTAAATTCCTGACATATTATGATGTTCAGCATTCAGCAGGGCCACGCTCAACAAGGAAGTTGTAGTGCTATGTGCACATTTACACTTTATGTTGTGTGGTCTCCCCTGAACCAAAATATAATCAGCCACAATGCCTGATATTAATGTATCCTCAGTCGCTATTTTGCCACTTTCCACTGTGTCTGTTACTGAAGCAAAATCAAGTGCAGAAGGAATACTATGTAGCACATGCTATGTCCCTAGGAGATGCGCCTTCAGCTGCAGTGCCCCAAAGGGTCTCCATGCAGCAATCCTGAGACTACAAGGGATGTACAGCACTTGGCTGAGGAGCTCAAGTCTTTACAGAGCACCACAAGTAACAAGTGTGATTCAATGCACAAACCTAGCACGATGATGGATAAAACTTGCACTTGGATGTGGATTCCCTATTTATTCTGAATTATTTATGCACTATAGGACTATTTATGCACTAGGGCTACTATAACAAGTTAGGGGTTTTAGGTAGAAGTAAGAAAAGTTAAGCTTAGCATCTAGTTATATCATTACTTGTCTGCTGTACTATCTAGGTTTTAAAGCACTGAGTAAAAGACTAATATTGCCTTCAAAATTATTTTTTTACATTGCCCATCCAAAATGACAAGCTAACATCATGAAAGGGGAGAAGATTGTTGCTTGCCACTAGGGCAAGTAGCACTTTTTTTTTAAACACTTCACATCTAAGTAATTAATCTTTCTGATTCTTAGATGTGAAGCTCCTCATGAAGACTGAGTAAAACCAGAAGGGGGGTAAACAACTCCTTGGTAAAATGAGATGAATCCCTTAAAAAAAAAGCCTTTGCATTGCTTTCCATTTTAGAAAGCCTTGCAAACTACTTAGATCCCATTTCTGTCATTGTAATAAACGGGAGAATTCATTGATTTTGGAAAGCATAACTTTATCTTGGCTCTCTTTGAAAGAATAGAGGATTTTTTTCCATTTCTGTTGTTTCCTAGTGGGAAAAGAATTTATTATGGAAAGTTTTGAAATTGACTTATTTCCATGAGACTAGTGATGAATATACATGTCTATATGCCTAATGGCTAACTGTGCAAATATGCATTTGATTCTTCACTCCCTTGCATCAAATTTTATGAATAAGATTTTTTGAAATAAAGAGCATTGTGACAATATAAAATTGACAGGGCAGAGAATCATAAGCTTACACACTATACTAAAGAACTGTAATATGCTGCAATTATGATTTATGAGCTTTTTCTACCTACCTTTGTACTGGCTCTAGTGGCAAAAGAGGGTGAAGGGCAAAGCAGAACTAGGATGTGGTCTAGTGAGCAGCTGTCCTGTGATCATCTCTTTCTTGCTGACCTGAAACAGGAAAAAATATTAGGTTGTTTCAGGGACCTTTCTTGTTTGGAATAATGCCATGAAGGAACATCTAAATCCTCTCCTATTTGCAAGCTGAGTCATTTAAAATACCAGCGCACTGAATTAAGCTTTCTGATCCAGACCACTAAGTTTTTCCTTCAACCAGCCTTTTTTTTTGTTGAACTTTATCTCAGTTTCTCTCTCACACCTGCTGCCAGATCAATCTCAAATTACAAACATTTCAGCAGAATGCCAATAGACTTCTTTTAGTGGAATTAAAGAGTTAAATGAGTTAGATCTCTTTTTTAAGACATGTAAATGTTTTGGGGTTTTTTTCTGCATCATTGTAAAGTATTAACTAAGTAAGACTGCAAAAGTTGTGATTGTATTTTTAAAGATTTTTTTTATGATGTTGCATCAGTTTTCTAGCTTTAAATGAGTAACCAAATTACCTCACTGTGATGACCCATTCATTCTGCCACAGCCTTTGACACTTGCCATGGTTATTACTCAAGAATTCACATTTCAAGTGTCTGTTCAAACTCCTCAGTAAAGGCATCTCTTCTATTAATTCATTATGGCGCTTTCCAGAGAAAAAGGCAGAAAATATTCCAAACAAAAAGCTGTGGCAGCACAAGTATATTGATAAATAATCTCTTGATAGAATTGCTGTGAGATCTCAAATTCCTTTATGAGATAGATACATGAATATTCATTAAGGGTGATTTTCTCACACTTCACTTTGACATTTTCTTGCCTGAAAAATAGTCATCTCACCCAAGTGGGATGACTCAGTGTGTCATGGATTTAGAGACAATCTGTCTTTTCATATAAACACCCAAAGGAATAAAAATGGACTGGCTGGATAAATTGTTTGGACTTGAGGGAGAAAGGTTTGACACACCCACCAGTTTCTAGGACAGAGGCAGAAATTATGATATTACTTTGAAAAATCTTACCCTTTATAGTTAGCATTTTTCAGTTTTAAAATATCTATTGTTCATAAGAGATACCAAAGTAAGGTACCAGTGTGAAAGTGATGATGATGTATCCCACGGAGAGATGACAAGAAATTAAAAGTAAGAACACTTTATCAGTACTCTGGATCAGCTAGGTGCAGCCAATGTACTGGCATGTATTACCAAAAGGTATTGGTGGCATTGTCATCATGGTTCTTATTATGGCCTTAGACATTCAACTACTTGTATAAAAGCTAGAATATATTTATAAATATATTTATAACTGTTTCCTTGTGTATAGGTAAATTATGACCTAGTGTATTTGTTCAGGAAATATAAAAAGAAATGTGTTTGTATACTGAGATCCAGCTCTCAAAATAGCATTATTAAGACAGCTGATTAGTGACTTCACTATTAGATGTAGCATAACCAAAACGACCCACACAAATAATCTCTCTTGCAAGTAAGACAGGAATTTTAATAGATAGAGTACAATGTGTAGGGACTTCTACACAACCTCTTAGATACAGTACCAAAACTTGAAGACTTCAAAATGGGCTAGAGAAGAAGCTCTGATACAGTTTGTGATGGCTTAGGTTGTGTTCTAGGCTCTTTCAACACCCAACTGCAGAGAGAGAGAGAGGGATAAGGGTACCTCTTCCCTGTAGCTAACAGTTTTAAGAATGTATTGCAGGAAGAGGGAATGCCAGAGTTCACAGTCACCAATTGCTGAGAATAGCAATAGGATCAATGAAGGAGGACAGAAATGAGGAACATCGTTATAGTGACTTCTTCATTAGAAAACCTTAAAAGAGGTACTAAGGTTTAAAGAGCATTGCTGTATTGTACACAGCTCAGTGCACTAAAAGCCACTGTGTAGCAGGAAATCTATGTGATAGATTATGAAAACTTATAAAAACCTGGTGGAAGCAGTCCTAAAGGGCAATGCCCCCATACCTGAGGTTGAAGAGCACACCAAGTTGGGCAGGAGTGTCGATCTGCTGGCGGGTAGGAAGAAGACTCCCCAAAGGAATCTGGACAGGCTGGGTTAATTGACTGAGGCCAATTCTAAGAGATACAACAAGGCCAAGTGCTGAGTCCTTTACTTGGGTCACAAGAATCCCCTGCAGTGCTCTAGCCTGGAGAAAGATTTCTGACTGCAGTGCCAGTGGCTGGAAAGATTTTCAGTGAAAAAGACCTGAGGGTGCTGGTCAACAGCAGCTGAATATGATCGAGAGTGTGCCCAGGTGGCCAAAAAGGCCGATGACATCTTGGCCTGTATCAG
>NW_005054418.1:2111070-2395717 GCF_000277835.1 Geospiza fortis | reverse complement strand
AAAGAGTGTGGCCAGCAGGATCAGAGCAGTGATTATCCCCCTGTACTCAGCACTGATGAGGTCACCCTTCGAGTCCCATGCTGTTTTGAGCCCCTCAGTTAAAAAATGACACTGAGAAGTGAATCCAGAAAAGACAAGACATCTGGTGAAGGGTCTGGAGCACAAATCTTATGAGGAGGTACTGAGGGAGCTGGGGCTGTTTAGTCTGGAGAAGAGGAGGCTCAGGCTCAGAACTTATCACTCTCTGCAAATACCTGAAAGGATGCTGCAGTGGGATGGGTATTGGTCTCTTCTCCCAAATAACAAGGGCTAGAATAAGACGATATGTCGTCAAGTTGTACCAAGATTGAGATTGGATATTAGGAAAAATTTCTTCATGGGAAGGGTTGTTAAGTATTGAAACAAGCTACTCAGGGAAATAGTTGAATCACCATCCCTGGAGGTATTTAAAGATGTGTAGATGTAGCACTTAGAGAAATGTTTTTTTTAGTGGTTGACCTGGCAGTGTTAGAATTATGGTTGGACTCAATGGTCTTAAAAGTCCTTTCCAATATAAATGATTCTACATTTCTATTATTTACTTTTTAAACAGGAAATACACTGACATCATATTTTAGTAAAATTTAGGTGATATCACAGGACAACAAATCTCTATTCCAGTGGTTTCTAAGACATAATAATTTATGATAATTTAGTTTAGTTGTCAACCTAAGAATAGATTTTTTTTTCACAAAACAATAGAGGACCTAAAGTGTATGAAGAAAAAGTCCTTTATAAAAATCACAGCTGCATTTGAAGTAAGGCAGCAATTCTATATCATAATAGAGCTCTTGTATAGTGTACTTTGTCTGCAAGATCAATTCCTTAAAGAAACTGTAGCCATAGCAGCCAAAGTCTGTTTCCAGATATCTACCTGCTCTTCTAACTGAATTAGGTGTGAAAAATAATGTGCATTTTTGAAGGCTGTCATGACACAAATAAATCAATCTTTGCTTTTTTTTTGTGATGAGTCAATATGAACTGAACATTTTATATAAGTATATGAATAAACAGTATTGAATCTTTCAGGTTACCTAGTGTTTGTTTTGAAAATTCTTTAAAGCCATTCCTAAATCTGCTAATTGAAATCAGAAATACTGATGGCCAGCAAAAGATCAGGGAAGAGACCTTAAGAATAAATGGTCTCTAATGTAGCAGAGGATAACATATTCTGAAAGGTAATATTTTCCCTATAAATACCTTAAAAGATGCAATTCCAGAACAGAGTAGAGTTATCCACTGAGGGACCGGCTAATTTTATGCCAAACTTCTTTGAACTATCCAATTCACACATTTGCATCAGCACAGAAGGGAGCTAGGAAAACTACTTTAGCCACTGCTCCTGGAAAATTTTGATACATCATAGAGGAAAGAGGTGTACCCTGAAACATGGGGAATATAAGACATTTTTGTACTCCTGACAACAGGCTTACGGAGTAGCAAAGGAGAACCAAAACAAATTATGATGAATAAGTAGAAATGTGTGGGATTTGGTCTATTGCACAGAGAATATTGTGGGGAAAAATAGGATTGAAAAACAGATTTAGTCAATTCAGCATCTTGTTGAATTAATACCACTGGTCCCTGTGTTGGCCTTGGGTACTTGTAGTATTTGAGTACGGAGTAGCATTATTATTCACTGTTCAAGAGGAAAAATTGTGTTTTCTACCTTTAGTCCTGAATTTCACAGTATTTGTCTTCTTAAGTGGTCTTGTGTTGTTCTTTTAGCTCCTTGGCTTAGATGCCCTAGCTATCTGTATACTTTATTCAACATTAGATTTTTCTGAGAAACAGATATCTCCTGTTATAGTGGCTCCGGACACCCACTTCAGAATACAGTTAAGTTCTAGAATTCTAAATCAGAAATTTGAGTATCAAATTCTGGTTTACTTGTTCATTTGAATAAAAAAAAAACCCAAAAAAAACCACCTAATCACACTGAACAAACCCCCACAATTAACAAGAAAAAAAGCTTTCAATTCCTTTATCATCTGTTTGAATGTTTCAGAGCTTTAGTCTCAGCTACTTCTTCTCTTCCTCATCTCTTCCCATTGACAGTTCTATGAAGAGATTGCATTCTTACATGTACTGCTTCCAGGCATAGACATGGATTCTTGTCTGGAAAGTCAACAATTTTATTAGTATGGGTCCCTTTGTCCGGTTTTGGTTTTTACATATTCTGGGTCAGGAAGGACCTCACCAGTTTGACTACTTGTCACCAGGCTTCATCTACCAACTGCTGTGCAACAAAATGAAAATCATCCATGCTTGTAAAAATAAATGTTTCCTTTTTAAGACATGTTGTGTACTGTATTCATCTACGACAGTCTAGCCAATTCCATGAGCTGTTTTAGAGTTCCTGTGAGCTGGAGTCTAGGATATTTAAGAGTCAATGTACAAACAGTTCAATCCAAGAGCCTTTATGAAACATAATTGCCCAAATAAATTGATACAGACAATTCTCTATGATCAAATTCTGATTCTTGCAGCCCTTTTCAAAAATTAACCTCTGTGCTTACTGAGAAATAAGTTTATAAATGCTTCTAGAGACAAGAAATCTCTTACCACTTTTTTTAAAAACATTTCTGACCATCTGTTTGACTGGCGGGGGGGGGGGGGGGAGTTTTTTGTCTTTTGTTTCTCTTATAATTGAAGATTTTTTTTCTCCCTTTTAGTCTTTCATTTTCATCCCAGACCCTAAGCTTGAGATCAGAAATTTTTAAGTTAATCAGACTGAAACACATACATCTACTGTGGATGACCTTATGACAGAATGCATTCCAGTTCCTCTGTGCTGAAGTATAAACAGAAAAAAATCCCACATCAACAGAAATAGGGAAGCCAAAAAAAATGAATTCAGGAAAATGGCAGTGTGCTCTTGAACTGAAAAAAAAATATAAGTTTAGTTCAACAACTGATATATGCATTGTATGGATGAATTTGAATTCTCATTGCTCAACTCTGCTTTGTAGTTCAGAAACATCTTTGAAAAAAATCAAAAGCAAAAAAAAGAAATCCAACTTAAAATATTTAACTGAAAAACTGTATCTTCTTTCTCTTTTTGAACAAGTCAAGGTTATAAGAGTTGTGTTTGTGAAGACAAACAGCATAATTTTCTTTTAGTAAAGAAGGTTAAGGGATGTGAGCAAAAAAGAAGAAAAAAATTACAATAATGTAGAAAATCACAAACTTTCATTTCCAAGAGATATTTTTTACTTTATGCAGTAAACACGGAACAGTTTCCAAAATTGTGTTTTTCAAAATTTACATTTTTCTGCTTTAAACTGATGTAAGGAATCTAAAAAGCAGGATGTCTTTCAAGTTTCACCTTCAGTGTGAGCAGTTTCATCTTTTCTATTCTGCAGTAAGAAAACAGGATAATTACCTTTCTTTACCTTGTAATTCTTTGACATCATTAAGAACCATTCTATTAACCCACTTTTGGAGAGGTCAGCTGTTCCTCAAAATGAAAGGTAAGAAAAATGAAATTAACATATGAGTAATAGGTATACAATGAGTAATACATACTTTTGTGTCTTCCCTTGAAGCATTGTGGTAAAAGGTTTCTAAGGATTAGTGGTAGATTAACCATGCTGAAAGTTAGAATATTTTTCAGTCGGAAAATCCAAATAACCATACAGAGATTAGATCATCTCCCCCTCCCAGTCTAGATGGGGCAATCTGGTTGATTAGGTATTCCTTCAAAGTCTAAGGATGTTCCATGAAAAATATAGCCAATGTGTTGCAATATATTTGAAAAAATAAATTTTAAAAAAAGGAAAAAAATAAAATAAGCATTTAAACATAAAGAGGTTTCTACATTTTATCCCAAAAATACTGAAGAAAATATCATTAATTCAGTGTCAGGGAACTCAATAATTTAAAAAAAAGAACTATTCAAGAAAAAAGAAACTGAAACAATGAGCAATTGTAAGTAACCAAGTAGAAGTGTTCATCCCCTGTTCTTTCAAACTAAATCACGAGGTCTCTGAAGTTACAAAGTTTGCCATTGACTTCATGGGGATAGGACAAGATCCTTTATCAGTTGACATTTATGCTCCCAAAAGATGACAAGTTCTACAGGATCAACAACTAGAAGCTCACTGTCACACTCCTATACCAAGTTCAACTGTAGAGATAACCAAAACATTTCTTGCCTCATCAAAATTTGCCACATTCCTATCACCAGTGAGCATGAGTGCTCTACAGTGACTACTTGCCTGACTCTTCTCTTTGGAAGGGAAATGTTCCTTTGCATTTTACATCCACAGGTTTAAGCTTTACACATATGAAAGCGAGTGCCCTGTAACAGCACAAAAAGCAGTCCTTTGCATCCTAGCTGTAGGTCTGTGTTTTAATAGTCCTCCATTCCACTGCATGTGACAGGCCAGGATGAATGCTCTGGTAGTTAGGCAATTAACAAATTGGTCAAGGAGTTCATCACTGCTGTAAAAATAAAAAGTATTTAATTTGTATATTACTTTAATTATTAATGTAAGCCTTGCCATTCAAATGGGATTAAAGGCTATGGAGGACTTTAGTGACTGTGTCTTAGTTTGCACAGAATTTAACGCTGATAACAATCAAAATCCTGTGAAAAACTAACTCTAGTCATAATGGTCTTTGAACAACAGTTTATGCAAGTAACAGTTTCCAAAACATCTGAAAATCTGCATTATTACTACTCTTCCAGCAATGCCCTGGAGGACTAAAAAGAACTACATTTTATTTGGTGTTTTACTATAAACTTGTCTGATTTATGTAGGAATTAGAGAAAACATCTCAAATAGGTCTGAATAGTAAAAATCACTTTTCCCTCAACATTTCAAATCCTTTTTGTGACAACAGTCCTCATGGCTTTGAAAAGAGACTAATGTACAGAAAAAAAACCTATCACTAATTGTATTTAAGAAATAATATAAAGTATCCATAGTCTTTCCTTTGAGTAATGAAATTCAGTGAGATGCCCAAATTAAAAAAAAAAAGCAATCAGGATTGAAGACTAATTTAAGTTATCTCTATTTTAGGAACTCAGCCCAGAGGCTATAACTGTTCTGCAAAATACATGATTAGGTATCTAGTTTGGGTATATGGCCAGGCCTTTGACATGATTTTAAGATACAGCCAGATCACATTCTGTGCTTCTGTTTTCAGGAAAAGGAAACCTGTGGACTGAAAGAGAGAAGACAGCTGCACAATTCTCTGAACTGTTACTGCAGGATACACAGTGCAGTACCTCTGTATAATGTAGTCAGGAGTTAACTCCTCTGGTGCAATGGGAATATTAAGTCATCTTTAAGACATAAAGATTTTTACTGCATCTGATTCATAATTTTTATTTATGACTTATGCCAAAAAATGGTCAAAAGCCAACATCTTTCTTTTTTTTCAGCGAGAGAACATAATCCAAACTGCCAGTTAGTCCCAGGGAGATTTGAAAAATAGGCTGCTAGATGAAGAAGGAAAATTGAGATAATTTGTTTAGGTATCTCACATAATAGAAAAATGAATATTTATAGTGAACTGAGGAAGTCTAATTTCAGTTATAGTTTAAATAAGAAAAAGCTTCCCTGCAAAATTCATCCCAACTTTAAAAAAAATCTTTGCGCAAAAAATATTTTCCCTTATAAAACTCAAATTCAACGGTACATTCTCTTTAGAATGTAAACGTTTTATTTACTATGTTTATTACTTATTGCATATATAAGCAGCTTTCTTTCTCTAGTTTTCTAATGTATAAGTTGCCTTAACTTTTGTACATGTTCATGACTTTGTTAATTTTTTCACCCAGATATTGGCACTGTCTGAGAATCAGGAGAAAGGAGCAAAACAAAATTAAAAAAAAAATAAAGAAAATAAAAATAGACATACGAAGATGCAAGGCCAGCAAACACAAAAGCATAGCTCTCTAACTTTCTAACTTTAAAGACGTGAAAAAGAAATGGCTGAAAGAATTTTAATAAGGCTGAAAATTAAAAAGAGAAAAGATGTGGCAGCAGAATCTTGAAATGAGACAAAGGAAAGAGAAAGAAAGGCCAAACAACAAAAGTAAATTATCATAATGAAAACTAAAAGCCTTCCTTCATCTGTCTTAAAAATAGATGGCAATGTTTTGCAGATTAACTTTGGGTTTGTAATTATGGACTTGTGGAGTAATGAATGTTGGTGAACTAAACTGCTCACTTAGGGAGTGTAGCTCAATCCCTGCAATAGCAGAAACAGCTGTTGCCCATTATGCTTTGATTTTTGATGATAAGTGGTAAGAAAGGTTGGGAAAAGGTGACCATTCAGTACTTGTTATTATGAGGTAATGGCTCCAATGATGTTAGCAAAATAATTAAAACCACCATCAGTGCTATTCTCTGTGATGACACTTAATGGTGTTTCCATCTCTCCCAGCTCTCCTAAAATGTATTCACATATGGAGTAATACTGGAGGTTAGGGTAAAAATGGAACAAATCACAATTAAAGAAGATTTTGTACCTTACATATGCAGCCCTAATCCAAACTGGATAATTCAGTGTTCCTACAATATATATTTAAATCAATACTCTTACTCTCATTCTCATAACAGGAAAAGTAAACCTTGTTCTCTGTTATACCTTTGACTGACAGTCTTTTTTCTATATGTTATTCATAAAAGACACATAAACTTTCACATAAATGTCTCCAACTTTCTTTGTCTTCTTAGTCATCCCATATGCAAGGAGAACCAATTACATTATTGTAATAACAAATATCCCAATATTATTGTGCAAGGTTACCCTTGGGAGCTAAAATTCCTCCCAGTCACTCACTTGTCTTCTCACGCTACCAGCAGGACAAAGCAAAAATATATGAACAGTAATGAGAATGCTTGTGGGTTAAGATTAGAGTAGGGAGATTGTTTACCAATTACTGTCTTGGGAAATAAAACCCCTTGCCTTAGAAAAAGTTCATTTAATTTACAACCAAAAACAATAAATACTTGGAGGTATAGGGAAACGATAAGGCAAACGCCAAAGTATCACCATTCTTTCCATTTTCCCAAGTTCTTTATTCCTTCACTTCTGTCTCTGCTTTCTCTTCCTCCCTGAGTGATGCAGGGGGATGAGGAATGGGATTTACAGCCTATCCAAAGCAGTTCATGTCTGCCACTTTTTCCCCCATGCTTTTTTCCTCTTTTCCAGCATAAGTCCATGAGGAAGATCTGCTACAGTGTGCATTCTCCACGGGCTTCAGGGATTATCTTTTCTCCATGGAGTACCTCCACCTGCTCTTCTTTCTCTAACACTGTTCTTCCTTCCAGTGCTTCTTGCTCTTTCCCCTCACCCCACCATCACACCACCCCTGCCTCATGTCCAGAGCATTTTTTACCTTTTCTTAAATACACCACCACCTTGGATGTCGGTTTCAAGGTTTGGCTGTATCCTCTGATTGGCCCTTTGGAGGCAGATGGAAACATTCATGTCCATCACAACCTCTTCTCACAGACACCATCCCTGCACCCACCACAGATGATGTTGGCACCAGCACCCAGTGCAACTTTGCACTAGGCCCCATCAGATGTTTGTAATAGAGAAAGCCTTAAAAGGAAAGGCCTTCATGTAAAGAGTTGAGTTACTTAAGGTTTTTAGTACCACAGACATTGATAAACTGACTTCAAGAATGGCTAAGCTCTATCCAGAATCAGCAGTTAGCCTTGGTTCAACAAAGAGCCAGTTATTTGTGTTAAATTCACAGAATTAAATAAGTTCAGATTTTTTTTTCACACAGCCAACTGAGGGGCCTAATTCAATTTTATAAGCTTTAATAATCTGTAAAAAATATCCTTAAAAAGCCCAGGCAAATGACTCAGAACCCTGTACACCCCATCAGCTGGATCAATGCTTAAGCCAGGATGGGTGATCGTCATTCCTTCCTTTCTTCCTTACTTTCTTCATCTCTTTCTCTCCCTCTCTCCAATTTCCCTCTCTTTTCACTTTCACCATGCCCCTTAAAAACCCATCTGTGTGCTTTATACTAGAAGATAAGGTACTAACTTATATCAATTTCCATGTGAAATGGAAAACTGAAAGTTTTTGCAGACCCTTTTACTTTCATAATTTCTTGTTGACCACGGGAATCTGCACATCTGAGTGTTCCTGTCCATTTCAGAGTGGGAAGCTATTATTTTATACAAGGTTTTGGACTGATAATTGAATTTAAAGATTTTAATGAATAGTAAAAGTGTTGAGACTTGCTTGGGAAGATGGAAGAGAGAAGAACAAAGGATATGTTCATTCAGTCATCAATTCTTAAAAATCTTTTAATACTGAAATTGTGGCTTGTTTTATCTCCTTTCTCTGACGGCTGGTTAACATAAATGGCCCTTCTCTGTAATGAATTAAGCCTAACTCTAGGACAAAGGAAAAAAAACAAATACAAAAATATCCAACCACAGTAAACAGTGCTCACTAAATTAACAAATCAACAAATATACAGTAAGGAATAAGAAAACTACTTAAACTTGTATACATATTACATATGTACACTATGCATAAATATTGTCAAAATTGTTGGGTAGAAAGTAGAAATACAGCTTTGTGTCCATTGGCTACAGTGAAGATTTTTAACATACTGAGTACCTAGTGTCGTGGCTCCCTAATCTGCAATTTAGATGACCCCAAAAATATCAGTAAGAGAGAAATGAAATATGTATCTCTCTGAAGTGATCAAATTTTTATCACTAGTTTACCAGTTAGAAGCAAAGAAGATCTTTAGGTGATCAACATGAAGAGAGAAGTAAATAATTGAGGTATTCTGGATGTCCCTCTTCAGGTCCTAAAAGGCTTTAACAGCTGTTGAGCCTCCAGGGAATATAAACACTTGTTTTAGACCTGCTGGATTGTATTCTTTACTTCTGATAATGCTGATGTTGTGAGTCTCAGGTGTAAGTGAAGTGATTCTGAAAATCAATTGATTTTATTCCAGCCAGCACTGCAATGCTAATAGACAAATCTTAACTCACCTGTCCCATTAAAATATGTGCATGACAAATCAATAAATATGAATGTGTTTAGTGAGAAATAGTTGTTCTAAACTAATTTTACTACTTATAACAGTATTAGATTCTTTGTTACTCATAGGGAGGGAATTCTATTATCTTGCTGTACCCTGAAGAAGATAGGTAGAGTTTTCAAGTAAACAATTTAGATGGGAAATAGCTATTTTTCATACATTAAATATATAGCTTAAAAATGTTTGTAGCAATAAAGAAACTAGTCTTCTTTAAAAAAAAAAAAGTTATAATGAAAAACTAGGCTATGAGAGTGTACCTAGACTAAAATGCTTTATACTTGAACAAATGAGTCACTACTATTTGAAAGGTCACTAGGAAAGCATTAGCATTCAATCAGAAGTGAGAACATAGATTTATTTTTCATCAAATTAAAATGAAATAGGGAAATCAGATATTCTTCCCCAAATTCTTGTTATGGGTAAAAGGCAAACCACCACGTATGGTGTACCCAAGTATTTACTGTTAGTATAAATGTTAGTATTAACCTTGCATCCAAAATACAAATGGTAATTATTACAATTGCAATGGATGCTACTAAATCTAGAGCAAATCATCTAGTCACTTCTTCAAAAATAATTCCATGAAAGTGCTATACATGAAATTCCTGCTACCTTCCTGCCTTCTCTGGAACCCTTCCCAGTGTTTCTCTGGGTCAGCAGTGTTAGGTTTTGCCAATAAAATGTAAAGGAGCATTATGAGAAGCCACCACCACTGTGCCCAGGATGCATTAACACTTATAGCTTGGAAACTTTTGTCTCAGTCTTGGAGTCAGCTTAGGGTCATTTTTATATGTTTTCTTATTGCTGGTATCTTTATCACTACCTCAAAGATGGCCTTTGAAAATTTCATAAAAAGTTATTGAGATAGATACTGATGCTGTACTCAAAAAGAATATGTGTACTTTCACATGTAATAAAATAGGATCATGAAATAGCCACTTAGAATTTGAAATCTATGTATGCATGCATATATATTTATATATAAGCATAATTGGTTTTCCACCTCTTTGTCAATTAATGGCCTCAGTTAATGATAAGGGACTAAAATAAAGCACCATTGCTTGTTGTAGTGACTGACTGGGTTTGTTAGAGCTCTATGATGTGTAAGCATTTACAGAGTTAAGTTAAAAAGTGTTAGCATGTAGTCAACATGTCACTTGACCATTAGACAATTGTTCTAACAGCCAAAACCAAGCATCAGCCAAGACAAGTCCAGATAATTGCTGAGACCCTGCTGTGTCAGGTCAATACAGCCCCTGTGGCCTTTTACTAGTAATTGCACAAGCCATATTTGTTGGGCTACAGGTGTATCCACAAAAAGAAGAGAGACTGCTATGCTTTTTCTTGAAATAATTCTTAAGCAGCCAAGAAAATTTATTTACTCATGAAAGTTTCTGTGTTTATATCCATATGTAAATCTTTTATCTCACCACCTGTTCATAAAAATCAAAGATTCAGCTGCCTCCATAATTCATGCAGTACTGGATAGGGTTCCATCTCATTCCAAGCCATGGAATGTCTACTCCTCCATTCCCACTGTTAAGTTCAGCAGTACAAGAAGCAAAGAAAGCTTTGAATGTTGAGTGAAAATATGCAAGGAAATAAAAAACCGACAAATATGAATATTTTTACAATATGATATCCATAAATTCATGGCAGATGTAGATAGAAATAAAAATTTGGTTGAACCCTATATATTGCAGTTGCTTAGCTAGCAAAACCCAAAATACATTCAATTTAAAGTAAGCAACATAAAACTATTTATTCAGGCAGTGTCTGTATTCCAGGATGACAGCTAAGGAAAAAAGTTCAGAACAGACAAAATTTTATTAAAAGTATAGGGAATGTAGCAGTCAGAGAATCACAGAATGATCCCAAAATTAACATCTAGGGTACGTTGCTAATTACTGATCTCCAACTAAGCTTTAGGCTGCTGATCACCACAGTCTGGGCCCAGCCATTTAGCCATATTTATGCTATGCATTTGTCTGCTTGTCCAGTCTACATATTAGGAGCATCTCTATGAGAATCTTAGGGAAGACACTGCCAAGGGCCTTCCTGAAGTCCAGGTAAGCACTGGTGTTTTCTTGTCTACCAGGACAGACATGTCATCATAAAAGTTAATCAAGTTGGTCAACCATACCTTTCCCTTGGTAAAGCCATGCTGATTAATCCTGATTATTTTCTTATTTTCTTTTAGTACATGAGCCTGGAAATGGATTCCAGGATTAGCTATTCCATCACCTTATCAGAGATCAAGGGGACTAGCCTTTAATTCCTTAGGTCACTTTCTTGCTGCACTTCTGGAAGACATGAGTGGTGTTTGTTTTCCTCCAGTAACTGGTAACTTTTCCCAGTTGAAATGATCCATCAAAGATCATCAAAAGTGGCATCACAGTGACACCTGCCAGTTCCCTTAGGGCTTGTGGGTTTACCCTATCAGAGTTCATGGATTTACAGATTTTCAGTTGGTTTATATATTCTCTGATCTGGTCATGATGGTCTTCTAAAATCAGTCCATCTTCCTGATTCCAACCTTTTCCACAGTCTCTTGGAACAGAGATTCCTGAAAACCAGTCTGGGCAGTAAAGCATTTAGTACCTTGGCCTTTGTCACGTATAACAAGGTCCCACATCCCATTAAATAATGGGCCCACATTTTCCCTAGCCTTTCTCTTGTCACTGCTCTGGTTCTGGCCCAGATCAGTGGGAAGAGGTGTAGCCAAAAGATTTTGTTATTTGATACCATCTGACATTGATACCAAAGATGGAGAAAAGAAACTCTGGCTTCCCAGAAGAGAGGGTGTTCCTTTCTGGTCAGAGAAAGAGCTGGTGAGGTGGAGGATCTGTCTGCTATTTTATTTCATTGTCCTGGGCTTAGTGGGCATTTTGCATGTGAATCACCCTCTCTTTGTAGACTTTTGTTACTCATATTGTTTCTGTTACTATTCCTTTTCTTGTCTCATTGGTGTTACTAGTAAATTGTTCTTATCTCAATGTGTGATCTTTGCCTTTTGTGCTTCCAGCTGGAGGGGGAAGGGAAGAGAGTGTCAGCATGCTTTTGGTGCAAATTGAGGAATACCATTCCTAAACTATGGGAAGCTTAATTGGCTCACAATGCTGGGCTAAAAGGGTTGAGATAACAACAGATCTGCCCAGATTGAGTTGGAAATAAATTTGGTCTAAGCATTTGCTCTAAGCATTTGCTATGTTTGGTATGGAACCACTGGTTGCAATGTGGCATGATCAGTTCATGTGGGTGTGGTACCTAACCTTGTATATATTCCTTTATCGGCTTGTGGTAGGGATAATTTTCAGAGCAGGGAGAAGAAACAGGATTACTTTCTTGCTGTACTGTGTGGTATCAGACTATGGTATGGCAACATCAAGGGCAATGAGGGTCATTTGGAAGTAGATTCAGTACTGCTCTCCTATCCTTACCTCAAGTTCTACCATTAGCAATTGTACCCAGTCTATGGGGGGAACAGGGAAAGACGATTTCCCCCAGTCATTCACCCCCTTTTCCTCCTTCAGGCCTGTTACAACAGTTTTTGAGAATTTTGAATTCCCTTTGGATGTTAAGGGAAGCGCAGTTTTGTTGCTATGTTTACCAGGTCTCCTCAATGTAGCCCACAAAATGTTTAGGGTCAAGAAGCAGTTTTCTAGGAAGGTCATTCTGAAATCTGCCCTGAGGGTAGATAGCAAGAGAGTGGGAGAATGTGGGAGAAAATGAGCCTGTTCTAGGGGATATTCTCGGCTCCAATGGTTTAGAAGTTCACCCTGAGGAGGGTAGACTGAAGTCTTACTTGGGAGCAGTGCTTCTCAGGAGAAGTATCCCGCTGCATATTGATCTGGAAACTATGCAAGAAGAAATCTGTAAACAACCATTTTAAAAACAAATCTGCTACTACCTCAATTTCATCTGAAGTAAAGACATGAAGTACTTTTAATGCTTAGATGAAGCTTGTAACTTCAGACAGCCTCATTTCCATAGCAGCCAAATTTTATGAAGCCCTAAGCCAATTATTTAATTAGCTAATTTGCTCAGTCACAAATAATTTGCACGTAGCTCTAAATGTCAGATTTGAAAACACTGGGGACACTTAGTCCTAGTGGAAAGCATATTACTGAGACTAGAATTCCCTTACAAGATTTTTCCTGGAAGTCTCAACAGGTTTGAGGGATGATCAGTTTGTATTGATGATTGTGTTGTGGAATGGGACGGAAAGAGTAGAAAACAGTAGCATGAATCTTGATATATGTATATCTTAATATCTCACTTTAATTTGAATAATTTCTGGGTGCATGTATGTTCATAAGACTTGTCCATCCTCCAAACCAGTATTACCAAGGGAAATTTTTGCCCTTTGGAAGAAAAAGAATACAGGCTAAAGGAAAATATGAACATTCTTTCCACCAGTTTTTCTGTTGCAGTCTCCAGATGTATTCTGTTTTATGAAATTCCCATCCTTTCTGGTCATTAAACCTTTCTGTCTGCATGATATAATTTTTAATATTTGTGACTCCCTCTGATTTTTCTCTACACTTTCTATGACTCTTATTTTTTAGGACAGAAAGAAAACAATGAAAATCATTTTATAGCTCTTTCCCACTCTTTTTCCCCCTTACCAGTGTTTTTCAGCAGTACTTTTTCTTACCTGTTGAGTGAGAACAGTTATTCCCAAGAATTGTTGTTCTAAGACTTTCCTCATCCCCACAATAATCTGCAAAAGTGTTTTAAATTTCCTGAGCACTGACAATATTGACATTATGGGAAAGTGCACATACAGAAAGCTGTGGGAAAAATCCAAAGGATAAGAATTATGCTTTTGCCTCCATTAATTTTCATTTCCCAAAACAATTACAGAATACCCTTGCAGCAGTTCCTCTCTCCCACGTAGCAAATTTTTTTCTTTCCATGTGTCTAGTTAGGTTCTCCAAACCTACTTTTGGTTTCCTCTATCAAGATCATAGTTGCTGAGTTTTCAGGAGAAAAATAAATCCTGCTCAAAAGTAAGAAGAAGAAGGTAGATCAAAGCTGTCAGCATCCAGCATTTCTTATGTATCAGATTTTTAAGTCACTAACGCAGGGTTTTTTGAATGGTTTGAAGCTCTTATTTCTGAATACAGAGTGATTGCACAGAGATAACTAAAGGGTTTTGTTCCCCAGGTTTTTTGGTTTCCTTAATGTTTTTCTCTGTGTGATCTATGAGCTTTTCACATACAGTAAATGAAGGATGATCTGAAGCCTTCAGCCACAAATTATTTCATTTAACAGAAAATGTTGTCTTAAAAGTTACATACAAACAATTGTGTGTTGACTTCAATTTTGTATTAGAAAATGTTTCTAGAGAAACAGCTCTGTGGAGAAAGCAAGAAAGACTTTTCTATTGCTATTTTTTGGTGTTCTAAACAATGACAATAATCCAGCTACATGGATAAGTACGCATAAACCAGACTACCTCAGACAGCATGTGTCATGTAATGATTTATCTTGTAATTTCCTCTCACACACAAGCACACACTGTCACACATGCACACACATAAATATTATTCTTCCTCCCTTATCTCAGAAATGCTTGGATACTACATCACAAGTACTGAAAACAGGCTGCAAAGCTACAGTTATTAGCTCTATTCTCTGTCTTACTATATTTATTTTTCTAGAGATAAAAGGAGAATTAAAACTCCTCTTTCATATTGTCAAAAAGCTAATTAAAGTTAAAAATAATATTAAAAAATAAAAGTTTATTGTAAAAAACAAAACACTCAAGGCCAGGCAAACAGATGCTCAGAAATCACTAATCTCTCTCTCTAGTTTTACACATAATTCAACCCTTATATAAATGCTAAAGGTAATATTGGCTCTGAGAACATAGATGTTTATCCTCAGGCCATCAGCAATAAAGCTAGCTTCATGTAGCATGATAAGTAAATGCAGATACATATTAAAGGTATTATTGGTTTACTACCTTATTTCCTTCACGTTGTAGGCAAAGCTTCCATCTGTTGTTGTACAATATTAAGCTCCCCAGTTTAATCTACTTATTGTTTAATTTTCTATCTTTTCTTTTTGTTTTTCATAGACAAGTTTTCTTTTTTTTCCTAATCATTTACTGAAACATTATTTTTTTCAATGCTGTCTACATTGTTTTCTTTCTTCATTTACCTATGTCTGAACCTAGCCAAAATATGGCAGGAAAAGAATGAGTCATAAATAAAACAAACCACAATATTTTCTCTGAATACTGGATTGAAGTTCTGTAATCGAAGGAGGGAAAAACTCTGGTCCCAGGGAGATATCGAGAATCCGTATACCAATATTTCATAAAAATAAAGACTTTACCTGATAAATCTTTATTTTTACACCATGAAAAGAGCCTATATTTGAATTTGCCAGTTGAAAATTAAAATTAGCCATTTTCTTTTTATCTAAGGGTTTGAAAAATATGATATTTTTTATTAATTTAGCTACTGCTTTATGGGGTAGATCCAAACCAATTTATAGTCTTAGGTTTTGTTTTGTTTTGTTTTGTTTTACTTGGTTTTGTTTTGGTTTTAATCCTGGGCAATCATTAAAAAAAATGTGATTTAACTTCTTGCTATAAGAAAGGGACCAACATATGCGCACATTTTGTAAAAATGTTCTTTTTATTAATTTATCTCCTTGACTGAAAGAATGACAAAAACACAACTGTCAGCTGCATCTCAAGGTTAAAATTTTTGATTTAAAATGACAGGTAGACTTGAATGATCTTCCAATCTATATTTGATTAAGAAGACCATAATGACATGAGTCTCATAAGAAGTTCTGGAATGCAGTGAAACTGTCTTTCTTCCTGTTCTGATAGAGTAACTTAAATTCTTTTCTCATAATGTTTCCAGAAGGTGGCAGAATTATAATTATGACATCCAAAAGAATAAATCCCTTTTTTTCTAAAAATTGGCATTTTTTCTTATAGCTGTGTTATAACTGTATTCATAGCTCTAATTAGTGTTGGTGGCAAATTGCATTTTTTTATTTTGAAGTTTCTCTATTTCACTTTTGCAGGAATTATGATACTTTTTTTCTACTTTCCTTGATTTAACTTCAAGCTTAATTTTAGTGAGAAAAGTATAACATTAATTAAGGAGAATCAAAAACCAGGTGGACTAGTACATAAACCCAGAATTGCATTAATTGAGGAGATTCATAAAATTTCCTATCTCCCCTATTAGGAGAGAAATACATAGTCATACACTGCTTTCCATTGTTTGCCAGCATGTAAAAATAAAGCAGTTGCACTAAGATGAGACAATTACTCTGAATTTTTTATAGCTGACCAAGATTTGGTGTAAAAATCATGGCATTTGTCATACTTTTGTCTAAGCTGCAATAAGAGGAAAGCACATCTGACTGAAAAAAAAAATAGAAATTCTCCTCATAAACATTTTTTTAACATATTCTCATTTAATATGAAATATGCTGTAAATAAAGTCATAATTAGTCCTAGGTCTCTTCAAGGATTCTTTATTAACTAGATTGCAAAGACGTTTGTTTACAGAGATGGACCTTCATGTTTCATTGTCATAAACTGCAATGCAGAACTGCATATAAGAGTTTAAAAATCTCAAGTAGTATTTCAGAGGAATATTGTATTTTAGTGTATATGACATATCCAAGTAAATGTTCCCATAAGAATATAAGAGGATAAGTTTTTTTATGTTCCTCACCAGAACATATATTACTAAATTTTGAATATTCCTAAATATGCATGGTAGAATTTCTTTACTTCTTGCTGTATTGTGAAATCACAAGAAATCAATCTCTAGTACTGTGAAGTCAAATGATTTTTTGTGAAGGAAAATGGGAGGGGGCTGCCCACGTGCAGTCACTTAGCTTCAGTTTGGATTCTCATCCTATATTATGCAGTCACATTACAGCATCTAATTGTCAACTCAGGCATCAGAATCTAGCAATTTATAAAACCAAAGCTAGATGGACTAGCAGAGCAGTACTGCACCAATGTGGGTACAGTGAGGTTAATAAAGGCTAAAGGACACAGCCTGAGACTGACTCACAATTAACACGCCAGTGCAAGAGCTTTCTGTACTCCCATACACCAATGACTCCCAGCAAAGGCATTCTCCTGAAATCTGGTAAATATTCACAGGAAGGATAAAGATGAATTGCCCAGGAAATCTATTTGAATCCCATATTCATACACACTTTTTGAAAGGTATAATCAAAAGGAAATTGTCCTACTGCAGGGGGTAGTGAATATCAAAATGAAAGGGGTAATAATACAGAGAAAGTATAAAGAAGCTGTCAGCCCTCTTATGCAGAAAGGATGGGAAGTTTAGAAATGTGTAAACACATTAAGGTCAGCCTTTTACTCTACCTGAAACTGATTTGGACAAGTTTACTTCAGAGTAAAAGTAGAATGCCTTATGTTTAGGATATTCTCATATTACTCATGCTAGTTTCCCTGAGGCTTTAATAAACACAGCTTCTTGTTTGCTTGCTTGTCTTCTTGTGAGTGAAGACAAGCCCTTAAAAGACAGAATGATGAGGAAATGTATATGAAAACAATAATTTGACAGCCTCATATTTTGTAAGGTGTTTTAATTAACTTCACAGAATGGGATTAATCTCTTATATCTTCAGACAGCTAAAGAGTAATTATCTATGTTGATGCCAGTTATCTCTTTTCCCTTTTTCAGAAGAGAAATAGGTGTCAACATTCTTTCTTAAAGGGAGTACCTAAAATCCCTTTTTGAGATTCCTCTACTGGCTATATATAAGGGCCCTCTGACCACCAGTGTAGATTTATATGACTTAATGATGCCTAAAATTATGAAAATAAATGGCTTCCATTACTCCTTGTTTATTTTCCACAAAACCACAGCACACTGAAATATCAGTTAGCAACATCATATTGGACTGGTGTTTTTCCTCTATTAAATAGCACTATTTTGCAATTATACATGCTGTAAAATAAGGATCAGTACTGGGTCCTTAAACATCTTTATAAGTGATCTGTATGGTGGGATTGAGAGCACCTTCACCAAGTTTACTGATGACACCAAACTGTATGGTGAGATGAACACCTCAGAAAGGAGAGATGTCTTACAGGAAACCTGCACAGGTGGTGATAATGGCCTAGGAAAAACAGTATGAAGTTTAACAAAGATGAGTGAAAAATCCTGCACCTGGTAGAGAATAACCAAAGGGCCAGTATGGGCTTACATCCATGTGGGAGGAGGAGTCACTCTGAAAGGAACCTGAGGGTCTTGGTGGAAAACAAGCTGAACAGAAGCCAGTGCACTGCTGCAGCAACAAAGGCAAATCAGATCCTGGAGAGCAAGGACAGGGGCATTATTAGCAGGGACACAGACACAGCCATTTCACTGCACTCAGCATGTGTGAGGCCCCACCTGGAGTACTTTGTCTAGTTCAGTTCAAGAGACATGATGAAGACTAGAAAGAATCCAAAAGATGGCCACAACAACCAGCAAAGAGCTGGGACACTGATCCTGTGAGGAAAGACAGAAGGAACTAGGTCTTTTCTCCCTGGGGAAAAGAAGGCTTGAAAGGGAAATTATCACAATATTCCAGTACAATATTCCAGACAGACTGGAGTAGAGTGGAGGTAGAGTGGAGGTTTTTAAGGTGCAATTGAAGAGGGTGCTAGGTAATATCATCCAGACTCCCTTCCCCATAAAAGATTAGACAAGATGGTCTCTTGACGCCCTTTCTAACCTGTGCTGTTCCATTATTCTGTTCTACAATTCTGTATTTTCCATTCAGGACATTGTATTAGCTCATTTCAGCCTATAATATAGGTAAAGGTCAATCTGATATCAGAAAATTAGTATTTTCATGGTTCTTTGCTCAAGCTTCCAGGAGCCTTTGCAACAGAGAGCAGTGCCTATGGGCAACTGAGGATCTGCTTTCTGCCGTGTCTCACTGACACACTGCATTTGCTTTTTCATTAACATTTTTAACATTTACATCTTTAATTCAAACTAGTCTTAGTTGCTGATGTCATCGAAGTACAAAAACCTGTTGAACTCCACCCTACTTAGAGCAGAAATCTATACTTACCGTGATAGCTGTATGCAAGGTACCTATCTCTATCCTACTACATTTGAAACTTTCCTAGGTTTAAAATGGACCTAAATATTTGTAGATGGAGGTTAACCCTGACACGGAGCTCAGCCCCACACAGGTTCCTCACTATCCCCACAATGGGATGAGGAGGAAATCAAAAGGCAGAAGCAGAGAATATTTGTGAATTCAGATAAAGACAGTTTAATAGGTAAAGTCATGCATGCAAGCAAAGCAAAACAAGGAATTCATTCACTGCTTCCCTTTGTCAGGCAGATGTTTATCCATTTCGAAAGAGGGTTCCAGGATGTGTAATGCTTGCCTGGAAAGACCAATGTCATAACATCAAACTTCTTGTGCATACCCAGCCTCCTCACTGGCAGGGCAGAGTGAGAAACAAAAAAAAACCTTGGCAGCATCTAAGCACTGCTCAGCTGTATCTAAAACATCAGTGAGTTATCAACACTATTTTCATCAGAAATCGAAAACATAGCACCATACAAGCTACTATGAAGAAAATTAGCTGTATCCCAGATGAAACCACTATAATAGTGAACAGCTTTGATACTTTGATGCAAAAAGCCATGAGTTCCTAATTCAAACTAAATTCTGCTTGGTAAAACAGAACAGTTTTAAAGTTGTTCCAATTTACAAACCAGACACAGTCAAGTAAAAGCATAGAATTAATTGTTTATTCTACTGAGCAGGTACTAAATAAACACTACTTCCACGAAACAGAAATACCTAGAGTGCTGTACTTTTTTCCCACAAAACAGGTTTAACCCATCAAATTGTACAAGCCTAAATTAATAAGTAAATTTGTAATGTACGACATGTTAATAAATCCTACATTGAAACTCGTGAAAATAAACAGGATTCAGGAGGACAAGGAATTTGTTGCCTTTTTTTTCTTGGTTGAAAAACAAAACCAGAGTCACCTGCCTGGCTGCAAGATAAATCTCATTTGATTTGTTTGGACTTGCATGACAAAGCTTGCCTGGGTGGTTGTAGAATATCTGTGTATAGGTATATTATTCTCTAATATTTGATTTATTACCCTTTCAAGTGTATTTGACTTTGAAGATGCTGTCATAGAAAGCATAAAGCGCATGTTATTCAGTAATAGAAAAATCGTACATCATTCATGTTTTGACCAAGGTTAAAGAGCTAAAAACTGCTAAAAAGGTAAGTAACTACATTCGTACCTGGTGTGATCTCCTTGCTTCTTTTCTTTCACTGGCTTTGTACATTGGACAGTTTTGCACTAAGTTTCAGATATATTTTAAAACTATAATTTTTTGAAGACACTTCAAATTTTAGAAAGTAGCTGGCACTTCAGCAGCAGACTTGGCAAAGAAAAATAAATGCTGAAAGATCAGAGATTCACTCTCATTTCAAAAAGTAGCCACCTGGGGTCAAGACTGTGGAACATTGGCAAGAAATCTGCAGATACACTTCTCGTTCTGTGCCTTTTATGCAGATATAAAGGACTATGCTTTCCAGAATTGTCACAGGTAGATTGCCTAGCCAATAAATTGATATTTTCCTGTAAGCTTCAAATTTTCATATTTAGGAAATACAGCTTAGGATGCTATCATAAAAATATTTTATCATCATGCCACATTATTATCTGATAGTGAAGCCATAAAAAAATTACAGTCCTCTGGATAATCTTTGCTAACATAACCATACGTACATCGTCACATCCTTTTCACGTGCCCATTGAAAACCATTGTGGAAAAGATCTTAGGGAATTAGGGGTGTTTGCTGTTAGTAGTATTTGCTACTTACTCTACATTAATTTATCTCAAGACAAGTATATGAGATTTAAGAATAGGAGGTCTAAAATACTACATAATTTTTAAAATATTTTTTTCGGGAGGATTGTTAAAAGCAAAACCGACTGAATACTACCAAAAAGGTAGGAATGTCAATATCCCAGTGGCACTAAGTCTTAAAGGAAAATACAGAACCTTACTTTTGTCTTCTCCAGTCCAGATTGAAATTATATTGACTCAGTAAGAAGATGTGTTCTAATTTTGAAAAAATGAACACAGTGTTCTGGGGAGACTGTTTAAAATTCCGTTAATAATGTCAGCTTCTTGAAACTACTGAAACTCCAGAATATCATAGATAACCCCACGGAATACAGTCTAAAAAACATGAGGCAAAAACATTGCACAGTGTTCACCTAAAACTGTGGGAGCATTCAGCTGGGATTATGAGCTGCATGGCTCAACTGTAGTGCGCTCCTATGATACCTTGGTATGGTGTACATGTATTGATACCATGGAGAGAGGGCCCTGCTGCATCTCTTAAGAGTTGAGGGCCCCTTTGAGAGACAGAAGAAGGAAGCATAGGCCTTGAGCAAAGTGCTTACAGGCACTATTTGCCTTTGAAAGCAATTTCTGTAACATTCATTGGAATTACTGCTGTGGAGTTCCAGGACAACATATTGTTGCAAGACACTGTAGCTGGAAAAATCTCTTCTACACAAGTCTATCTCCACCTTCCTGCACATTTGCTACTGCAGAATGACTAATGTAAGGCAAAGACAAAAAAAAAAAAAAGAATTGACACAAGAATGAAAACAAATCTATGGTTATGGTTAACATTCAAGAATGAACAATTGTGTATTGGACATAAAATACTATCTTCACTCACACTTGCAATAAAGTTGACTTTCAGGCTACAGCACAATTAATTTGGGGCTTACATTAACAACTACTGTCATTTTTAATGTTACCATAACTAAGAGAATCCTGTTTGTCATTCTCCATGCCCTTGGCAAGCATTTAAACAAACACACAAATTCATTTTCATGACAGTTGCAGCAAAACTAGAAAGAAAATCACTATCCCTCTTGCTAACTCCTCCAAAACCTAACCAAATAAACAACTTGCATTTTAGATATTTAGATATTTAAAGTTTTGGGGTTCAATTCCTCACTTCCTTAAATTGACTTAAATGTTCCCACTGTTGTTCGTTATTATATGATGCATGCCCCACTCCACATACAATATGAGACATAACACAAATTTCTAACCTTTTTTAGGTTCATTGTCCTGAAAATGTTTATACAAATGTATGCAATGATGATGATGAGGAGGATGACAGTGATAAAAGTGTTATAATAGAAATACTTCCCATTTTTTCTGGTGAAGATCCTTAAAGATCATTGTGTTTAAACCATCAGGTTGTACCTGCAGTTCTCCTGAGTGCACCTATAGTAGGATTGTTATGGAAACATGTGGGGTTTGAGGGATTTCTTTTTCTTTATTTTCCAGATTACTACATGTGCAAGCATTTCTTTGTAGTGAATCGGTTAAAGAAGGGTTGTTTCTTTACAAACACTATAGTATTACCCAAATTAAAATTACAGACAAAATAGCATGCTTACAACTATACTGATATGAGCAAAAATAGACAAACCCATTTTATAACTGTGTTGTGAAGATTATTTCACAGCACCAAAAAAAAATCATTTTAGTCCCAGAACCCAGACCAGTACAGAAAAATATCTGGAACATTTGGACAGTAATAAATATCTAACTACAAATTAGGCACTGTTAATATTTGATGACACTTGTTATAACAGTACTGCTGTCCCTTTGACTTGTACAGCACGGTGATATCACCATTATAATGACAAATGGAAAACATGAAAGGAAATAAAACAGAGTTCATTTCTGGTTCAGTAAGAAATGCCACATCCTTCTAAAGATATGGGGCTGAAATCAACAGCCTCTTGGGAATTCCAGATACTTTCATTTGATATGAAAATTTCTGACCACTTTAGTATTTTACACATTAACAAGTGGCCCTTAGCCATGCTAGTTAGTAAGCTTGTAATGAGATTGCTAAAATATTACACTTATATCTGAATTTCATCTAACATAAGTAGATATCAAATGCTCTCTTTTAAAATTCTTTTCCGTTGTTTCCAGGAGATGTGGGCAAGGCTAGGTTTGTTTGTGCATTTTCTTTTGATATACAAGGCAGTATGGAACAACTGTAAAATTTTTCCTCTGGGATTTAAACAACGAGAGTGAAAATATGACATGTCTGTTCATATATAAGGAAACTGTTCTATTCAATTTCATATATAGCTGACAGCATTATCATGGTCAAAGAATTAGAAAAAAATACAATGAAATGTAAATAGGAATCAATCTCAGTAGAAAACATACCAAAAATATTGCAAACATAAGCTTTTCAAATTTGAAGGCTATTTGTATTTACCTTGCCTGTAAAGCGAAGCCTGCCATTCATCTACCTACCCTTTTCATTTAATTCTCTTTGCATTGGTTATCTTTGAGCCTAGTAAATTCACTGTACCTTTTAACTCTTCTTTCATAAGCATCTACAATTGACTAGATTTGCCTTATAATCTGTTTCAGACTTCATCAAAGTCAAAGTAGTTCTGCCTTTATTTCCTCATATTATATAAAGATGAAGAAGGAAATAAAAGACTGTGTGGTGACAATTTTTTTTTAATTTTGTGCATGAGTCACTTTACTTGTACAGATGACAAATGGCATTTTTAATTTGACTTGCATATCACTTAAACACTAGTTAAAGCAACACATTTTTTATTAAGGTAGCATGAGGTCTTCTAAATGTCCCAAAGTAAACCACTCTCTTTATTTAGGCTAAAATTCTGTCAAATCTTGCCAAATAGACAAAAAACTGAACTGCTTTATTTTACTACCTATTCTCTAATATATATGTGCGTGTGTGTGTGTGTGTGTGTGTTTTATTTATATTTATATAAAACATAATTATCTCCTACTTCAGGCAAATGAAAATAAAATCAATTATATTTCTTTACATAATCATAATGCAACAAGGGAAAGAATCCTACAACCTTCAAGTAGAAATGTATTTCATTTAGATGAATTTTTCTCTCATCACTCCTTTCCCCTCTCTACCACCACATGAGTTAAAATTACTATAATTGAATGTTTGTTTGTTGCACAAGCAATATGTTTTTCACATTTTTTTAGGTAATTTAATTTTCCTGGATATATACATTAGGGGTAAAGGATTTACCATAATTTCTGTCTAACATGCTGTATATCACAAACTAACAATTTTGCTAACATGTATGTCCCCATAATTTTTATTTGGACAAAAGGTTGTGTTTCAAATGGTTGTGTAGCTTCAGTATGATGGCACAGCAAAGATATTTGTTTGTTCTTTTGATAACGTAGTACAATGTTTTTGTTCATATAAAAGAATATAAACACTGTAAACAAACCTCCTTTCTATTTTCAATTTGATAAACTTCCCAGATTAAGCTGTTTCCAAAGTATTTTTTTTTGCTGTTGTTATTCAGGAACTATTTTTACAACCTTTTAAGTCTCTGAATTTATTTTTTTTTCCAAGAACCTCAGTAAAACTTTACTTATCTTTAATATTCCATATGCTGAACTACTCCAAAGGAGACACATTGTTGTCTTTTCCTGCTCAGAGAAGTAGTGCTTCTGCAATCTATAAACCCAAAGAACATATTGGTCTTTCTGCCTTTGAGACCTCATCTGAGTTGCCTTTGCATTAAATACCTTAGTCACTTTCAAAGTAACAACTTTTCCTGTTTAGTGGGAATGCATTCCTGTTCCCTAGATAAACACATTTACCTTGTAGAGATTGTTAGTGAAAATTAACAGTTCTTAGACATATATGCACATTTACTGAGACCAGCTTACCAAATTCTTGCAATAAATCTCTGTAGCTGCCTTATGCTCAACATGATTTACCACTTCCCCCATTAGTGTAATTTATGCAATTTAATTATTATATATTTAACTAATTATATATTTATTTCAAATTAAAAGAGAAAAAAATCCCCAAACAAAACAGGAATTTCAAAGCCTTCTGAGTGCTACTTATAACATTTCCCTTTAATAATGATTTTCCACTGATAACCAGTTTTAGCTTGGTTATTATTCTGTTGAGTTTCAGATTTGAAGAGCGCCTGGTGGCCTCTTCTGGCTCCAAAATCTGTGGATCTCTGAAAGTTGTAGTTGACTTCTTTTTATGAAGGGCTTTGGAAGTAAAAATCACTCTGTTTAACACATCCCTGGTACATATAATTTTGAATAAAGAAAAATAGTAGTCAAATTACACACCCCACTACCTTCAACCAGACTATGCTGTGGTCTGTTAAAACACTTTATTCCCCTGCACAAAAGTGGTCCGATCTGCTCCTGATGTGTTTCACTTTCTCCCATACTTTTCTAAAATGCAGGCCTATACCAATTGCTCTGGTGTTCTGAAAAAGAGGTCTGATCCTAACCAAAGTCATTGAGTTATATTAAAGAGTACTGGAACAGATATAAGACCCTGGGAGGAGGATGAATTAAATGATCAGATCATCCTTACTGACCTCAAACTCTAGGACATTTTTCATGCACCTGGTTTTCACTAGCATGTGGGGGAAAGAGAAGGCAATATTTCCCTCTGGCTAGAAAAGGAAGCATGACAACGCCTCTTTTGTTTTTTATTTGTAGCCATCTAAATTTTCAATTTGTTTCCTCATGTTGGTGTATGCTCCTGTCTGCACTCTTCCTGCTTGTGTTTTGGCAGCCAATTTGGGGCTGCATTTCTTAAGAGTATATAAAA
Source organism: Geospiza fortis (assembly GCF_000277835.1). Classification (NCBI taxonomy): domain Eukaryota; kingdom Metazoa; phylum Chordata; class Aves; order Passeriformes; family Thraupidae; genus Geospiza; species Geospiza fortis. The sequence continues at coordinate 2,369,925 of NW_005054418.1, read as the reverse complement.
CTAACATTGTTGTGTGGCTGTTTTGACAGGCAAAGCACTCATGCAAAGCAAGATGAATGGGATGTCAGTTTTCCCTATCATGGGATCTCCATTTACTGACCCAGATGAGAACTGTGAGAACCTGTCACAGAGGCGAGACAAACCAGATATGGCTTCAAATGGGGCTCTAAATCTCACGCAGTTTTGAAGCTACTCCTAGAGTGCTGAATTTGTCATAAAAGGCTTGTCAGTTCAGAGTTCATTAAGGTAAAAGATGAGAGTGTTTTATCTGGACAGTCTTGAGCCCTAGTATGGAAGGAGAAGGGGCTAGTTACAGGCCTTGAAAGTAAAAAATGTGCTTTTGCAGTGTTTTCTTCCAGCTTTCCTTTGGATCGAATCTCTGTGGAATAGCTGCTCCTGGCATGTAAGTATTTCTTTTCCTTGTTTGTCTTTTTAGGCTTCTTTGTTAAACTTGGAGGTGTGTTTGTGATGTCAATTCAAAGTCCCTTGAGATTTGGCTGGGACTTGAGGTGAGGTGTTAAACTTCACAGGACTGAATTGGAACACTTAAGGTGAGAGACAGGGTTTTAATCACTTGCACTGCGGCTGCCACAGTAGAAACTTTGTGACCTCAGCTGAGTTTTCTTTTACTCAAAGTCCAAAATCAATAGAAGTATTCAAGTCTGGAGAAATGACTTGTGTTTAACTTTGCCCCCAAAGTTGGAAAGCGTCAAAAAGTGTATTTCTCAGATGTGCAGTTTGAAAACTGTGACTCTGAAAAGCTGAATTTCAGTATTTTGAATTCCATGTTTTGTAAATAATTCAGAACTGCAGCACCATCCTTGACAGAACACTTAATCCTTCTGATACTCAGTCATATTTTCCTCACATTAAAAATGTTTGCTCTTGTATTAAGGTTCATCTGTACTGATGCACCTTGACATGTTTGGCTGATCTAAAATAAGAATAATAACAAAAATACTAATAATATTTAGGTGGATCACCAGTAGACTTCCAAAGATTTTATTTCAGCACATTTACTGTAAGGCTCAAAATAGTTATATAAATGGATATATAAAACTAAATAGAAAATATATAAAATATTAAATTGTATACATGTTGGAAAACAAAGTAGTTCAAATTTGTTAGGCAAATCTGGGGGTTTTATGTGGTGTCCTAGCTAACACTGGCTTCACAGTATCTTATAAAACTCATATTGATAACAAAGATGCTGAGAACTATCTGGTTATCTTAAAACATTGATTAATCATGTATACAATATAATAATTTTTTTTCCTTATGATAGATTTTTTTTTTGGTGCAGCTTAGTAAATTATTCACTATGGTGCACAAATAAACCCCTTGAACTGTGCTGCACACAGTTCTGCTGTAGTGACCCCAGGTGTACATGACAGTGACACTTGTAGCCTTTCACTCAACATCTGTGTACACAGGTATAAATAGTTTTGAGGCAGAAGGAAATAACTAATACAAAAAATGACACCACATACACCCAACAAGTCCTGACAAGTATCCTCGTCCTGCAATTGTATCTCATTTTAGGATTTAAAAGGGCTTACAAACAGTAGTATGATTGTCAGATCCTTCAGGTCTGTTTTGTCTTTCTCTTAACCAGCAAAGTGTGTTGTAAACATGTAAAGAAAGAAAAAGAAAAAGGAAAAGAAAAACACCTTCTTTGGCATTGCTTTGGCCTAATAATGTGAATTAAAAAGATATGCACCACTCACCATATAGCAAATCTATGGAAGTCACTGCTTAAGAATCTATAGTCAGTGGAAGAGAAGGAATAAGGAGGTACAGATACAATATTGTGCAGATCAGCTGTTAGAAAAGAGCTGCCCACAGAAAATTAATCTATGTCCAGCAATACTTCCAGTAGCTGTCACCAAGGAACCCTGAATAGAACAGCTGATGATTAGAATTTGATCCAGTAAAACAAGATTAAAGGGCAAGTGAAAAGCACTCCAGTTATGTATGAACCATCAGCTGCACAAATATAAGATGGGAAACAACTGGCCAAATGGGGATGATCTGGGAATTATAGCAGATTGCTCTCTGAGTATGAGTCAACTGTGTCATGTTGTTACAAAGAAAGCAAATATCAGACTGCTGTGTACAAGCAGAGCCTCCTCTGCAGAACACAGCCAGTAATCCCTGTGCTTATTCACCACTGCTCGAGCCTTAACTGACATGCAGCGGCCAGCAATGTGCCCAACAAGTTGGAGGCAGCACAACTGGAGAGGCAATTGTAGTATCTGAGCTGTAGTTCAGATGTATGGAAAACAATTTGTAACAGTAAGAACTGGGAAACTTTAGGATAGATGTCATAAAGATCTTGTAAATGCTCTGGATTTCATAAAGATCTTGTAAACACTCTATCACTGAAAGCATTTAAGACCAGACTGAAGAGGTATCAATCAGGAATGACACACCGGTAGCTAATCTTGCTTTGGACTGAGGGACAGGTTGGGTGATCTCTCAGAGCTTCTTCTATCGCTTATCACTCCCTTGATGTCACCTTTCCTATATTGGCAAAGAAAATGGGTATGTAATATCTCATTAGATGTGTAGCTAGACAAAAAATATTATTCTTTCTTCACAAGAGATTTAGCGAGACTTTTGAATGTAAAAGCTTTTATTTCATCCCAAATAAAAGCTTTGTTCTTTTCAAATATATGCTTTCCAAAATAAGATCCATCATGAGGCAAAATTTTTTCTCAAGTTGATTTAGTTAATGTTAATTTTTGTTTGTATATTTGTTTTTGTTTATTGTGAATTATTTTATCTCTGAAGAACAGAAATCTACTCGTAAGTCTCTGCTATGCCTCTTAGCGAACACCAAAAAAAGTTCACTTTCACAAAATTTTCAGATATTTCCTTTGATTAGTCACAAAATAACCTATGTAAGTACAATCTTATAAGGAGGATTAGCAGAACTGATGGAAGTGTTTATCTACTTCATGCAATTTAGCAATCAAAGGAAGAAGGACAAAGATGAAGGTGGGCTTTCTGACAAACTCTCACGTATAATTTGTAAGGCAGGCTTTGTGTCTGGAGCTGCTTTAACAACAGTAACAGCTTTTGGGTTGGATTTTTTTTTGTTTTCAAAAATATTATACTATATACATTATATTATATTATATTATATTATATTATATTATATCATATCATATCATATCATATCATATCATATCATATCATATCATATTATAATGTTTTGTGTAGATACCATCACTAATTCTTTAACATTTTTGCTAATATGTAGAACCTGCAAGAGATTTTTTTCTCTTTTTTTGAATGCATTAAAAATACTGTGAAAGTCAATATTAAATGAACAATTCTAACATGAAACTCCAGGAGGGGGAACCTCAAGATCCCATTTACTTATAGCATGTTTCAAAGCCTGTCACATGTGTTAGAATGGTGCAAACATTAGTCACAGAGAATCAAGACTTTAAATCAAAACTGGATGTCTTTCTAAAAGATCTATTATCACTCAAGCAGAAGATATGAACTTGATGCCTGAAGTATAGGTTCAGATTTTAGGGGCTGCTACACAGGTGTTTGGAATAGATAATCATAATGGTGCTTTCCATCCATATACTGTATGAATCCGAATTCACTTTAAGGATATCGAGAGGCAAAGAATAACTCAATGAAAACAAATAATCTAAAAAGCAGTAACTACTACAATGAAAAAGACCCCATAAAAATAATACCAAGAAATGTCTTTTATCTTTTACTTTCTTTAAGGACATAAAAAATAAAAGGTGTCTCTTCCCATTTTCCCTATATTCAACTTAACTCATAATCAAACACAACAATAAAAATATAAAAGTAAAGATATATGACTTTTAAAGGTGACGTGTTTTTTAGTCCATATGGTATTATTGGCACGTTGGCCAACTCAGTAGGATTTCTGAGATAAAATAAATGCAAGATGGAAATTAGAAATTATGCTTTCTGGATAAAGGATATGGACTCAATAATAAAAGAACAAGAAGCAAATTTGCTGGTGGTACATTAATCGAGAAATAATTTAGCAGTTTTTTCATGCTGCATTTGTTCTACTGTGCTAATGGTCATGGTAAAAATTTGCTGTAGTTATTAAAGTAGTAGATATAAGTACAGACCACACAGGGAGCAGAAACAGAGAGTAAGAAGCAGCCATTAAAGTCACAATGAGAAATATGACCTTATCTTTTAACAACAGAGGTGTTAACGCAGCAGACTGCCTTCTCACCACATTGCTGTTTAAAGACCTCATTTAAAATACTCCTTGGTTGGCATGCTTGGAAACGCAGTCCTTTAGCAACATGAGAGTGTAGCATATAGAACTAGAAAAGCATTTAATGGCTATCTCTGTATTACTGGATTTGAGAGGGCTTTTAAGTTAATGGCTGCAGTTTTAGCTCCTTCTCTCCCTACCAGAAATGCCCCTCTGGTCCTATCTTTCATGTAAAGAAAACTTGCAAGCCAAACAGGAGTTTTTCTTGCTATAAGAAAACTCAGGTACATATTGAAGCACCACCCCACAGCTCGTGGAATATTTAGTTTTAATCCTTGCAATTGTAAGCAAACATATCACACAATTTCATCCCAAATTTAGGAAACTACAACATAAAATATGTATTTTCTCAGCTGTATTCTCATGACTCACACTTGAAACAGGGAAGCATTCAGATACTAAGAATCTCCTTGTAATTTATGAACAGAAGTTATTAATTGTCAATATCTATTCTATTAGTCTGTTGAAATTTATTCTTTAGCTAAAATAAGTCTACTTTGATTTTATTCAGCTGAAACATTTTCCAACAGAAAAGGCTGGAAAGTTTCCAAACCCTTTCTCATATTAGTAATCAGTCTGAACTAATATTTTTTGAACTTCACCAGCCTTGTGTATACTCCTCCAGACAGATGCAACTAGTGCCTTATGCTTGCAAGGATTGCACTTACTATGCAAGGAGGTATTTCAAGTTATTTTTTCCCATTTTCATTTTCCACCTGCTCAAATGCCCTCAACGCCTATTACTAAACACATATTTATGAGGATCAGTACACGACTGACTAGTTTTAGCAATTAATAGAAAAAAGTTAAAAGGAAAATAAAGAGATCAAGTTGATTAACAAATTACATCATAATAAAAAAGTGTGGCACAAATATTTCAGTTTCTTTGACATATATGAATGAAAGTAAAAAAAAGATATTCAATTTCAGTTTTTGTACCTAATATGTTATACATATATTAGTTACACTTAAAATTTTAAAGCATATTTCCTAGGTCTAATGTTTTGAAGGGTTACATCAGTGTTTCCAAAACAAAACATATAAGCCCTTTGAATCCATAAAATGCCTCGAAAAATTGGCTTCTATTCTCTTCGGGAATTACAATTATTCAAAATGTAGGAATTTCTCAAAAGATAGCATTTTTTGTTTTCTTGTCAACTCTACTAATACCTAAGTAATGACCTTTTTACTTGGCAAATTGCTTATCATGAGAGTTTCTAAGTGTTTTCTAATTAAAATAGATATAAACTGTAGGTATAAGGTAATATGCATATAATAATTTAATGTTTGAAAAAAGATAGCTTTTTTGTCTTAAATTGGAGCTCAAGAAGTGTGTGATTCAATAATCTAGGCACTGAGGTATGGCTTAAAATGAGTGCTACAATATCTGTAATTGGCTTATCAGTGACTAAGCAAACTTCTCATTAAGTATTATCCATTTTCTTTGCAATGTGCACCCAGGGTCTACCCTACCCAGGGTCTATTGAGGTGTGCAGTTGAGGACTGAAATCTAGGAAAGGGTTCTGGAGCAACCTTTTATCTAATTTGCACAGCAGATTCCATGAGTAGGGAATAGAAATAACAATGGCAAGATGTCTTGTTAAGATCCTTGATAAACATTTTAAAGCACTTTTTCAAGGCCATTTTTTGGCACAATAACCAAGTGGGAAGTCTTCAGTCTCATTTAGTGTAGGAATAATCTTCCTCAAAAGTGACAGAACTACTGTGACTCTACTGTGAAAGAGTTCACACAGACAAATATTGTGACAGTATAAATCGCAGTCTTCCTGAATTGTGGCCATCAAAGGCAGAACTTGACAAGGATGGAAAGCATCCCATGTGCCAGCAGAGTGCAGTGGTGGTGGCAGAAATGCTCTTACAGCCCTTCAAGCCAACCCGTAGTGGTGCTAAATAGAAAGCAGCCATATGATTATCATTTGGTGTCTGTGTCACACAGAATTTCTGAACTGAGCAAAGGATTCAGTCTCATATATTCCCATGTATTGTTACACTGCTTGGGTTTTTTAAGCAGGGCAAAAGACTTCAGTCCCAAGAGCTTTGAAAGTTACACCTGGTCATATCTAATCCAAGAAGGCCATCGCATCTCAAATTCACTTATAGCTGGGATATGTGTTCAAGGAAGTGAGGAATGGAAAGACAAAGGAAGATGACTCAATAGTCTTATGGTCTTAGAGGTCTGTTCCAACCTAAATGATACTGTGAGTCCATGATTCTTGGCAAAGCTGCTTTTTCACCAAACTTCCCTCTAAAGATCAAAGACCTTCATGGATTTTCTGTTATTTTTGCTAATGTTCAGAATGGATGACAAATAAATCAAAATCATGCAGAGAAAACTTCGTAATGCTATTTCTGTGTTCTTTTGTGTTTTTCTCAAAGACTTATCCATCACATATGACATTATGTGTCATTGCATGGCTGCATAAAGGCAAGCTAAATCCAGAGTAGAAGCTTCATGAAGCAATGATCAATCACCCAAGATGTTTGGGTTTGGTATTCAGATAAATGTGGACACACAAGATGGCTAAAATAGCATAAGAAATTGTTTTCTTGCATTATTTCTGTGCTCTGTGCTTTTCATGCATGATAAAATTTGGATTTTTTCCAAACCATTTACCCAGACCTACTTTCTAACTATGTAGTTTTAATACCCCTAAAATGAGTTTTTCTCATCTCCTCATGGAAAAACTTGAAACTGCAGTGGAGAAGTGGACAACACTGTCAGCAGACAATTCAGTAATTGCAGATGGAAAACATCACTGTGTAAAACTCCCATGATTAAGCCATTGTTTACAAATAATTTGTACTCTCAAAGTAAGTTTACATAAATGTTATATAGGTACAGCTAGCAGAAAGGTTCCTAGAACAATTAACTTCACACCTTGTCGACTGACAAAACCAAGTGTTTTCACTGTTTTACTGTTCCATGTTTTCAACAGAAGAATTTATTTTCTGCTGTTTTGCTTTTTAGACCTTTCTCTTTTTTCTTCCCAATGCCAAACTGAAACATTTTTCTTGATGCTAATATAATATTTTTTTTAACATTGAGCTCATTGAACTCTGACTGGGTAAAGTCTTTAGTAAAACGCAGAAAAAAACTCCATCTATTTGAGCAATAGGTATTGTACACTACTATTAGCAATTACACTACTGATAGCAAATGAGGTATTGTACACTACTATTTCTTTACTAATGCTTTTGAGAAATGTCCTTTTCCTTTGATTTGAGGACTGCTGTGGATTGTTCCCACAGCCATCTCTTCTCCAGACTGCATCAGCTCCTGTTCCTTGCCTTTTCCTGGCAGGAGAAGTGCTCCATCCTGTCCCATTATGGTTACCCTCCACTGAATTAGCTACAGTTTATCAACATCTTTCTCTTCATACATGCAAGGAAAAAAAAATCATCTGCATAAATCACACTGCCACATATAAAATATTTCATTTGTGTGTAACTGTTTCTTTCTGTAAGTCTGGCTTAGTTTATGAAAAATTGTTAGCCCATATGGACAGATAAATATTTCAAAAAACAATAGCTTATGGAAGAAGTAGACATTCCCAGCAGGTTTAATAAAACCTCCAGAAAGGAGACTCAGTCCAACCCAGGAAATCTGTTGTCTTGACCCTGCAATTGTTCTCCTGGGACATCGATCAAGGAAATGTAGATTCAACAGATCGCTGTCCCCTCTTCCTCATAAAGCAGAGCTAGTCCTGCCAAAAATTGATGTCAAAATAATTTGACCTATTAACCTCCCTAATTTTCCAGGAGAAAAATAAGCTCATTTTCTTCAATCCTGTGAAATTCTGTTTTCATTGGAATTAAAGGATGTTCATAGGCAAGGCATAATGAATAAGAATCTGATTTTTAAAACAAGGATTTTAATATAAAGGCACTAAATTAAGACAAGATAATTTCAGATAATTTCAGTGAATAGATTGAGACACAATCCTACTGGTGGTAAATTAGTTTATTCCTGAAAAAAAAACCAAAACCTTCTGTCCTTTTCTTTCCAGCAATCTGTTTCATTAGCTCTTCAAAACAGATGTTCTTTGTATTGGAATTCTTCTTAAATCTGGAATCCGAATAGGTAGGGAGAAGAACAATTTCAGAAGTCTTCTACTGAAAAATAGTTTTACAAAAAATCTCAATAGAAAACCTGGCCTAAATAGTAGTTTTAAATATACAAAATATTAAAAATATGAGTTAAAAGTTTGGCTGATTTACCATTCAGAGTTCTATGCAATCAGTACACTTAGTAATTGTGATGAAAAATATGATTATGTATTTTAGTTTTTATTGAAATTCATTTCGGTCCCAAAGTTAATGCTTAATAAATAATTAATTTAAGAAGAAAATGCACAAAACAAAACAAACAAAAAAAAAAACCACAATAAAATATCATTTATAAAACAGATTTCAGGAATAGAGAACTACCAATGAAATTTGCACTGACTTGTCTCAAAAGAAAAGAATTTTAGGGTAAAATAAAATGCATTTCAAGATTGATGGATTAGAGCCATGCTTTATCTGAGGTGTTGGAATTGATTTTAGGTGCTGTAAAGCCTATACTCTCCAACAACATGGACTTATGCACACAGCCTTTTCACTTGCTCTTTGCATCATCCCTCAATTTATTTTCCTTGGGCTTTTTATAGCCAAACCCTTCATGCCCATCTTGGGGGAAAAAATTTCAAATAGCCCCAACAGTTACAGATTTTGTGAGTTTGCTTTCTTCTCCACCTTACAAGGCTATAATTGTTATGTTCCAGTACATTTCATTGCTGTCCATCATAATGAAAGATGAGCTGCCACCAAGTACTGCACACCTAGTAATAAAGAGGAGCAAAGTATCTGGCCTTGTACAAACACCAGGGCAGTCATTTTCAGGAGAAATTAGGAGTTGCTAATGAGGATGACATATTGAAGAGACAACTATATATTGAGGATCATAAATAACTAATCCATTGAGAAAGCAGGTAGAATCTGTGGTCAGGTGATCCAGAAGTGTTGTGCATGAGGGCAAAAGAAACAAAAAGCATTTATCTCTACTGTGTAGTTACTTAGGTACTTAACATCCATGTTGAGGAGCATAGCAATTTTACCAGTCAAATGGATTTTTAAATGAGAAGAAGACACATCTCAATAGAAAAGATGAATCAGATACAGAATCTGAATTACTATGTAGAGCAAGATGTGGATGTCATCAGTTGTACCCTGGAGGCGACTCTCCGTGTTGACTATACACAGAACCTAGACAATTAGGTTAGGTACACATCTAATTTAAAATGAGTAATGTTGCTAAAATTATTCCCTTACAGTTAATTGCATTAAAACGTTTGTCAATAAAGATGTCACACTGACCAGACCAAATTCTAAATAATGGGCAAATGTTCTGAAACTGCAAGTCAGCTTCATCCTGTACAAACTGATATAGCACAAATATTTCTCTTAAGATTATTACTTTAACTTTTCTGTATTCTTTATTTTAATTGCTCTGAAGCCAAGTTTTGATTTCAGAGGAGTACTGAGATTTTTGAGAAACACTAGGATTTAGTTTCTGTGGCATGCTGGTACTTCAGCTCTCGTTAATCATTACCTCTCTCAACAACTTTACAGGGTAGTTGAACAGAGATAGAGCTTTAGGGGATAGGAAAGTCTTGGACTCAGAGATGAAAAGAATAGCAGCCCAGATCACTCCTTAAAGTCTGAATTTGGTAACAGAAGAAATAAAAGAAGGTAATTTCACCCATAGCTTATGAGTGTTATCTCTGTAGAAAGCATGACCCAGAGACTGCCTCAGATTCTGAGTGCCAGTTGATAACTCTCAATTTATTTGTAATGATGTCTTGCAGTATGTAAAGAAAGTTGAACTGAAAAGGAGTCACTAAATCTCCACTAAAATATTTTCCTGTCTTTAAAATAATGGTTTATAAACATTTAGGTTAAGTTAAATAAATATATTAGGAAATAATGAGAGGGGGCTGATAAGAACTTTTTCTTCAATATAGGAAGTGAAAAAACTAAAATTCTTTAAAATATAAATGAAGGAAAAAATATGCAGTAGCTGGTTGGTGACAATAAGGAGGCAGTCTGTCTTGTTTTGGGCAAAAGTTCTAGGAGTCAGCTGAAAGGTTATATTGAAAGACACCAAATGTAACAATGAATGCCAATGAATTTTCTGGCATTAGAATACTAGGTGATCTTGATTCCGTATTTATTTTTTCAGGTAGAGGACAAAGTTTGACAAATGTACCTAACCACTTGTACCTAACCACAGTGATGAGAATATTATTGGGACACATTGAGACTTAAATATCACTTGCTGCAAATTATTATAGCTTTATTTAAATTGAACTGACAACACACATATACAAGTATGAGGTACTGGGAGAAAACTACTTTTCTATTTCTGAAGAAGATCTTCTGCATGTTTTCAGTGTTAACTAGTGGTTCCAGGTAGTATCAGAAAAATATAACACTACATTTTTTATTAATATTTTCTTGATGCATACAGAAAATGCTGTGTTCATTGTAAAGGCATTGATGAGACTCCATTCAACTGAATAAGCCTGCCATGCTGTGCAGATGTGATTTGGGATGCTCTGATTTCACATGTCTTACTGTCCCTATATTACAACTGCCCCCCCCTTAGAAATGTCCCTGCCCGTCTGCACTGCAATCTACCCTAACCTGTTGATATGCTCTCTAGTGGCTTTCTCTTTCATATTCTCCCAGGACTTAAAGCCATTGTCTTTCCCAGCATGCACAGATGGTGTGGGACTTTGTGAACAAAATAGAAAAAGGATACAAGTAGAGATAAATATAATTAAGACACAAAAGATATCTTCCACTTTTTAGGAGTAGCGATAAAGGGGATAATCACAGTGGCCAAGAAAAGCTGCAAAACAGAATTACAGCCCACATATATAACAGCAGCAGAATTGCAATACTTCCTCCTACATGCTGCCTGGAAGCAAGAAGATGAGTTTTCATGAATGAAAACAAAATGAAGTAATATTTCAGGTACTTCTGTAGACTCCAGCTGTATCAGACTGAAGAAGTCCTCTAATTTCTTGGATCATTGGTATAGTCCCAGTCCAGCTACATCTTAGTTTCATATTGGAGATTTATGAATCGGGCTTCCCATACTTAACATCATCCACTTATTTCTGTAAAATAAAAATCTGGGTAAGTGGGTTGGTTGTGAGTCATTAAACACTTTCAAAGATCTCTGGGATGTCCAGTAGGTAAACCCAAAGGCCTGTCTAGAAGGTTGAGCTTCTAGAAAAGAAGCAACTCCATATGGTGTTGGACTAATTAGAACTGCCTTGACTCCCTACTCTTTCCACCATCTGTCTCCTGAATGCTTGATTATGCCTTAAGGAAACATTACCCTCTGGATCACTTGTTACTCTTAAGCATAACAGATTCCTTGTGTCTTCCTCTTGGCCATCTGGCACTCACTCTTCCCCATTCTCTTTGCAGGGCCTAAAGACTAATTCATCAGTCCTTATCTTTTTCTGCCCAAGTAACCTGCCCCAGTGTGAGTAGGTTCACATGGAGGTTGCATTTCTGCAGTTCTGAAATAGGACACTCTAAAGGTTGATTTAGAGAAAGTATTTCCCAGTCATACCTGGAAATTATGGAGAACACTGACCTAATACCTAGCAATCTCTCAGAAATACAGCTTCCAGTCATGCAACTTTACTACTTTACCCAAAAGGCTGAGCCCAAACAATTTTGGGGAGCTGGCAGTCATACTGGGCCACATGAAATACAATTGATCTGAAACAATTCATTCTTATGCAGTGGAAGAAGATACAGGGAAGTATGTGGCTTTTTGCTACATCATTGTCTTGTTTTCATACAGAAATGAAGGAAAATGTAGTGGGTAGACAGTGTCTGGATTCCAGGAATCCATCAAAGGCTCTCTATCGCTCCACAGCTGGAGAGAGGAGAGAAAATATAATGAAGGGTTCATAAGCTAAGGACTGGGAGAGATCACTCACAGGAAAAACAAGCTAGAATTAGAATTAGAATTAGAATTAGAATTAGAATTAGAATTAGAATTAGAATTAGAATTAGAATTAGAATTAGAATTAGAATTAGAAATCCCCTCCCCCCCCCCCCCCCCCCCTTCTCAGCTCTCCATTAACCGCAGAGGTGCAGGAAGGCACAGAATGGGGCTATGGTCAGTTCATCACCCGTTTTTTCTCCTGTTGTTTAGGGAGAGGAGACATTCTTCTGGAGTACTGTGAGATCCCTCCCACAGGAGACAGCTCTCCATTAATTTTTCCAGCATGAGTCCATTCCACAGGTGGCAGTCCTTCCCAGACTGCTGCAGCAAGGATGACTCTTCTACAAGGTGCAGTCCTTCAGGGACAGGCTGCTCCAGTGTGGGCTTCTCTCTCCCCAGGTCTCCCATGAGGTCACCTCCCATGAGGTCCCATGATGTCACTTCCCATGAGGTTCTGCCAGCATCCACCTGCTCTGGTGGGGTCCCCTCCATGGGCTACAGGTGGATCTCTGCATCCCCATGGATCTCCATGGGCTGCAGGGGCACAGCTGCCTCAACATGTTCTTCACCACAGGCTGCAGAGGAATCTTAGATCCAGCACTTGGATCACCTCTTGCCTCTCCTTCTCCACTAACCTGGATGTCTACAGAGTTGTTCCTCTCACATGTTCTCACTCCACTCTTCTCTGAACACAATTACAGCTCTGCAACAACTTTTGGTCTTTTCTTCCTTCTTAAATCTGCTGTCACAGAGGCATTATCACCATTTCTAAGTGGTCCAGCCTTGGCTAGTGGTACATCCATCTTGGGAGCTACCAGGGATTGGCTCTGTTGGATGTGGAACCACTCCTTGTAGCTGCCCACTACCAAATCTTGGCCATACAAATCCAAAACAGAAACCAAAATAAAATTTAGGGAAATATGAAAGGTGGAGTGTGGGAAGATGTGGAGTGAGGATTGGAAGATAAGTAATCCAAAAATCAAAGAGAATATTGAAATTATAAAATGGCAAAAAACTACATTTTTTTTTTGATCCTGCAGTTATGAAGAATTAAACTATTATTTTCTAAAAAAATATTTGCCCAGAAGAGTGCAATCTTCTTAAACATTTAAATTTTATGAAAGAAAAATTCTCCTTAAAAAACTTATGACAGTGTTCTTTCAACCAGTTCTTATACTTCTTTAGAAAAGTTGGAATTTAAAAATGGTGAATTACAGCTTGAAATCTCCATACTTTTTAGAGTAGATGGCATAATCAGAGACAAGGCAAATATCTAACCCCTTTATTAAAGAATGGCTTCCAGTAACTTAGTTTTTGGATAAATGAAATAGATCAATTTCCAATTAATTTTCTACAAGAAATATGGATAAGCTAACAACACCAAAACACCAAAAGATTTACCACTCTATTTAAGAGGACAACTGCTAAGATAGCTCAATACAAAAGTCTTATTAAATTATACAACTGGATGGCAAACAGAAGTAGACATTGAATGAACGCATTGGTTTCAGAATGAATATGGTACATGAAAAATTTAAATGAGAAATGGAAATAAAACATGGAAGAAAATGAAGATAACTGTTTCATAAGACCAAAAGAATTGGAAAGAACATGTAACTTTAGCAATGCAGTTCCAGAAATAAAAAACTATCTATAATTTCTTACACATTAAGTCTACTGAACAGAAAATCCTTAAAATCTGAGATGAACTGAAGAACTACTGGTAATAACCACAGGACTTGAATAGTAACAAATTCAGCCCAAAGAAATAGACTATTACTTGAGTGATTTACAAGTGTGCTCTGAATGAAAAGTATATAAAAGAAAAAGATTGAAGAAAAAAATTCTGCTATTGCTATGGAGAGGGACTGCCTTGCATGCAGTATAGACACCCAGCATTTGAGAAAAACAATGGCTTATGTGGGAAGAGCACAGCACTTTTATGAAGTGACAGACACAGTCATTATTACCAAATACTTTAAGCCACAAGACTATTTTAATGAATAAAAATTGTAGAGCCCTCAAAGCTCAGAAGTAAAAAATGTATATGCAATGCAAGAGCAAGATAGTGAACAAGGCAGCAGAAATAAAGCAATTTTTTCTACTTCTTGCAAATAGATAGGTAAGTTTGTAAGTTTTCTTCCTTCCCCCCCCTTTTCTTTTATTTTTTCTTTTTTTTTTTTTGAGTTAGCACACTTCACATACTCAGATAAATAGACTGGTGAGCACCAGTAGCTGTAAAAGCAGAGAATCCCACACTATAGCATACAATATCAGATTTTATCCACATGGAGTAAAAAGTTCAATAGATGAGAAATGCTTGTCTGTGACTTCAAGGAAAGATAAAAACACACAAGCATCTGAAAACCCCCCTAAACATCAACAAATACACAACCCCCCATTCCCCCCGCCCAACTTCTCACAACAGTGGTTGAAGTGTTGGAATGTCGATTCAGGAAAATAATTGTCCTTTTCAAGGAGATGTTGAGCAAAAAGACAGTACTGCACATAGATAAAAGAGCATATTGCAAAAACATATAAAACATAGACAGAAAAAGAGCTACTACAACACAGGCAGGGAAAAAAAGGCAAAACAAAAGAAACAAGACGCTATCAAAAAGGAAGCAGTGGGATATATCTGTAGCACTGACTAGTAGTGGCAAGTACACTTATAAGCATTGATACCATGCAGAGGGACTGATGCATAAAACCCATCTATATTGTCTTCCATGTATTTTAAATAAAAACAATGTTTCCTTTAATAAATGCGATCTTAAAATTTTTGGAAATTTTCAGGATCCAAAGTTATAGAAACAATAGGTGAGATTTTTAGAAAATAATTTGAGGGGCAGTTTTTGCACAAGGTTTACTTTTAAGTTGTATTCTGCTTTACTAATGCATGTGTCAATGTCATTCTATAAAAATATTTTAGCTCATAAGTGTTCATAATAACTAAGCATCTAGAAATTTTATTTACTACCTAAAATAACTGGCCCTCAAACCTGTATTTACCTAATCCTGCGCTAAGAAAGCTCTTTCAGCTTAAGGTGAACAGAAACTGACCTCTGACATGCAGCTGTTTTTAAGTAGGAGAAGTTTGGGTGCTGTATTTATTAAGCTTAACTGTTAGCAAAAGGAATCTCTGAGAAAATTGACTGAATGAGGCAGCATTTCAGTAGAATAAAGTATATGAGACAGCATTTCAGAATTTTAGCTGAAGGAGTCTACAAATATGTCCTCCCTCATTTTCACTCAGCAGGATAAACAAAAACTGTAGATCACTACCAGCTGCACATTCAGTCAGGCTAGTAACTTTAAAAGCACAGAAAGCACAAATGTATTTCATACGCAGGTCAGAAATTTCCTAAGGTAGAGCTGTAAAAAGTCTAGCAGCTTTAATTTGGAGATACATACATTTTCAAATGTATTTCTGAAGAGCCTATCTTTTAGTGTATTTTTTTTAGAAACCCAAGTTTTGACTTTATTTGAAATCTGAAGATAAAACAGCAAGAAAAAAAACAGAAAGATAGAGACTGAGATAACAAGATTAGGGCTGAAAATAGTACTCGAATCTGTCAAGAAAAAAAAATCCCACATATTATTTGTCTAAACAATTACTTTGTAATGTGAAAATAAAACTCTCTAGAGCAGTGAACTCACCAGTCTCAGTGATGACTACAAATGAAACTAAATCCCACTGTATTTGTGAGACTTTTTTCATAAAATGGGTGTGACCAATATTGAGGTTTCTTTCAAGATAGTAGGTTTTTTTGCCTACTACCTCTCTTTGGGATTGGGACTCCCGTCCCCTCCCCTCCCCTCCCCTCGCCTCCCCTCCCCTTCCCTTCCTTTTAATCTATGCAGGGTTTTTCACTCTGTATCCTAAACAAAACCTTCAAAAAGGTCTTTATTCTTTCAAAGTCAAATATCTCATCTTAAGCGGCTCACTAATTTCTCAAAACCTGGATAACTAAACCAGGCTCATAATCTTTCTTTTCTGTCTAAAGCTTTCCTTTAAAGGTTTAATGCTACCACCCTCAGTCATCCAGAAACAGAATTTCCCTTTGATACTCTCCCTCTCCTGCCCCTACAGCTTTTGTATCATAACCAAACCTTTTTTCAATTTTCTCCACATTTTAAAAAATCCCTGCATACATCTACCCACTTTTGTATTTTTGGGTTTTTTCTGAAATCTGTCATTCAAAGCAACTCCTCCACATTAGGCTTAAGAAAATACATTTTGCAGGGTTCATCTAACATTAGTATCTGCAGTCTTTGTTGTTTAGGTATAAATACATTTGTGTATATATACATATATATATATATATACACACACACACACGTGTACAAATTATGATATTAATAGAAGGTAGAAGGATAGAAACAGTGTCAAAAGAAGAATTGACAATCTGTTCCACATGAAAATATCATATCTACATCACCTAAAAGAGCTATGAAACTCTAAGTTGGTTGTAAATTTGACCATATCTCTACCCCTCTTACCTGATCAGTCCACATAATCTTTGAGCTTAGGGTTTTCTTTATTCTTCCATTATCATTTCTGTTTGTATTCACTCTAACACACTCCTGTACTACAGGGACCAAATCTTTTCCATAAAACATCTAAAAATTTTCAGCTGTTGCAGAAGAAAAGATATAGCTGAACTTGAATCCCCATTTGTTGAAAATTCTCTCTAATAAAAAGAAAGTAGTATAACAGAAAAGAGTAGCACATCTCCTCTCAAGCTAGCTCTTAAGGCAAAAGAGAATGAAGATCCTGAAAACTTTCATGGAGCTGAGATGATTCATTTGAATTGTTTGTTCACTTCAAATCTCCAATTGTTGAACCTTTTTCCACAACAACAACAATTTTTTCCTATTTTCTAAACTGTTTGCAGACTCTTATATGAAAGCACAGTTTCCTAAACTCCAACTTGATGGTTTTTTATTTTTGTCAACATTCAGTTGCCTTCAATTTTCTTCAAAAAAATTACCTCCTGTAACAAAAATGCAGAAGACTTTTCAAGTGAATCAGCTAAACAGCAACTGTATCTCTAAATCCAACTCATATGGGACCACTAGCTACAACTTTAGAAGCATTCAGAGGTAAACAGAAATTAAACATCACCAAACAGTATAATTATTCATTTGAAAAATCCTTTCAAATGGCTGAAATCCTCTCTTCCTCTTAAAAGACATGAAATTAATAATAACAGCTGGTTTGGATACAGCCCTGTTGATATTTGTATGATGTCCCATTATTGTGAATGGGGTCTGGCTTCCTGCCAGATCCTGATGTGTCTGCAAGCTGTTTCAAGTACCAGCTAGTATGGAAGCTGTCAATCAAAATATGCTTCCTTTATCACCACTGTGGCATTTTATGAAATGTCAGAATGAGATGCCACACTTGCATCTGCTCCAGCGTGAGATGCTGTGCATCACCCAGGTGCAGAGCCAGATCCTTTCAAGTGCTGTACCCATGGGTATGCCAACATCAGGACCATCCTTCAGAGGCTAACCTTCCACTGAGTAATTTGCAATCTTATCAAAAGCCCATTGAAGTCAAAGGAAATATTCCCATTGATCTCAGAGGGCTTTGATCAGGCCCATGGTGAGCATGTACTTTAGCAGTCTTTTAGTGCTCTTGCAACATGCGCAGCCAAATGAACACACTTAATCTTTTGAGTAAAAATATGAAAGTCAGCACAGTTCAGCTGACCGGAGTCAGAAGTCAGAAGGGGACTTAGTATGCGAAATTTGTGACCTCAAAGCTGTTTTTAGCTGCCAAAGCCTTTAAGCAATCAGGAATATTCACAATTGCCTTTGCCTTGTTGCTGTTAAAGTCTGTCCATTCCTGTGTTTCTTACAGTGAGGCCCCCACAACATTCAGGTTATTGCTGTGGCATAAGGCTCTGATACAAAGCCATTTAATAGTGGCCATTTAATAGTTTGCACCTAACTCCCACTGACCCTAATGAGATGGATGTTTTTTGCACAGGTGCATGTTTCAATGTGTGCTCATGCCATGGCTAACCCTCCCTCATGCTTTTCTGCATGTGATCAGTGCGCTTCACGTGCTCAAATCAGGAGAGAAAACTTCTCCGTTCAAGAGTTTTTATGTGTGGGCCTTCCCACAGACAGTGTTTCAAACCCCATTGTTTGACTAGAGAGGAATTTAAATATCTCCCTCTTTCCCTCAAAATTTTATTTTAGTTCTGGATTTAGTTATTGGATTAATGTGAAGAATGGGGATAGGCAGTCCTTTCCTGACCATGGTTTAGAGATGATATACTATTAATCTCCTGGCTATTCCAAGGTGGTTTCCCTCCAAGCAGAATGCTGTTTAATTGAAGAAAGCCTCTCTCCCTCAAAAGTATTTCAGGGAATTTCTATCTCAGATGCTGATCTCTGTGAATCTCTTTTCAAATGGCGTGCGTGGGAAGTTATGAATTTGGCAGTAAGGTGTAAGAAAATACTGCAGCAGATGTCACTGTTGTGATTTTATGTTGTGTTTACCTTTGGACTTGCCTCAGCTTCTTCACCTTTAAAACTACACTCTTCAGGAAAGTTCCCTTGCATGGAAGTGCTACAAAGGTTAGAATTAGGTGATCCACTAAAGACCCAGAAGAGATGTACGGTCTCCTAACGAATGTGTTTAACACTGCTTTTATAACCAAGATTGTTTCAGAATTGCACTGATTTCAGACTTCTCTGAAAACAGAAGTGGGAATTCATGCCTCTAGCTGGAGTAGACTTTAATCTTTTTTTAATGAAGTGACCTAGTAAAGAAAATCTAAGTGAATACTAGGAACTTGCTGGCAAGATACAATAGCACTGACTTTCCTACTGAAGTATTTTGCAAGGCAATACCTACAGGCTGAGATATTTAGTGATAATGTCGGGTATCTAAATAAACTCATATATTTATGCATATGCTTTTAAAAGGAAATTTTGAAATTATCTTTCAAGACCGCATCTCTATACCTGACTACTGACTACACATTTAGAAACTGCAAAACGTGTCTTGCCATTCAGATCAAGAATCAGTGCTGTTGAACTCAACTCCCAAAACCATGTCAGTAGCATATTATATTTGAATAATAATAAAGTCCATAGGAATGGTTATACTAAAGTCAGTGCTACAGACTTGACATAAAAACAGAGAAAGCTCTGGGGCAAAGTAACTGGTAGGTATTTGTCTTATCAGAAGCAAAGCAATAATTTCTATAGCAGATCATTACTCACAAACACAACTCCCTACAATTTTTTAACTTTTTCTGATTGTCTTATATTCAAACAGAGGTAGCAGAACATTTCAAAAGCATCAAAGTGACTTCAGGGCTTGAAGGAGACACTTCAGAAGCAGTTCATACACATTGGGCTTTTAAGGTCCCTAAAGTAATGGATGTGCATCACCCAGAGCATTTGGGAGCGCTCAGACCCAACCATGAAGCCTACCAGGGTGACTTTTGCTACAACATAGTACTTGAAAATGTGCCTAGAGCTTTAAATTCACTTCACTGAGAAGGACTATGGTGCTATTTGTAGTTTTTTACCTGTACATTTAACGTTGTGTCTCTGTGTGGTAAAGAGACTTCAAAGAGTTCACTGTTTGGGAAATAACTCTTACTTTAAAGATTTTTGACTGGTGAAAGTTTTGACAAGGGCTGTGTTTAGGAGGTTATTTTTTTTTTTTTTTTAGGCTATGGGTACAGGAAAAAAAAAGGCCTCAAAAGAATCCTGAGATTTGGTGAAAAAGTTTTACCACTATCTGTTGTGGTGGAAAAAAGCTTTAGTTGGTTCTGCTTTCACAGACTGTTGTTAATTTTGTTTTTTCTTTTTTTGTTTTTAGGACCAGGTCTTTTGTCTCCAGTTTGCTTTGGATTCGGCTGTTTCCTGTGTGTTTTAATATTCAGAATTTGGTTTTTATTTTGGGTTTTAAGCCCAGATCAGGGGCAGTGACATTTTAAAGGCTTCTACACAAATTTTAGCCATTAGAATATTTGGAGATCTGTGACAGAATCAGAAGTCTGGCATAAAGCAGTGGAGTACTATCTACCAGTCCTTTACCATGGAAACAGAGGGATAGACAGCTGTGTCAATGTTGCCATGGTGAATAAGGTGAGATTAGTTTGTGGCTGGCAAAAAAGAACAGGCGTGTTCCAGACTGGTAATCCTTCACTTAACTGAAGGAATAAGATTGTTCTACATGGAAAAAAAAATTGGTCCTTGTATCAGTAGAAGCACTTTTGTAAAAAACTGTGCACCACTGGAAATTCTGCAGATAAAATTTCTGAGTATTCCGGGGCCAGAGATTGATCTTTGCAGTTCATGGGTTTGTGTCCAGGTGAGCTTTGAAGCTTTTGTCATTTATTTTGTGGGAAGAGGCTGTATGGGTGCTGTGGCAATAGAAGGTGATAAAGCATTTAACCAAGTGACTAGCTACACTAAATCTGATGCAGGAATTCACTATCCACTTTGCAATCAACATTTCATTTGCAATTCTTGTATTAAGTTTGTAGTTAGATATTGCATCTTTTCAGCTCTGGTGATCATTTAGAACAGAACCCCATCTTTTCCTGATGCTGTTTCTGTAAAGAGAGTTACAAACACTCAGGCATGCTTCCATAAAAATCCTTTTGTTCCAGCACAGGAAACTTTATTCCATAAAGATGGACTTCTGGCACTTTGCTACAGATGATAAGACATAGCCATGTTTTCATTAGTCACAGAATCTAACACACAATCACAAAACAAAATAGAAATCATTTCATCCCCCAAGTGGTCAAACCCTATTCAGGGTTCAACTGTGTTATTTATCTGTCTGTCTGGGATTGTGTCATTCTTTACTGCTGCAGCTCAGTGACTTTGTGAGAGGAGGGTATTTGTCTTTAAAAGTTCTGGTAATGAATCGTACATTGGAGTACAAGGGCATCCTAGGGGAGACAGAATCTGTGTGGAGGATTAATCTTTTCTTAGGTAAAAATGCTACATCTTATCTAGAAAACTGGCAGCTAATTTTGCTGTCAAACATCTGCAACCATTTAAGGCTTTACCTCTTTCTTTCCTCATATTAGTACATTCAATATCAATGAATAATAAGAAGTCAATGAAGTACCACAGTTAAATCCAGGGCTGAAGTGGCAGCAATAGCATTTTCCCTTCACTGCAGGAAAGCAATCAAAGGAAGACACAGCTGTCAACAATCCTAAGGTTAAATCATTGATTTGAATGTCTAAACTATGTATTTAGGTTCTCAATTTTGAAATGTTGTTCCATTCTATGTATTTAACAAATGTACATTTAGTAAAGCATCTCTTTGACATATTGCAGTTTCAAGTTCTGAAAAAATTATTCTTGTTCATTAACACCTTTACATAAAAAACACAAAAATTCTCCAACATTTTTAAGGTGATGAAAAATATGAATTATCTGCACAGCAGTTCTATGAATAATTGCACTGCATAAGTCTATTAAAATAGAAGAATTATGTCCATTTAAAGCTGAACATTGTGAAAGTCCATGCAGTTTAATAATCTCTTGAACTAATATAATTTTGTCTGGTCATTGAGTTTGAATTTTGAGTTGAGAAATGTAGGTTTCTGAAAATCAACAGATCTACAAATGTGTATCAGGGTTCTTGAATGTTTTTCTTTTTTGTCATCACAGATGGTGCAGTTGATCTCACTGGAACTTTGATTTAAATATCTGAATTTGATACAGTCAATATTGAATCCTGGCTCTCATTTGCATCACATAAAAGACAATTTTTAATGATGGATATAAAGTTTCTTCTCAAATAAAAAAAAAGAAATGAGAAATTAGCAATTGCAAGTGTCCATAGCACTGCTAACAACTGAGTAATCTATTTCCTCACGCCAGAAATGTGTCCACACCTTCTGCTTTATATCCATAGATTCAGATAGCAAAGGGTGAAATTTCTTGTTAAATTGTATCAGACTAGCACTGGAAACAGAACCTGAGGTGTTACAATTAAAAACCGAAAACCAAAAAAAAGTATATATTTCAGAGCACTCAAAATTAGACATTTTACAAAAGTGATTTTTGCTGAGGGAAGTAAGTCTACAGTGCTAACACAAGATAATGTGAGCAGATGTATTAAAAACCTCTATATTATTTAAATCTACTACATTCCTCTTTGGCTACCGCCTTGGGGAACAGTTAGATTTGCTTTTTCTTGACTTTCATGTGAACTTAATGAATTACTGCTTCCTCTCCTCCTCTTCTCATTTCTGCTCCAGAACTGATCTCAGGTCAGCCCCACGGCCATTTTTGCCAGCACCACTGACTGAGAGGTACACCACAAGTGATAAATGGTAAGCTAAGAAGAAAGGTTGGGAAAAAAAAATCTGAGGCCAGTTTTGCCTCTAGGATGTCTGGAAATGAAGATCCTGGAGTTGATTTTCATCTCAGATCAGCTCAGGACATTACACTACTTTTTTCAGGTTATGTTATGAGGATATTACATATCTTCGGAGCACAGAAAACCTTTTGAAAACTTATTAATGATTCCCAATAAGTCCTGGGAAAAGAAATACCAATATGGGAAATTAAAGTCTTTTATTAAACATTAAAATAGAATTATTTCAACTACCAGTCTATGACGAGGTTAAAAATAGAAGCCTGAAACAAAAATGGAACCATTACATTTTTTGTTTTTTTTTTAAAGTGAATGAAGACAGAATTTCTTGCAAGTAATGAATTAAACATTTCTGAACATTGTGGGGATTTTTTTAAAGGTTATTATTCATGTAACTTTTTTTTTTTGTTCCGTTGGTGTTATATCTGTTCACATATAGCCCTCAGCAACATAACTGCTATACCTAAATAACTTAGTTTGTGTCTGTAGAAGTTCATATGTAGAATTCCCTATAAAATCACTATAAATAGTGATGTTATGTCATTTGGCCTGCCCAGTGTTCAGAGATTTCATGTCTGAATCCTTTGAAACCTCTTCAGAGAACCTTTGAGCGCACAAATGTTTTTGAGTATCCTGCACTTAGGTTAATAGCTGCTTTTTCTCCTCACTTCCTCCAGAAGTCTGTAGTGCACATCCAAAATACTACAGATTTGGAGATCAACACTGGTGAAATATTTCCTTGGCTGTCTTTGAGTTTCTCTGTAGGATACTATCTTTCCTCACAAGCCGAGCTTAGTCAGATGTCTACATACACTGTGGTATCTACAGAGATTTTCACATCAATAGGCTAAGCTTTTGCTTTCCATCTGAGAAAAAAAATCTCACTTTAGAGAAGAGGTGTAAATCCATTACTTTAAATTGCATAGGCTCTGGAGCTGACAAGCACGTCCACAGATATCCATGTCATGACTGGCATGTGGTATATCAATGTGGAGTATTCCAGACAGACAGAAATCCTACCCCTGAGATACCCCAGTTGTGCTCCATGCAACACTGGGATTTAGACACCCAGCACTTCAGTGTGATCTACCAAACTTGATCATCTGTGTCTGCAAAATCACTTTCTGACTTAGTCACACACCAAGTTATCCTCACTTTTGTATTTATATTCCACTCTCAATAAACAAATTTATCATAGATATTCAGAAGGGCAGAGGAGGAACGCACTGCCAAATGTCTTGCTTACAATAAAAACTCCATATATGAAACTACAGAAAAACCTACCCAGTAACTGATTTACTAATACAGCTGAAATGCATTGTTTCTCCCCCTTTTCTAGTAAAATGTCAAATTCTATATTGTAAAACATAGATACTATGAAAATGGGTGCATAACATAGAAGTAGAAAGGTGAAAAGAGAATGAAAGAATGTTATTACTTTAATAACACTATCTAAATATTTTCCTTTTTTTCCCCCTGTCTTTTTTCAAGCAGCTCTGATGCTGTTTTTTTTCTTGTGTGTTTCACATTTTTAAACATCTGAATAAAAGAGGTCTGTGGTTTGATGTCCCAGTTGACTACATTTTAATTCCACTTGATTCCTGGTATCAGTTTATATAGTAACATTTAACATACTCTCTAATCATTTGAAGCTTTGCACATGTGTACTTGCCAAGATGTTGACCCAGTAATCCAAATATTGACTGCAGAAATAGTGACTTTATATGTTGTATTATCAACTGGAGAGCTATACACCAGTAGTTTTGAGCTTGGCTATAAGAAGGCAAAATGCAAACCTAAATATAACACACCTCTCTAAAATGCAAACCTAAATATAGGACACCTTTAAGGATAATATAAACATATTGTTCTAAAAATTATGTACCAAATGTGATTATAAAAATCATAGAAGACATTAAGTAAATAAATCTTAAATGTTCAATGGAAATAATTTATTAATTTTTGATGGAAGACTTGGACAGATCTATTTTCTGAAATTGTCTGCAGTTCAAGGACAATTTCTATTTAAAGTCTGTTTACTTTAAAACTGAGTTCTTGACATCCTGCCCTGTAAGTCCCAGGAAATCTACCTTATTATTACTGGGCTGCTGCTTCCTGGTAAGCAAGTTTTAGAACTATGATGATTAGATGAGACTCAAGAAATCTAGGTTCAATTTTAAGCTATTTCCTAGGCTTCATATCTCTTGTCCAATATATACACATCTTCATTTTCCTTATCTAACTTTAAAGTTAGAAGATTTTATCTGAATTTTCTATATAGATTCTCATAACAGTTGGTGTATCCTGTCCTAATATTACAGGGATTGTCCCCTGGAAGTGTTCTTTTCCTTTTCGTAGTAAAATGATTTATAAAGATTGATTTTGTACCTTAGGTAACTGAGCTGAAGATCTAAATTTAGGAATATGTGCACATTCCTCAAAATATATTATTTATTGAGAAAATCTTGATTCTAACCTAGGCAAGACAACTAAATTTTTTGAATCGAAGACTATCTGAGAAGGGAAAAAATAATATTTTTCTGAGCTAGTTTTCAATCAGTAAATGTTTTTCTTCTAGATATGTCTAATTTTCTTATTTTCTTATTTATCATTATTATTTATGCATATCATATGTATGAGTGTTATTTGTATGTTTATTCCTTTTGTTTGTATTATTTATATTATAGGCAATTGTTTGTATTAATTTTTGCTCAACACCATCTGTCTGTCAGTATCCATCTGCCATCTCTAGATTTAGAGTTAGATTACAAGATTTTGGAGCATGATTGATCTCTTTCTTCCTGACCTATTACGAGAACTCTTGTACTTC
Organism: Geospiza fortis; assembly: GCF_000277835.1. Lineage (NCBI taxonomy): Eukaryota > Metazoa > Chordata > Aves > Passeriformes > Thraupidae > Geospiza > Geospiza fortis. The sequence goes on along the minus strand of NW_005054418.1, from coordinate 2,344,394 downwards.
CTAGAATGTCTAGGAAGTCTAGTTCTGGAACACTGGCCCGCTTAAAAAGGTGATCTACAATCAAAGAATAAAAAATAATCCTTGCTCCAAAGTGGTGGGATAACAAGTAAATACAGGTACGCAGGTGCCACAGTACTGTGAGGCAATGGGACAAAGTTTGTCAGCGTGATAGGTACTGTATTACAACAGCCTTCTTATTTTTCATGTTTTTATAGACATAATAAAAAAATGGTTTTACAGAAAACTCCTCTCAGTGAGAGGCATGTCTCAGCACCAAAAAAAAAAAAAAGATGGTTACTCAACAATACAGTTAGTTGGGGAGTGAACTTCAGATAAGTGATGGGAGTTACATTATAGAAAATGGAAAGGTCATAGAAAGCTTCTAAAATTGAAACAAGTCACTTAATTTGTGCCATACAGGACAACTAAGAAAATAACACAAACCTGAGCAGCAAGATGATCAAAGCAATGAGATAGGAAAGTGACATTTGCAGCAAAATTTCAAACGGCTGTGAGTAGGGCAAACCAACAGGGACTACAGTCAGAGAGGTGGAAGGTATAGTCAGGAGGTAGGAAGCAAAGGTAATTGGAAATGCTTTGGACATTTAAATATGGTTTCATTACACAAAACAAACTGCAATTGCTGAAGTAGCAGACACATGCAAACAGTAGGCAAGATAAGCTTCTGGAAAACCTACATTATCGGTCACATTTAAACATTATTAATAGAAGAAAGTAATTAGTCAGCAAAAATCCTACTCTGTGTGCAGGGGTTTGTTGCAGAAGTACATAGTGAGATACACTGCCTGTGCACATCCCTTGCAGCCTGATGACCATTCATTTGTTCTGATTCTTTTATGGGCAGACCAGACAAAATTGGGAGTCTGAATTTCTCAGGTTATTTTAGCTGTCCCAGTGTCCTCGGTAATTCATAAGATTTTTCCATTCCTGCCATGCATTATTTAAATTTGTGAGTCATTTTGAGTTAAAGACAGAAACTGAGTAAGAGATTTGGTAAAAAATACAGCTTTACTGTACTTAACTGACATGTCCCCTTTTCCTTGCTACATTTATTTATGATAGAGAACATGTAAAAATTATTTCAGTAGGTCTTAGATTCACTTATTCATGGGTCCCTTGTTCACATTCAGTTTCCTCTCTGAATAGCAGAATTTGCAAAGAACAGAGTTCAGAGATAGTTTGCAACAATTACACGTGGAAATGTTCATTAACAAAAATGAAACAGCTACCCTCACCACATTCTAACTAGCATCTCATAATCCTGAAAACAGCTTTTTTCACTGAAATTTATATGGAATCTTAATTAAAAATATAGTAAAAGCTACTGCAAATGTATCAGACTTAGAAATATATGTTGGTTTTTAGATTTAGTGCACAATAAATCAGAATCATATAGGTGTTTAAAAGAAGAAGACACAAGGTTAAGGACTTGACTCTATTGACTCAATCCTCAGGAAAAGGTGAATCTGAGCTATATCACAGAATCACTGAATTACTGTAGTTGGAAGGGACTTCAAGATCATATCATCCATCTCCCTGATGAAGCAGGGCCACCTAGACCTGGTTACACAGGATCATGTCCAGACAGCTTTTGAGTATTTCCAAGGATGAAGATTTCACCACACCCTTGCTCAGTCACCTTCACACTGAAAAGTTCTTTCTGATGTTTAGACCGAATCACCCGTATTTCAATTTGTGCCCATTTCCTCTGTTCCTGTCACTGGACACCACAGGAAGCAGCCTTTTCCCATCCTTCTTTCAGGCCTGTTTATATATTAGTAAGATCACCAATGAGCTATCTCCTCTACTGAACAGTTTCAGTTTTCTCAGCCTTTCCTTATATGAGAGGTGCTCCAGCCCCTTAACCATTTAATGACCCTTCTCTGGAGTCTCGACATGTCTCTCTTGTACTGAGAATGCAAAGCTGGACAGAGCAGTCCAGGTGTGGTCTCACGAAGTGCTGAGTATGGGGGAAGGATTACATCCCTTGACAAGTAGGCATCATTCCTAATGTAGCCCAGGATACCAACACTCTTGTGAGTGTCAAAGATAGCATTTTGGTTCATGGTGCCCAGCTGGAACCCAAGGTCCTTATTTGCCAAGCTGCTCCCCAGTTGGATGGCCCCAGCTTGTACTGGTGAATGGAGCTGTTCCTCTCCAGGTGCAGGACCTGGCACGCCTCCTAATCAAACTGACCTCTGGCAGATAGCAATCCTGTCTAGCCACTAGTTTTCCATCCTTCCCCCTTTCCAAAATTTTCATCTACATTGATGGTGGGGATGAACCCTGACTGCTGCTATTCTGCAGATGGTGCGTGAAGCTTTTCAAGCTGCTGAGTCTCAGTGCCGATCTTTTTCCTTTTCTTCTTCTCTGATGCTAATTTCTGATCTTAATTCCTCCACTTGTGTGAGCAGCTCCTCTATGGTGGCAAACCTTCCCCACAGGATAGAAGAGCATCTCTTGTGGAATTCCTTCCATCCTCAAGCTAGTAGGGCTGATTCTGCTACCTGAGACTCAAGTTTGTTTTGAAGTCTCTACCCAGGGACAGCTGCTCTAACACCCTCAGAAGAAAGTGCCCTATGACGTTACCACCATGTGTGAGACTAGTACAGCAACAGAATTTCATATGAGGCCCCCTTTGACACCTCCTTCTTTTATCCTTATGCTCAAACTGCAGTGTGTGTTGGCCTTCTCTGTTAGCTAATGTTAGCACATTAAATCTACATATTTCAAATCTCAGGTCATCAAAAGATACAACTGTTCCAAGCATAATTCAGAATATAATTTTATATTCTTGAAACATTAAAGAAACCCTTGCTGCTCAGCTTTGCATAGGTCTCTTTCTGTTTCTCTTACTGTTACTAGAACTTGTATAAGAAAAGAATCTGTTCTTCATGACTATGTCTGAAAGTCCACCGAGAAGCTCAATTACTTTGATGCTTAGAACAGGTATGTCCTGGTTTAGGGCAAATTTGGTAGAGAATCTCCAAAGGAGGGCCCCTCCAGAAAACCAACCCACACGGCCCCTCCCCCCAACCGGTTCGGGAAGAATTCCTCGGAGAGAAGTGGAAAGAACCTGTTTATTTAACAGGCACAGCACCCCCCAGCACACAAAATGAACAATACCAGGTGACACCACTCTGAAACAGATGACAAATTCAGAAAGTCCCTCTCAGGGGGTGGTCGCTCTGTTCTCAGTCCCGCCGGTGCTGGGCAGCTGCTGCAAGCCGCACGGTGCAGACTCTCGGTGTTCCCAGGTCCCAGTCCGGAGCAGGTTCGAGATGGTCAGGAAAAAGAAGAGGATAAACAGGCCAGGAAGAAATTTGGACTGTTTAGCTAAACTAGCTAAAGAGCAGAAGCAAAAGCAAGCAGAAGCAAGAGAGAGCAAGCAAAGCAGAAAGTGAAAGTAAGAAAGCCAAAGCAGCCCTAAATCCATCTCTGTGTCCCTGATAAGAAAATCCCAAACAAACCTTCCTCTCTCCAAAGCCAGTCTTAAAGGCATAGAACATAATATCCTCCAGAAACAGAACATATGAATGGGGATACAAGCATCATAACGTCACCCTAGGACAAGATATAAGGTTGAGTTTTCACACCTATATATCATTAAGTTAGCCGGAGATATGTGCATCCCTTCATTTCAGTATTTTCTTAAGCCTATTTAAAGAAACCTCAAAGAATTCTTGTCTCTTCCTATTGAATCCTCAGCCCCTGCTGTGTGAGCTTCAGTCACCTGGGTGACAACAGGTCCTGGTCGCCCCACCTCCCTGCGCCCTTTGTTATGAAAAAGGTCAGTAGTTCACAGCCTCTTATTGATGTAGAGGACCTAGAAATAAAAGAATACACTTTTGAGACAATATTAGTGTAGGAGGTAATATAAAGGCTTGTCTTTATTGGAGGTAAGATATGGAAATGATATGGAGGGCAGATATGGAAAAGCCCACCCCTGCATGGGGTGAATACAGTTTTACATGCTTAGAAAATTAACATAACTGACAAAAATCTCCAATTAGAGACATAAGAGATGAGGTAATTCTTCTTCAGTTCAACCCCTTTCTAAATCCTCTCCCCTTAGATAGGAATTAAACCCTGTTTATGAAAATGTGTCTCAAAGACCTGGTTTCAACCTTGGCTCCCAGGAAGGGTCAAGATAGGATAGGGGCTTGGAGCCCCAGCTTGGAGTCTCTGGAATATGTTTTGTCTTTGTGCCTGTCAGGGTAGGGAAAAGTACTGGGGCTAGATATGAACCATATAACTATACAATAGTAAGGCTGAATAAATATATATGTATATGAAGGCAGTATAAAAGCAAAAATCATTCTGGCATCATTGTCTCCAATCACCCAGAGCTCAACCTGCAGCTGGCTCTGTGTCTGCATCCTGAGCTGCCTGCACTGAAGGTATTCCTCAAGAAGAATTTTGATAAGGTAGAATTAAAGAAAAGAAAATATGAAAAAAGCCCAGTAAAACAGTAAAAGACAGTAAAAGGAGATATTAAGAATAGCAAAAAAAAAAGCAAATTAAGGGAATATAAAATGTCTAAAAATCTGAGTTATGATAAAACCTACAGGAAAGCTAAACATCTGGAGAGTTAAACAGACTTGTTGTCCAAACTAAGTCATTACTCACCTTCTTTGCTGCCAAATACAATATAAATCATGCTTACCAAACCCACAGTTTGTATGAATTTTTGATTCATTTTTAAATCAAGGGATATTTTTTCTTTATAAATAATAAGGCATGCAGAGGGGTTTCTTCTGTTGAATTTGCAGAGACACATATGAATTCTTCAGCGTTACATCAAGATATGATGAGATGGCAACTTCCAGATCATTTTCTTCCAATGGAATATTCATCATGCAGATGATCTCCAGCTGCAGTGCTGAAGGGCTGGCAGTGTGACATTTGTAAACTTCAGTATGAAACCTTGGGCTCTCTGTAGCTTCCCTCAGCCCTCTGCCTAGAGCATACAGGTGGAGAGGGCCTTACCGGTGTCACAGAGCTGGCAGCTGCCATCACTACCATCATGAATCCCACTGTTAACTTCTGTTGCTGAGAAGACCAGTTCTCTGGATGAATTGTTTCCAAACAGGGATGTTAAGGCAATGGAAAGGCTTTTGGAGACATGGCTGTGGAGACACAGCCTTCATCCTAAGCAAGGGCATTGCCATTCTTCTTCACCTCACTCCCAGCAAGAGACGTTCTGAAATTTTGCATCAGATATATGCATCAGACTGTTTCACTTCTTAATTTTCCTTCTATTTTCTTCACATTTCTTTATCATAAAATGCCTACTACTGACATTATCCATACTTCTCTATTGTAGTACCTTACTAACTTTTAGTGAGAATATGTCCTCTGAGGGACAAATGAGAGGCTCAGATTTTACTAGCTGGACAACTGGATGATGGGTTTTGTCTGGATATCACATGAGATCCAGAAAGTCTATGCACGGAAATGGTTAGAGGTTCTATGGGAGATATATACCTTTCTGCACTGGCAACTGAAGGACAATCAGGCTAATTTTAAATCACTCAGATAGCACCAGGTGCCCATGTTCAGATAGCTGAAAGAGTAGGAGAGAATTCAGCTGCAGCAGGAGATTTTTACCTGAGGAGGGAGTTTATATATGATGAAAGTAGGTTCCCTAAATGCCTGTTATGATTTGTCAAGAGAAAGGGATTTACCTTGACTGTCAAGTGACACCACTATGTGTTGCCACTGGAAATTCTAAACTGAACTCCTGCTTCTAGTGAGATGAATGTGCATCTCAGCCCTTGGTTTCATCTCACTTAATTTTAAGAACTTATTTAGCTCACAAGAGATGAATAAAAGACAGGGATGAGATATAAGCAATTGGATGTGTGGGAAAGTAGTAACATAGAAAAACACTAGCTAGAAACCCTTGAGTATTGCCAAATAGGTGCAATTTGTTACCCTAAGGGAAGGTTTTACAATTAGAGGGATAAATCTAGGCCATTTTCAAGAACCTGGATAATGACTGACATATGGAACTGTAAACCTGGATCCTCTGTTAGGCTCTGGGTGTCTCTGGGTCAGTTGCGTTTGTTGTTTCCTTCCTGTCTTCAACACAGTTGCAATTGGTTCAACTTCCACTTCTGCTTTACAAACTTATCAAACAAAACCTATGATTCACTAAAGAACGAGATGGGCTAACTTCAAGACATGAAACTACATGACATGGAGTCTTATGGTCATTCTCATGTGGGATTTACTATAGCACAAAGCCTCACTACTGTAGGAAATTAACTTAATTGCTGTCATGAAATGCCTTTATCACACCAGGGAAAGTTGCATTAATATAATTGATGTCTTCCTCTTGAATGTAGAATAATCATTGTTGCAATATCTTATATAATCCGTATCAAACCTGAACAAACTGCTCTTGTAATTTTACTTCCTGTTGTTTTACTGGTAAGAACGGTATGAGATCTGCGCTTTCCCTCAAGTGCAGAAACTGAAAGAAGACAGAGTCAAGATAAAAACTAACATTCAGTAGTAGTACATGGTGGAAGATGAAATTTAAATCAACAGAGATTGAGACACTAATAGCTTGTAGTGGTAGATTATGTGGTTCATGGGACAAACCTCTAATAATTTGTTTTATTTGTTTGGTTGTTTTTTTTTCCTCCACTAAATGGACACTTTGTGACCTGTGGATGTATAATAAAAGCATAGAAAAATAATATACTTCTGTGTATATGCATGCATATGTGTGCAGTTTGTTTATATTTCATATACATAAATATTATTACATCTAAATGCATTATTTATTTACAAATTTGTGTATTTAAATTTATGTTATAAGCTAATGTGTAGTTGCATGATATACAATGGAAGAATATAATGATGTCTCTTGGATATGAATTGATATTATATAAAGTTTAGTTTGATAGCACTGGTGAATCTGAGAATGGTCTTACTGGCCTATAGACTACATAATACAGGAACAGCAGAACTGCTCTTGAAAGGCTTATGAACTCAATATTCAAGGCAGGTAAAGAAAAATGGTAGCAAGCTAATAAGAATTTTTAAAGGAACAAAAAGAGAGAGAGTGTACAGTGTGTCCTTATTTACTTTTCACATGGTAGCCTCACCGCCCACTCTCCTTTGTCTTGCTGCCTCGCCAAGTCTGCTGCGCAGTCTTGATTTATGACAAGTTCTCTCCTGTTTTATTACTGGCCATGAAGAAATACTGCCTCTCTTTGAACATTGCATGCTTAAAAAAAAGTAAAAAATAAGCAACTTGCTGTATTTGCCCAACACAAAGTTCCCAGCACTTCCCACTCTGTAAGAGTGGGAGAATTTCTCTTGTGCCCCTTACAATACTCCTATATACAACTGCAGTTTCTTATACCTATGTGCTCAGTCACACAGTATTATTATTCTGCACAAATAAATGGTAAGCCTACAAATCACATGATTCCAGTGTGTTTTGCTATAAAATAGATTTATTAAATACAGACTATCCTCTTCTTTTCATTACTAGTCATTTAGCCTGTGAAGCAGTCCTTGAAAGGGAAGAGAAAACATATGACAACTAGTAATTTGCAAGCGCTGGATCTGCTTCAGTGAACAATAGCATTACCTGAGATTGTCTCGAGGTCCAATAGTGAGCTCATAGGTCAGACAATACCAGACCTTCTTCAAATAACAGATTGGCTTCTCTCAGGCACTTTGTATTTCTGTAAAAGTCTGTGTGTCATCTTGCTCAAACAAGTAGCAAGAAGGCAGGAAATACAGAGAATGAGAAACCTGTGGAAGAATACAATGGAAGGAAAAGGAATCATTTTAATCTCTCTGGACCTAACTAATTATGAAGAGAAAAAGACTGATGCCTCCAGTTTAAGTAAATCATTAGTAATTTTCTGCACTAAGAGAAATAGCTGATTTCACAGAGAAGTTATAAAGATTTAAGATCATAAGTGCCTAAGTGCAAAGTCAGACATAGAGGGAAATACTCTTAAAAGGCAAATGCAGTGACAAAAACTCCCTATTGCTTTTAATAGATAATAAATGGGAGTCCTCTATGTTAACTTTTCACGTATACATTTCAGGGAAATGGCAAGGCTTTTTTTCAGAAGACTTGGGTAGGGAGGGATATTAACCAGAACAATGATAGTTTAAATTATTCTGCAAGATATGACAGGAATAAAATTAAATACTACAGAGAGTCATGACTCCACCATACAGATATTGTGTGTATGTAACACAAAAGGTTAAAGGTCCTTTAACGTTGAAATTAGGAAAAAATGAAGCAGAAAGAGCCTCTTATAATGGAGATGCACCTGATATACCTTTAATAAATCTAGATTCCTTTATTAGTACAGAAAGTACACTTAGTAGGAGCATGATAGTAAGAAATGCACTGTCATTGTTAATACATTAATCCTAGAAAAAAAATGTAAACAGCACCCAATGGAATTGTGTCTATCTACAAAGACAAGTGGGTTGAAATCTAATTAATTTCTTTTATACTTCATGCATTTCTTGAAATTAACTGAGAGCTAACATAAGCACTCCTGCAAATTCTTCTAAAAATGCTTATTGAAAATAAATTTAAAATGTTAATGTTCTTTGTGCTACTTACAATATTTCTGTGGATTGTTTCTTGATTTTTTTTTCTATTCAGTCAAGACATAGAAGAACTCTACATTTGTCACCAGAGCACTAACTGTATGCATGACAAAATGTTGTATCAATTTGCAGGTCAAATTTAATCACTGAGAAAAAAAATCTTATTAAGTGTATTTTGATTTCTTAAATTGTATTTTGATGTCTCTGCAGAAGAAAAAAAATTTTACATACTTGTTATCTGTAAGAATTTTTTTTTTTTTTTTGCATAGCTATGTTTCTCAGCATGCAGATAAATACCCCATCTCTCTAGTATGGAACATTTGACAGCAAGGATTTCCATGTCCAGATGGAAAGGACAGGATTTCAGGCTTATATTTCCAGCTTGATGCCTATAATTTTGGAGGCCCTGATTCAAGCATTCAAGTAAATTTATCTTTAAGCATCTGCCTTCATCTCATTAAGCACATGTTAAAGTCTTCTCTTGAAAAGGGATGCCATCCAGAAAAGAGATCTAGAGTGATGCTACTCTCTGCTTCTGACACTAAATTGAGTCAATGGGTCTTACAAACTGCAATTCAGAAAAAAAACTTTTTGACTTTCAAATTAGCTTTCTACATCTTCTCTTTCTCGCTCCTTTTTTAAGGAATGAAAAGCATTCATGAGACTTGCAGTTGTATGTCACACGCTTGCTTCTCTATTGTCCTTGTTTTCTGTTTTTCTAATGCTGTCTACTGTTCTCACACAGGATTTGAATATTATGGAGTCCCTTAAATTTTAAAACACGAGGTTGATTTTAGTGAGAACAGCTGATTTTCTTACTGGTGTTTTATATTAATAATAATACTGTTGCTTTTTCTTGCAATTCTTGAAGTCGTCACACCTCCTATTTTTGTAAGCAGCCGAAGAAGTGGTGCTACAGTAACTGTCAGACCAATTGCAACTGCTAAAGGGTTTAATAAAGTAGAAGTGCATAGGACTGTTCCAGTCTACCTAAATCAGTGACAGAACTGCAGCTTCTAAGACTATATTGATTAGATTTAGTACTAGAAGTCCAGCTGTCTGCAACCTCTAAAGAGGTCTTTGGTTCTAAAGTTGACCTGACTTTAAAAATACAAAATTCTGGCAAATTTTATATAGCATAAAATTTGAGGAGCATCAAGAAGAAAAAGAATGAAAGTCACATCAGTTAGTAAAGGGAAATATACCCAGTTTTAAAAAAGGTAAAAAAAAAATATTGGGAAGTATCCATCAGCCTTACCTCTGTGATCAGTGAGTGCCACTAAGTTGAGGATGCATGTGGTTGACTGATGGATTGTTAGATGGCTTAGAAAATGACTGGATGGCCACGTCCAAAGAGTTATCATTAATGGCTGAACATCCAAGTGGAGATCAGTAATGTGTCATGTCTCTAAAGGGCCATACTGGGACCAACACTATTCATGTCTTCATCAATGATGTGCACCTGGGATTGAATGCACTCCTAGCAAATTGGCAGATGATGGCAGCTGATGAGTGGGGCAGCTGATCTGCATGAGGGAGGGGTTGCCATCCAGGGAAGCCCTAACAGGCTTTAGGAGTGGCTCCACATAAATATCATGAAGTTCAACAGGCCAAGCACAAGGTCCTACACCTGGATTGAGACTGCCCAGTAACAGACAGAGGCATAAACGAATTAAGAGCATCCCTGTAAGGGAAGACTTGGGGATAGTGGTGGGTGAGAAATTGAACATAAACTTCCCCTGTCCCAGGAAGTGAACTATATGGTATGTTGCGTAAAAAGAGGCATGGTTAGCAGGTCGAGGGAGGTCATTCTCCCCCCTCTGCTCTGCTCTTGTGAGAATCCCCCTGCAGCAATGCGTTGAGCTTGAGAGTTCACAGCAAAAGATATAGAAGTGTTGGAGCAGGTCCAAAGAGGATGATGAAAATGATCAGAATGCTGTAGCATCTCTCCGATGAAAATAGGTTGAGACATTTCACCTAGAGAAAAAAAGGCTCTAGGGACACCCTATTGTAGCCCTTAAATATGTAAAGGGGAATTATAAGAAGGAAGACTTTTATCAGAGCCTGTAAGTGACAGAAGAAGATGCAGCATTTTTAAATGAAAGTAGGTAGGGATAGACAGTACTAACCTCCAAGGTACTAATTTTTTTTTATGATGTGGGTGGTGAAACAGCATGACAGGTTGTTCAGAGAAGTTGTGGATGTGGCATCACTGTGTGTGTTCAAAGTAAGGTCAGGATGGAGGAGGTTTTGTAACCTCATTGCTCTTTGTCATGGGCAGAGTGGGAGTTTCAGACAAAGTTTGTCAGAGAAGGCCTCCAAGTGAGTCATGAGGTGCAGAAAGGATCCCCTTATTTTGTAAGGTCCTTCTCAGAGAAGAGTCTAGGTGCAGCTGGTTTGAATCTTAGGCCCAGATTTTATCAGGGGTTTATGGATTATACATGTGTAATTGGACCTTTATAAAATTTTATCCCTCAGGATGAAGGATGGAAAACCAAATATCCTTATATAAATAAAATTATTTCTTTAAATTGATTGCAGTAATGACTAGACAAAAACACCTTAATCAGAATTATTTATACCTAGTATGGATGTACCCTCTTATACAGTGCGCTATTTTTGAAGCAATATTGAAGCAATTATATTAAAGCAACTATATTGAAACAATATTAAAGCTAGCAAAACAATTGCTAAGTAGAGTTTGATGTTATTTACTATACCAACCACCATACTCCAATTTCTTTCTCTCAGCCTGGAGAAGTAACCTTGAGGAACTTCCTCATGCAAGGGTAGGATCTCCACATACCTTAGGGAGGTACACTAGAAGTCCTCACTGTGCAAAAATGAGACTGACTTTTGCCAGTTTAAAGTGATTGACTGTCATATATATGCATTTTTTTGATTATGTGCTTTCAGGCTTATTCAACAAAACATGCTTTGTGCTAATAAAGTGTTAGCAGTTCTGCTTAGCACTTTTGACTCTGCTATATCAGGGTCTGCACATCCTTGCTGCCCCCAGCCTCATTCAGGTTTTCCCTGTCTTGCAAGTCCTTGTGGTGGGTCTGATAGTTTGGTCAAGCTGGTCTCAGCATTCTTCAGCACTAAGAACAGCAGTCGCTCCTTGCTCGACATTATCACTGCTCAGAAAACCCCTCTCGCCCCACCAAACAGGAGGCCCTCCTCGTTCAAGCCACCACTGGTAGCAAAGTTTGACCTGCTGTGTCCCGCCTTTGCACACTCCACTCCTGAATGAGTTGACCTAGTGTCAGATGTTCCTGTCCATGGCAGAGTTGGACTAGGCGATTTCTAAGAAGTCAGACTCTTGCCAGTTCTATTCTTATTTCTGATCTTGAATGCAAGTCTAAAGCTAAATGCGATACTGTGAACTAATCTCTTAATCCTTATTGACACAGAACAACTTGGATCTTGGCAAGACTAGCAATATCACAGGTGTTCAGAAACTCTGCATGCATCAGTGCTAACCTTCAAGGTACTAATTCCTCTTCTTTCCTACTCTTGAAGACATATTGTGCAGTGAAATAACATCTGAAAATCATCTGCTAAATAGCAACTCATCTGTATGAAATCAAAATTAAAATAAAATTAATTCAAGCCCACTAACACTGTAAAATGGGTAAAACATCATGATAATTAACTACAACAGTGGGATAAGGATATGAACTTTGTTTCAGGCTAGTCTGGATGAGTTTGATTAAATGATAAAGGGCACACAGTAAAGGAACTCTAATCCCTATTTTAAAAATCACACTTCAACACTGACTCACTTATTTACTTGCATTATCAATAATCTGCCTTAGTGTTTTATCACTCTTCTGCATTCCCTTTCAAATCGATTACTTTGAATTAAAATCTCACCAGGCGTCATAATGCCTGATAGTGCAACATGCTCCACCAATAGCGTGTGAAGATGATGCCACTCCAAAACCAGGCTCTCCTCTATAAAATCTCTGCAGCTGGCAGCCTCAGACCACTCAGGTGAGCTACAGATCTGTATGGAGCTTTCCTTTTAGTTGAAGCATGACTTATAATATTTGAAGTCCTCTGATTTTCTGGAAAGTTTAGCTTGAGACTTGGTCATGATCCAGTATGACTGCCTGAAGTACAATACATGAAAATCAAATGATCACACTAGGATTAGATTCCTGAGCTTCTTCAAACACTGTTGATCCTGCACTAATGTTGACATATTTGCTATTTCTTAAGAGGTTTATTTTTGAATGGCTCTTTTCCTTGCATAAGTTGGTAAAAATATGTATATCACCCTCCAAATTCTAGTTCCTTCAATTGGATGGCTGCATTTTCTTTTTTAAATTTTTTTTTTCAGTAAAGTGGGTACACAAGTTTCTTATGGGACCCATTCAGGAAACCTGAGCAACAGAACTTGCAATTCTGCAGAAACACAGATCATTATTAACTACCTGGAAAGTTTTGTTATTTATAACCCATTGTTTCTTGCACCTAGGAAGCACTATTAGGATTGACACCATTTGAAAGAAATAAAATTGAATATTTTGATAAAATAATTTTATCATTGATTGTGCACTACATTTCATTTTATAAATCATTTAGGAATGGCTAGTAAACACTCAGAGGTTATGTATATGTACTCAGAATAAAATTTATCTTCTACCATTTGCTTATTTTATGTAAGTACAAATTAAACTTTAATTAATACCCTTCACTGTTTTATTTGAACATCTTTATGTATACTGAATAAAAACAGAAGGTTTCATCAATTTGCTGGGGTACTGATATTTCTGAGGTCAAAATCCTGGTAGACTAATGTATTTTAAGTGCCATTTGGTACTGGTTCATAAAAGAAAAAATAAAATTGCCACTTATTAAATGAATTTTGCAGTTCAGGGTTACTTGCCTTTTGGATGAGGTAGCAAAAACTACTCCTCACTTAAAACATTCTTAATAATTTCTAAACCACCCCAAGTGCAAAGTACCAATAAAGGTACCTGCAGGCACCAAGATTTTCTTGAGCCAGGTCAAATAGACTGAAAACATCCTGGCTTATGTCAGCAACTGACTATGCGGTAACACGTTAAACTATTTATTTCTACAAAAATTTAGCTTATGTGCATGATCTGCTTCCTAAAACTGACCTGCAGAAAACCCGATGGGCTATCTTAGTCCACAATTAGGGATTTCTACAGATTAAGTTTTAGGGAATTTTAGAGATTTTCTTTAAGCAAAGGGTATAATGTCAAGTGTCCATTATCAGCCATTTTTGGATGTCTCAGGATTTATTTCATTTTCTAGAGCTCACTTAATACAATTCTGAATCTATAAACTTTATTTTATTTGGCAATCCTTTTTTTCTTTAATTTTATCCAGAAGTGATCTAATTTGACAGTTAATTCTGCAGTTAGGAAATTTCTCTCTGAATTTAAAATAGATTTCAATCATAGTTAGAGTAATATTGGCAGAGCAAATTCACCTCTAGCCAGGGTGCTGTAAAGGAGTGTTCTTTCAGATCAGCCCAAAATGAATTCATTCAAACCATAATGACTAAATGCCTAACTAGTGGCAGCTAAAACAAATATAAAACTTGATTAAAATGGTGTAGCCTTAAAACAATACAGGCTTGGATATGAGATTTTGTTCATGTTCATATAGAGATAAATATACATGCACTACAGAATTAAATATTTAACTGAAATGTATAAATTAATTTCCTCTGTATCTGTACTGCCTCATCTGTTCTGCTCCTGATGTCCCATCAAACCCAAGTTTTGCATTCTTAATCCTTAAATTGCTTCAAATGGATTCCTTTGTTTTTGTTCTTGTTGTTAAATCAAATTGCCATAAAAATGTTTCCTCCTTCTCCTTACAGATTTGGCATTTCTTCTCTGAAGCAATTGGGCTGGAGGCCAAAGCTGTAGAAGAATCAGTCCTGGATCAGTAACAAGTTTTTATACACAAATACACTGTGATTTTAAAGTTTATTACCGCATTTCTCTACAGAGCTAGAAATGGAGCTTGCTTTCTTGGAAATTAGAGATTCCCATTTTCCCACTGGGGTGGCTAATCCCTCATCCAAATTCTGAAAAGACAAAGGAAAACAGATGTTTCAAGCCATTATGTCTTTTTCATGAACAAAAATGTGCTTCATGACATGATTTTTTTTTAAAACAACATTTATCATTTTTTACCCCCAAAACATGGACATTTATCTTCAACACATAAATATTCTTATTCAAAATCTCATAATGAAACCCCATAATATTCATGTTCTACAGCCTCTCTATCTTTATCGACTATGATGTCTTGTTGGATTTAGATAAAGTTTTCCCCTTTTGTTGATAGAAGTGTAGATTTCAGATTAGTTTCTACTGTAACACAATCTGACTAGATACTTTTTCCCACAAAGTAGAAATCCAGAATAATACTACTGAAATAAAGCTTCTTTGAGGCATGAGTAACATAGTTCATTGGGAAAAAAAAACCAACCAGATTTAGCTTTTTCGTTGGAATATCTTGACTCTAGACATGACAGTTGGGATAGAATCCTTTTTTTTTTTTTTTAAATAAAACTTTTGTATTGTTTGGAATAAATTTCAGCTAGAATAATTTCAGTATTCCAGTAGGGATATTGGTGGTAACCCAGAAAGCATTTTAACCAGCCCTTATCATTATTCAGAACTTTTTGTTGTAACTGGAGATTTCAGTAGCAGCCATGCCCTTGGGAAATGAGAGAGAACTTCAGTCTTCAAAAGCCTGGCAGAGGACAGGCACCATTTTCCAGAACTTATTATGGTGTTCTATGGATTTATGCCATTTATATTTTCCTTTTGTTTTGTTATGATAAAAATTATTTCGTATGGAAAACATATGTATGTTTGTGTTGTTATAAAAGAGACAGGATTTGCAATATAGTTGACTTAATGTTGGTACAGAAAATAGACGCTTTGCTTTTCATAACTTTCTCAGCCAAGCTGTACTACTTTACAATACATTAACATAGTTTTTCATGTTTAATATCCTTGCGGGGGAGGCTGAATGAAAAGAAAGAAAAAAATTGCCCATGCTTAATAATATTAGCATTTAAGTTGTCCCACTAGACATTAAAATTTGCACCTCATTAAAGCAAAGATTGTGCTTGAAGGACAGATTGCAAGGAGGTAGGAACAGGAGAGGCAATGAACATGTTATTGAAGTAAATGGGGTAAGATGGCTGAATTTTGCTCTTTAGAGTCTGATTTTTGTAAAATATTTCCTTGCATCCAACAAAGAAAAATCATTAAAATGGAGCCTAAGTCCATATTAAAAGACAACAGTATTTACATTTCTTTTTTAAGCATTGGTGGCTTTGACCGATGGTTTCCAGAATGGTTGGGTTAATAGAACATCGGTATTTTGATTAGTAGTTTGAGGGTTCTATCTTAGTTCAGAGATTAATAAAACAAAGAAGGTATAGTTGACATTTGACTAAAGCAACTTCAATTCCCTTTAGTAATTAATTTAAATGCTTTTATGGAGACTTCCTCTAAAAACCTCATAGTAGTACTTTATATTTTCCCATCTTCTTCATAGACAGCTGTGGGTAGTTAACACGTGAATGTCTGATCATTTCTAGAGAGAGTTTTGACCATAAATCAAGCATAGGGAAATAGACTAGATTTGAGGGATTTTTTTAGGTGTACATCTTATTTCCTTGACTAGGCTTAGACATCGGGGGTGCCCTCCAGTGTCCGAGACATCTGAGAATCAAACTGTCTTCATGTAGTGGCCTGAAAGGCCAACCAAGTGTATTGACTCCTGCATGCAACCAACTTCCAGTAAAGTTAGTTGAGTTTTTCAATGTCTGTTATTAACTCTCCACGCTGGTAAGAATTTATGTTGAGGTCTGAGTTAGGTGTGGACTGATAGTCAGATGAGCACTGCTCATTTAAGGCAAAGTCAAAAATAATGTATAAGCTGGCTGTGCATCACTGTGCCCATATAGGATTGTCTTCTCCTTCTTCCATTCATTTAGTAAATACAGACTTAAGTGATTTTGATGGCTAGTACATTGCTCCTTTTATAAATTATGCATCAGTTCTTTGATGGTCTAAGCTAAAATGGTCTGAGCTTTTGACTCCTTGCTAACTATACTATTAATTTATTTAGCTGCTACACCCTTGTTTCAGGAAGGGAATAGGAGAACCAGCTGGCATATTGTCTTCCTGTTCCAAACAGTGAGACTACAGTTAAATACTTAGCAGTTAATGCTACTTCTAACCCTGAGATATGGTTCTAGGCCAAGTTTTCATGCACTAATTGTGCTGTTTCAGAAAAGCTTACCTCCTGGAAGCCATTTTCTGTTCACTGGAGTGGCTAAATAAACACAGTCTGTATGATTTGGCTCCCCAGACTAAATTATCTTTTTTGGATGCTTTGACTATCCAGCTTTTTTAAAAGAAAATAAACATGACATTACGGACTGTGTTCAGGCTGAAAAAAGAGTACACTTTAGAATGAAATTCTCAGGAAATCAAAATTGAAAGCAAGCTTGGTCCAGTGTAATTTTTTTATCTGGTGATGTCTATTTGAGAAAAACTGCTGTTTGCAGACTCTCCTCTCAGCAACATCACTGGAAGGGAATGGATGAAGGTGAAAAGCAGCAAAGAAATTCTGGGGTTTCGTATTGGGAAAAAAGATACCAAAAGAAGAAATTGATTTAATTTATTTGCACTGAGGGATTGAGTATTTTTTCAGGACTTTTTCTGACCTCACAGTGAATAAATAGAGGGGATCAATACAGATCTTTTAATCTGAAGATCTGGGAATATAAAAGTTTTCTTAAAGTCATTATTTCTGACTAATCTTTTTTTTTAATTTATGTGCTTTATGAGGTTCTTGTATTCTTATTATGACTGTACAATAATGAATCTGCATTGTAGCAAGCAGAGTCCTCCTAGGAGGACTTCCCTAGAAGTACTTCCTAATTCCCAGGATGGGCTGTTTTATGTCCAGAAGTTCATTCTGCCTCACAGATGACCATTTTTTAAGCTATCTAACTATATTTCCACTAGGTAATAATGGGAGCCTGGTACTGGGCATGGGATTTAGGCATAGTGTGGATAAGTAGACCTGGAGGAAAATTCTACTTGCTGTTCTACTCTGGCTATTTTTCCTAGTTCAGAACCAGCCCTAAAAATACCATAAAGAATATTAGAGTAGCTCTTATATCCTTTGAATCCATGGTGCAGTTCAGTTTAGAAAGCAGCGTAGGAGCACACAATATGACAATTTGATACAAGATATATACAAGTGTTCTGAAAATACCCTTACCCTTACTATGTTTTTTCAACTATATTTTAAATCTCAATGGTTCAAATCATCTTTCATTACAGCAAAAGGATTCAATGAATTGTTGTTACGTTAATTATATAGCACATATTTCACATGAAGAACATAATGTGTGGAACTCTCATGTTTTCTTTCATGACCTTTTTGGTAAAGTAGAAATTCATTTAGAAGATGTGAAATAAGAATGCATAAATTCTGGATTTAGATACTTTCTGTAGAAAATTATGTCAGAATTTCATTTTAACTTTCTAGTATGTGACCCTTGGATAACTGAAAAAAATATTCCCTGTGGGCTGGAATTAATAATGGAAAAAAATGTGAAAACAAACATTTTCTTTGAAGACATTTAATATGATTAGAGCCAAGAAGTTATCTCACTTATTAGAACACATGACACATATTCATATTCACTCATTTCCAGAAATAAATATCCTGGAAAATAAGGCATCCAAGTCACCTGTATGGCTAAACTTAAATGGTTCCTTTTCTTTTGCATGAAATCATAGCCATGTTTAAATTCTGTGAGAGCAATGAACTCCCTTCTCAAGGGCTGATTTGAAATGACTGAGTTCCCTGTAGTTATATAAAATCTATCTGATGCTAACACAGATCAGACAACAAAAGAAAATGTATTATGAAAGGCATTCTTAGTATACTATGCTCATTGGCTTTTGAGTGACTGATCTTGCTAAATCAATACTCACTACTGCAGGCAATCCTCTGCCATTTCTAACTGTCTTTGGCCCAAATCCTACCTTCATTTTCTATGTTTGGCAAGGCAAGGACAACACATCTACATACAAACAGACAAAAGAGGAATTTTATCCAGTAGGACCTAGTGAATGCCTATTGTTTCACACCTTTTTAGCAATGTTCTTCTGATTACCTTTATGATGAAGGAGAAAAGAAACAAGATTTGGGGCTACGGCAAGGGCCAGGTTTATTTCCCGCAGTAAATCCAAGCTAATACTTCTATCAGGCAGGAAATGGGGCAGAAGAAGCAGCACTAAAGGCAATTGCTGCACAGAAATTGCAGAAGAAAAAGAAAGTCTAAATAGCAGATGTAAAGAAACTAACAAGAGCAAAAATTTAATCTTGCCAAAGAAACCCTAGCTACAATAACCACAGTAAACTCAGTTTCCAAACAGACAGTCCCTGCAGGAAGAAGGAAATCTCCCAATGACAGTTTTTTTTAAAGGGCACAAGTAGGCAGGCTTTCTATCCCAGTGTTTCTAAAACAAGTTCTTTGCTCCTCTGACTCAAAAAGAAAAGCAGCTGTATATCCCCTAATGAGTTGCACATTTTTAAATAAGCTTCTTTAAATAAATACACCACCTGCCTTTAAATTTCTCTGCAGAGTTAATATGGCATCTTTTTTTTTTTTTTTTTTTTATTTCCTCATTTCCATTTGGGAAAAGTTAATGTTATCCCTGGACTTCTGCTCTGTGTCTGCTCAAGTATTTTGCTCATCAAGTCAATGAAAATCTCCAGCACACAAGAAATATGAGATTAGACTCACTGGTTAATTTTCTAATTATTCAGAAACTCCCCAACCTTGCCTATATCACTATTATAAACTTGAATGGGCCACAAGTTAGTTTTTGAAAACAAATTGTTATTAAAAAATAAAATACATTCAGAAGATATCATTGAGCACTTTGTTCTCTTCTCACATTTTTAAATGGTTGTTGTATCTTTTTAGAATGATCTGCCTTAGAATTATTAGGGGAACCAATCTTTCCCCCAGTAGATAGCCATATAGGTGGCCCTTTCATGAATTTTTATTTGACACATTTTCCATTTTTTGATCGTGTTCTTACTATGTAAAGAAAAAGACTTTTACAGCTCAGAGAAAAGTTTCAATGACAAGTACAAAAGACTAACAAGAGGCAAAAAATCCTTCATATAACAATCCAAAGAAACCCCTTATAGCATAATGTCCACAGTGATGTCAGCTTCAAAATATGCTCCGTTCTGATGAGAGGAAAAAGCCAATTAGACAAGTTATCCCAAAGCAATGTCAAAAGCCTACAAATTACACTAGCTATAAAAGCCAATCCCAACAGACTTCTACAGACATGTAAATTAATGCCATTGAAAAGCAATGTAATCAGGTCTCATTTATCATAATAATATCTTCTGATATTATAATATCTGCTGAGACCTGATAGCAATCTATGTACATCATAGGCAGTTTATTTAAAGAGATAACAACTGCTACTTGAGCAGCTCTGAACACATCTGTTTTAATTGCCCCAAAAGTGAGAAGGGAAACTGAAATTCAAAAAGTGACCTATTGCAGTATTTGCTTGGGCTAAACTAGAATCAACTGCACTCATTTCCAAGGTGCATGGAATAGACTAAAGAGCAAGAAGCTTTGCTTTTCCAGAATTACAACAGGTTTTAAATCTCTTTGGATTCTAACTTAATACAGGAAACACCTGAAAGCTCAGAGACACTGTGCTTCAAATATTTTTGAGACCAGAGATAATAAATTAAACATTACTCTCCTGCTCTATGCTAAAATCATTGCTTCCAACTGCAGTCAATGATAATGCTCTTTCTGTACCATTCAAGATAGATAAAGAAGTAATGGCTGAAATTTTTGGCTATAACAATGTTTATGACCCAGGGGCTCTCTAAGGGTGAAGGAATATTATGTTGTTTCAACACTATTTCAAAATAACTGTTGAAAGAAAAGCCTAAACTATCAGAATGAATTCAAAAAGACTGTGTTGTCACAATCTTTACTGTGTTTTTCTGCTAATTCCCTACTTCCCTGTGTATAAGTTTCAAAACAGACAACACTGTCTTACTGCAAATGTCTGTCAGTGAAGAGAACAGAGCAAAGCTGAGGAAAAATAAGCATGACTCATTTTAACCCTCTCTCCAGTAAAATTTGCTTCCTTACTGGTAAACAAAGCAAAATCAATCTCATCTTTGCCTTTAAAGAATTCAGTAACTATTTTTTCTTATCAAGCATTTGGATCTTTATGTTTTTCTTCTGTGAAAATTGTTGGTAGTAAGCTTGTGTGGCTTAACGCTCAGAGCTCTGTCAGATAAACACTCACTGTTGCTCATTCATGTTTCTTACAGAGATTTCTACACAGCATCTATAGCTACCTGTGCCTAAGCCTTTGTTTGCTAAGTGACATGTTAAAACAAACCCATTTTCACTGATGATCAAACTCAAACACTGGATCAGAAACTGAAATGTTGTGCCAGGGCAGAGGGCAGATAGGAGGACAAGTGGAGGCAATGCCAATGCTGGCAAACCTGGATTTGCCAGAACCATCTTTGAGAGCACAGGTCAAAATAATAAGTTGTAAATTATTCCAGACAAATATATATACATATATACATCTTCAGGTAAGATATATAAGGTATGCAATATACATCATAAGCTAAGATCTCATAATAGCTTTGAGAGAGTGAAAGACGTTAACAATGTTTTATATAAACATAACAAATCCACAATTTGGTGTCTGAAACCTGAATTCTGCAAATGCAGGAGATTTTAAAAATATAATCTGTAAAGATTTCTTTTAGAGACAGTTAAGACATTTGGGATTCACCTTATGCTTCTGTTTTAAAACAAATGTGTCTGAAACCTCTTTTCCAGAATATTGTTTGATCTGTTTCAATTCAGTGCCTGTTGGTGGCAGGTAAACCAGGGTCAAACCAGTGGTTTAAACTTTTCTTATTCCAAATCCAAACTTGCCTTGCAGATTTGATTTTGAAAATCTTATTTTACTCTGGTTTTCTCAGGATTATCTGATTGGAGTTTTAAGCCTTGGCACAAGTATACTCTGAGAGCAGTGAAGAGATGGAACATATGCTTCCAAAAATACCTTAGGAAAAGACAGAACATGTTAAGAGGCCATAATTACTCACAGACAGAAATCTTTGCCTTTGGGTAAAACAGGCTTCCTGAATCTCATTCTGTGACAAATATTGACAAGTTCTGTGCCACATTGTGTTTTTCTGACACAATTTTGCCTAGAGAATAGAACAGAGCAACACCAAATCAAGGGAAGATTGGATAATGCTGTCGTTCCAGAAGGAAAATCTTTCATTAGGGTCCTGGTAAATGAGAGTGATGCGCAATGTACACAATCTCATACATAGCTTAGTCAGCCTCTGTCAGTGCACCTGGCTCTCTCTTCCACCTCTCTAAATCATTGGTCATTAAAAAAAAGCAGGACTACTACAGATGCAAACTGTGTGCACGGGACAAGGCTTCCGGCACGCTCCTCTTGGCCTGACCCTCATCATCCTTGCATGCTCTATCCTGTCTCACATGCTTGGTTAGTCTCTTTGAAACGCAACCTGCTGGCCAGGGATCACATCTGGTGCACACAGAGGGAAGGAAGACACAGCACAGGGGGTGAGGAGGTTAGGGCAAAGGGCCATGAGCTGTAGAGAAGGTCATGATCTTGCTTTGCCCAACACAAGTTGGGTAAACACGCTGGGATCAGAAGACTTCTAAAAGAAACTTTCTCCCATTCAAAGCTACGATTATCTGTCCCTTAATGATCAAAACATTTTAGCAGTGCTGGAAATAAGCCCTACATTTCTAATGATTCGTGAGTATTTTTAGGCTATATACATTGGCTACTGATGTTTTGTTAACTGAACCATCTACCCCAAGACATAAAAGGTAATTTAAGACAAGTCACCTAATCTTTCTGTGTCTGTATTTCCTTGTTTGCCTAGTCACATTGCAAATTCTAAATGTACCTATATGTACACATACCTGGGTACCTCAAATTTTTAGACTGCAGTCCTTACTGACATTTCTACAAACTAGCCAAATACAAATAACTCCTGACATGCTTAATCAAAGAATCAATCACAGAATCATATAATACTCTGGGTTGGAAGGGACCTTTAAAGGTCACGTCATCCAGCCCTCCTGCAGTGAACATGGACAAATTCATTTTTTCTTCTATTAAGCTTCCAAGTGGTCCAAGAATTGGAGATTTCTGATTATGTTTTATTTTACTCATCAGAGATGGCCTTGGTTTTAGCTTCCCTATTCACAGGTACAAGCATAATCTTACTTGGTGATCCAGTGAGGATCACCAAGTCAAAAAGAACTATGTTTTTTCACCTACCTCTATATCTGGCAATATAAAACCCTGCTAAAATTTACTACTTCTATCAGTTTATATTTCTGGCAGTGTGTCAGCTGTAAGTCACCTTAATTTGGATGAATTAAACAACTTTCTCTAACCTGGAACTTTGCATTTTGCTTGTTGGGGCAATCTCATGAGGTAAAATTCATTGTTTTCATTAAGGCCGAACACTTTAGATGTCTTTTTTTTCACAAAGCATACTAAAACCTTATTCAGTAACAGTGCATTTATGAGCCATATATGAGAAATTACTATTTCTTTATTAATAAAGAAATAAAAACAAATCCTATGCAATCTGGAAGAGCTTCATTCTTGAGTCATGGTTATAAGTATTCAGTAAGGTGAGATACAAAATATCTTTAAATATTTTGTAATATTTGGCTGAAAATCCATCTGATCCTGGTGCCTGCCTTAAGTGCAGAGATGGAATTTCTTCTATTTCTGTCTGGTATGAAAAGGAATGCATGCAGACTGAATTTTCTGGTGTTTGTGTGTGTATATGCACTTGTGAGTAAGACAGAGACTGCCAAGGAAGAAATTTAAATTGTTTATATGTATATGTTATATATTTTTTGTATAGGTACTTTCAGATATACAGCACTAGCACGGTTCTGATTCAAAATATGAGAATGAGGAATTTTGTCTCACATTGATAACTTTCCATTTTCCTCAATCTGTGCCTCCCTATATAAAACAGATGGTTTGATATTTTGTAGTGAGATAGTAAGCATTCCCTTGTCCCAAGCCAAATCTGCCATCGGCAAATTCATTCCGTTGTAAATTATAACTCAGTTGTCAAATTAAGGACGTGACGTTATATGAGACCTTGTAGCACCAAGCAATAATTTACTCATCCCTATGATTTTATGCTACTAATTTTTGTTGTGTCCTTCAGACAGATGCCTTTCCCATGCTGTGAGGTTAAGAGACACACTTCTCTCTGCTCCCATTTCTTCTTTGTCACTAAGTTGATTTACTCCTCCCTGGATTTATCTCTTCTTGAGGCATGTTTGCTCAACCCCACTGAGAGTAACATCCTTCTGCCCTTGGACTTAAGAAAAGCCACTGAACTTCTACTTCACAAGAAAAAGAGAAATACATGATCTCACTAAAGTATCCAAATGGTTCTAATGTATTATTCTTTGTCTTTCAAACACTATTGGTATGCATAAGAAAAAGGCATGTCCCTTTTCTAACAACAGTTATTTAATGAGTATCATAAGAAGACAACATATAAAGTAAAATGATAAATTTTGAGCGAATAAACTGTTCAAACAATCAGAAACTATTTTTAAGTTTGGAAGCTAGAATCTTCTCTGCCTTTAGTAATAGTACATAAGCATAAATGAAGCTTTACCTAACAGTAAAAATCTCTGATGAAATAATATTTTTATAAGACAATGAGAACTATTAGTTATGGTTCCTAATAAAAAGATATTAAAAAGCGATTTATGGGAGGGAAAATGTACAAAGAACAGTAGCATTTCTATGATGTGCTCTTCAGAAATTCAAATACCTCCCATTGATATCTCTATTTTTATACAGTGGGAAGGGTCTAGCCTGTAGTCCAACCTAGGCTCTAGCTTAGTACTTACCAGTACCAGGTTAGAGATACAAAAGAAGGGTGCCAGTTTTTCATACTCATACCCATTTAGCAACCAGAATTACCTCACAAGCACATTGGAATGAATTTATTACAGCACCATATGAGAAGATCATGTTGAAATTTTATTTCTTCTATGGTCTTTCATCCTTCATCAGCTTTTCGCCATGAAATATTCTATTCCCCTACCAAACAGTTGCTGTCAGAAGAAAGCACTATTTTGTGAGGCTGTTTGTATGAGATCCCATGCCCAAAAGGCAGTGTGGATAAGGTGCATCAATGATAGTTCTTTATTCTGTTGTTATAAACACATACTCAAAAGACTGCATTCTCAAGCACCCATATGCTATATCACATGGAATATTTTTCTCAGTTACATGCTATAAAATCATAATAGGCCTACACATTGCTTAAAATATTTTGAAATAATTACATATCTTATGACTCATGCGAGCCTCAGGGAACTCCAGCATGGAGCATGATGTAGCCTGCACAGTCTGCACATGGCCAGCTTGCTCCAAAGGGGGCTCGTGTCAGGCTATGTGAATAAGTTGTTACCCTAAGACAGCAGCCTCCAAAGTCATAGGTCAGTGCCTGGCTTTCTTTTTTGGGTAGCACAGACATAGCTCATGTAGTGACATAGCTGTGTTGTAGAAGTGCTTCCTGTCCCACTACAAAGAGCCAAATAAAGGGCAAGTGTCTCCCAGTGCAAACAACCTCTCCCACAGCTTTCATTCTCAAATGCCTCCTGTTTCACATATCATATCCTCATTTCCTCCCAGTCCAGTGCTCCTGTTTTGCCAATCCCTCTTTCCCAAAGCCAAAAATTTTCCTTGTTTTTCCCCAGCAGTGAATTTCAGTGGAGGTGTGATGCTTCTTTCTCACTGTGCCAGATGAATCAAAACACATGAAACCAGGAGAAAGACCCGAACGTGGATGTAGCCTTGAGTTTTAGCACCCCAGGAGCTGAGGGAGAAGATGTCTGCAAAGTACTCAGTAGGAAGATTGCTCTTTGCTTGTAAACTTGACTTTTCACATTGCTTGGAAATGTCCTTCACAGGCTTCATTTTGTGTGGAGCACAGTGCCTTCAGAAGGTGAGTGTAAGGTAAAGAGAGTATTAGGACTACACTTGGTATGGAGACCCCAGAATCAAAGGTGAGCCTGAGTGGTATTTGATCCCTGAGTCATCAACTTCTTTGCAGTGTTCTAATGCTAAATACTTAAATTAAACAAGAGGTAATACAAGATCAAAGGCATAGGCACAGCACTGAGTTCAGTTCTGCAATATTCTCCTCATAGGTGAAGTAACAGGCAATTACATGGTGACTGATTTTTCTGAATTCTTTACATGCTTTTTTTGCTTTGTTTTATTTTAGTTTTGGACTTAACAAAACTACTGGTAATTTCACAAGACTTTCTGTCCATCCTCAGTTTAAGCCATTGATTTTCAAGGGAATCATAATAAAAATGTGCATTTTTAACTAAATGAAAATCTATGCTTTGCAAATTGCAATAATTCTACCTTGAAAGTTATTCTTTCACTGTTTTTATAACTACCAAGAGAATCAAATTTTAAAAGAAACAAAGAAAATAAAATTAAAAAAAAAAAAAAAGAAAGGGATAAAACCAAAAACAACTAACCAACCAAACCGGCCCCCCACCAAAAAAAAAACAACAAAAAAGATGCATGAGCCAGCCGTCTGAGATATCGAATTTCATTAAGAATCAAATAGAACTGATATGTTGTAAGTTTTTGATCCTAAATCTAGGAATGCTTAAAGTTGAAAAATAAAATACTGTATTTTGTTATTCATCCAGCAATAGTCCTGGCATACTTAGCTCAAAGCAATATAATCAGCTGTCTTTTATATAAAAGTGCTGCATTTAGCTTGCAGGGATTCAAATGAAATATTTCTGTCTTTATTTGTAATATTGGAGTGACTCTTGTATTATTAAAGATAGACTTCTCTTTTAGTTAAATTAAATTAGGAAATTTTTTATTTCATGCTATTTGAAATAAATACTAAACAAAAACTGCTTGCCTGAAGTGTGTTTTTCACAGTCTGGAAGACAGACAAAGGAAGCTGAATAGCACCTTAAATCCATGGGCATGAAAAGCAAACCACAGTGACAGAGATCTTGATCAGACCAGGACATGCAGCTTGGGGTCTGAATTAGACATGGGTAATGCATGGAGTTTGTTAAAACAGAATAGACAAAACCAGCCAAGGTGCTGGATGGACAAAACCAACTTCAGTCTTTGAGTGTCCTCACTAACCTTAAGCACACTCACAGGATAGAGCGGATGACCACTTAAAAGTTTGCTGTCTTCCATTGACATCCAAGGAAACCTAGATGACTTTAGGCTCAATTTTACTTTTTAATAGCTAAGTAAATCATATAAATAATATTTTATTTTAAGTAAATTGTCTGGATTACTTCTGTTTTCAAGAATATAAACATTTCATCATGTTTGGAACAGGAACTTCTGGCATTGAGTTCAATAGGACATTTTAGAAGTTAAAATTTTAGTTGCCTTCTAAAGTCAAGCATGGAAAGAGCTACACATAAAAACACAGCATGGAAAGCATAATTTTGTTTTCCAACTCTCTTTTCATGTTGACAATAAGTAGCAGATGTCATGTGCTGATTATGATTTACAAAGATTGGCAGAGAGAGTGTAGATTGAAGCTGTACAAAATGGCCTCTATCCTGCCTCATTTTAGTGTATTATCTCCCATTACATGAAGTTATCTTTCTAAACTAAATGCTGACATTGTCCATATGTGAAAAACGATGTGCTGGAAGGCATTTTTCCATTTTCTGTTTGCCTTTTAGTAGGTGTTTCTAACTTCAGAGAAGCAACCAGCATCATCCACAATTGTTAGTGAAACATCAAACTGAACAGCCCTTGGCTTATGAAGTAGAAACTGTTTAGCTCTGGTTTTAGCAAAGAATATAAAATTGGATGTTGATTTCTAAGTAGCTCAAAACTAGTTACAACTGTGACAAGCTCTACCACTTGGGCTGAAGTGTAATAATAAAGAGCAAACAAACCTAAAGACCTTGGTGTCTGCCAGGGGTAGATGCAATACGTCAAATACCTACTCATGATAAGACTTATCTAAAATACTCATGCATCCATGATAACTACTGGAGATGAAATAGTCCCATTTTTCTCCAAGATAGAAAAGGCTGCACTTTCCTCCCTGTCTTAAATATCACAGCCCCGTGGCACATTATTTTCTCAGTGCATAGATGGTGCCCTGTTTCATTTGCTGCATCTAATCCCCTGAAAAGCTCATGTGATTTTCAGCTTTGTCCAAGCATTTTCTGAAAGTATGTAATTTTGTCTTGATGAAAATGCATTTTCTTAGTTCACTAATACAACCATTCACTTTAGCCATTCCTTCTCTAATTTTAAAGATTATGTCTTTTTCTGATCTCATTATTATTACACTTGTCATTCAAAATGAGAGGAGGAGGGAAAGAATTGGAATTATGACTCCCTGATGAATTCCATCTGTGCTTATGGAAATCAGTGGTGTGATGTTCATTTTAAAGTGTCATCACAGCAAAAATAGAAGTCAATTCAAGAGCAATAAAATACCCAAGTTTGGAAGGCAAATATCATGAAACTGAGGCAAATATTTTTCTCATTATCATCAAGTATTGCTGTTAACAACTAATAACCATAGGCACAACAAAACCATGGTTGAAGAAAAAAGGGAAGGAAGGAAGGAAGGAAGGAAGGCAAAAGAAGCAAACATCCTCCCAACAACATCAGCAGATGCTTATTCCTATTTCTTGTTTCTTTCATGCAACTGCATATGATTTTCACTGTCAGTTAACCACTTTCAAATAATTACATGTTTTATACATCGCATCTCTGCCAAAGAATAATATTTTGCACCAAATACAATACAGATAGCTCTTCAAACAGTAAGAATTTACAACATAGTAAGTCATACCAAGACAGACAAATTTTAATTGTGCTATTATTTTTTTACTATTACAATTTTAATTTTTTTCTCTGAGCAAGGGGAATTCAGAAAACCTATCTCTTTCCCACGTCTTCTGAGTTGTGAACCTCAATCCATTTGCATTAAGGGTCTAGGTTCTTACCATAGTATTTGAAGACCAAAAGCAAAGTCTGACAATAACCAATCCACTTGGTATCCTCCAGTAAGGAACGAACTCTGTTTTCCACACTAAATTAATTTCCTGAAATGGAAGGTATTTTTTATTTTATTTCTAGCTTTCCTATGTTATGGTCTCACTCAAAGAGGCAAACATACATATATGCACATTAAAAAGTACAAATTTAGCAACAGACAATATGTCAAATCTGTCCCAAAATGTATATGCCTACAGCCTTGAGCACAGATTTTCTCTATCCCGTTTTCTCTTTGAATGGATATTTTCAAATCATCAAATTTAAAATCTGACCTGAAGAAAACCCTAACATTTACTGGAGGTTCTATTCTCAGTGCTGTGGGAATTGAGATCCAGCAAAGAAGGAGTAGTTGCTTTAATCTTCTATGTAGGAAAAGCATCAAGTCAATGCTGATCCCAGCCTTCTGATAATGAATGTACAAGCACATGGAGATAATACCTATAGAAAAACAAGGTTGTGTGGAGCTACAGAGATCTCTTCTGACCCCAGTTCAGAAATAAATTCTAAGTAAATAATACTATTAGCCACAGCTCTTTAGACACTTACACTATAAAACGTCTTAAGGTTCAGTTTAATTGTCTAACACTGGAAAAGAAATAGAGCAGTTATCTGTAGTGGTTTACACTAAGCAGTAAAAGAAGCATGGACAAGTGCACAGCAATAAAGAAAAGTATAACCACTATGAGGCTTATGGTGAAATATGAATTAAATTGCTATTATCTTTGAATTTAAAATGTGTGACATCAGTTTCTATCTTTTGCTTCTGCCATGGTCCTATTTACTTTTGTGGAGATGTACCTATGGAGCCATTTCTATACGAATTTCATTATGGAGAGATATATTAGTCCATGGAAAAGTCTATCTTAAAAACATGGATAATTTGGTTACAAGTGGAATGAAGATTTTACAAAGAGCTGTTCGCTTCTCCTTGACTTGATGATGTCACTATGAAGATCTGTATTTCATGACCTCTGACCACTCACCAGTTAGGACAAACAGTTGCACCATGTGTAAATGTGGCTGAGGCCAGCTTTGTTAGGTTCCCGTAAAGCAAAAGACTCAGCAATACAAACAATGGTGGTGGCTTATGCCTTTGGAAGTTTGATGTTACCCGAGTCAAAATTACCTTGTAGCATGGCAAGACATACTGCAAAACTACATTTGCCTGGTGAATAAATGTCTGTGCTCACAGTTTGAAAACCAGGTTCAACAATCTGAGGAAGCTTTTGGAAGAAGCAGATGAAGTCACAAAAAAGTAAACAAACTTATATATGATATATGGTGTATATATTACATTTATGTATACATCCCTGTGTTACCAGTATATTATGACATTGAAGTTGAAAAGCTGTTATTTAGTTGCTTGATTTTCTACCTTACCTTCATCATAGGCAGAGAAAATAGACTACTCAGATGCAGTTTTGTTTACAAGCACTTACTTGCACTCAATGAGATTGCAGTCACTGCAATCTTCTCTTAAGCTTCTCTTCTCCTGTATTGGAATGACTTTTCTTTTTTGTTATGTAAATAACTGCAAGGTGTATATATCAAATAAGTAGCTTCTGCAATCTCTCAGGAACACCAAATACCTGGTGTACCTCTGCAAACTTCTGTTTTCTTACGTTAATGAGAAAAGCCAGTGTGTTGTGTTACATATAAATACCAATAAAAGCCTTATGTTGTTGGACTAGGGAATGAGCACTGCAGGGAGACTTTACTCAAACTGCCTTAATCTGTTGGTAATATTTAAAAACAGTGTTCTCTCCAGTTTGACAGCCTAACCACAGGAAAGGAAAAAAAAGTTATTGCTCTCTCATATAGAAATCTTCATCTGGGGAAAAAAAAACTGACAAAACAGTGCTGTTTGAGAGCATGGTTCTTTCACCATATGGTAACTCTTCTGGTTAGAAGTCAGTTCTTCAGAGAAAGAGAAAAACCCAGGCATCTGGATCACCTGTCTGACATAAAATCATAGAATTATTCTATGAATCATTCAGAGATTGTGAATGCTTCTATGAACCATTCACAGAATCATAGACTGGCATAAAATCATAGAATGACGAGGGAATAAAAAGGCCAGGCACAAAAACAAAGACTCAAACCATTCCTTGGGAAATGATGAGCAAAGTACTTAAACCTGTACTTGACATTTAGCAGTGTTTGAGTGTCATTGATTGTAATTAGTGCATGTGCATATTTAACAAG
This sequence comes from Geospiza fortis, assembly GCF_000277835.1. Taxonomy (NCBI): domain Eukaryota; kingdom Metazoa; phylum Chordata; class Aves; order Passeriformes; family Thraupidae; genus Geospiza; species Geospiza fortis. The sequence goes on along the minus strand of NW_005054418.1, from coordinate 2,313,330 downwards.
CTCATATTTCAAAGATATTCCTAAATAAGAATATTTTCATCTAATGTTTGTTGCTACAGATGTAAAGACTGAGGCATACGAATGAAGCAAGGTTTTCAGAAGGAGATAATACCTGATACAACTGAGAAAATCTGTCATTTGATAGAGAAGTCTCCTGAGCTTTGGAAAAAACTCTGTAAGATTATCTGCTTTGTCTGGCTGTATCAATTGTTTTTATAAGAGATATTATCTTCCTACAAACCATTCTGCAAAGGGACTTCAGGGTTTCATTCCATTTTGAAAAGGGGCTCTGTACAAAAACATTCATACTCCAGAAATCTCTATTTCACGTGTACACAATCATTTCTACCAAGAGGATGTTTATCCTTCATGAGCAAGTACATCTGGAGCTCCTGTTTTTGTTTTTTCTCTGATATTATTAAAAGAACAGTGCACTTTGTAAAGATGAGGGTTTAACTGTGTACATTGTACTAAAGTTTTGGTAAGGTTCAACAGCAGTGTTAGTTCTGTAGCATGAAAGCATCAATGGCAGCGTAAGATGGGTTCTTCGCCCACTCATACACTGAGCTAAATGGCTCACTGCATCTTCTTTGTGACTGCAAGCCCTACTCTTGAGATGTTTTTAATTTTTTTTTTTTAATCACATTCAGTAGCAGGTTGGTGTTTTACACAGCTGGAGTAATCTCTACTTTCAATAGCTGGGTTTTTCCTTGTCCCCTATCAAAACTATACACTCTATATGCACAAAATTTTATGAAGAGTCGGTTCAAAAACTCACATATGACACAGTGCTTAGCTAGAGTTTCTAATTCCAGACATATTCTAGCAAATCAATGTCAGAAAAACTTCTCTAAAATTAAAATGGTATTAATGTAACAAAATAAATATAAATCCAAATGTGTAGAGTAGCACTCTAACTCCATCATTCATAACTCAGGAAAGGAAATAGTGAATGATTTGCTGTTGCCACAGAAGAGCAAAATCTCAACCACCAGTTAATTATAGGTATAGTAGTGACTGGCACAGAAAGCCAGGTTGTACATTTATTTTTCCTATATTTTGTCAATTGGGCTTTTTGTTTGCATAACCATGGGATGGCATGAAGCCAGTTCATTGTAGATTTGGACAGAATCCCTTGGGTTTATTCCAGTTCTATAAAAGATGAACTGAAGCATGTTCAGTTTCACAAAGCTGCACGAACCATATTTTGGTGTTGCAGACAAATTCAGTGTTCTTAGCTAAAGCATGGTTGTGAGTCCCTGCTACTGTGTCCACACAGGTAAACAAGAGGGGCAGAGATCAATCACCATGCACAAAGTGACTTGTGCCAGGTCAAGGCTCATGCTCCCCATTGAATGCTCATTCTGGAAAGAAAGCTGGTTTCAGGGAACCACCGCAGAGCCAGGGAGGGAGTTGACAGTTCAGTGGTGCAGCTAACCAGTCATGTAATTCTTGGGTTTGTTCCATAGAATCATAGAATGACAGAATTGGATTGGAAAGGACCTTAAAGATCATCTGGTTCCATGCCTCCTGCCATGGACAGGGAACTTCCCACTAGAACAGGTTGCTCAAAGCCCCAGCTAACCTTACCTTTAATACTTCTCTAGATGGGGAATCCTCAATTCCTCTGGGCAATTTGTTCCAGGGCTTTACCATCCTGACAGTAAAAAATGTATTCTTCATATTTAATCTTAGCATACAGTCTTTTAGTTTAAAATCATTCCCTCTTCTTCTATTACTACAGACCCTCATAAATAGTCCCTGTTCAGCTTTTCTGCAGCTCTGTTAGGTGCTGGAAGGCTGCTACAAGGTCTCCCATGTGCCTTCTCTTCTCCAGGCTGGACAATTCCTACCTCTCATAGGCAGAGGTGATCCAGCTCTCTGTATTGCATTTGCATGCCAAGGCTTTGGCAGAGGGTGGGGTACAGGGGTGGTTTCTGTAAGAAGCTGCCAGAAGCTTCCCCTATGTCTGACAAAGCCAATCCCAGCTGACTTCAGGATGGTTCTGCTGCTGGCCAAGGCTGAGCCAATTAGAAAATATACTGTCTCTTTGATAACATACGTAAGAATGAAAAAATGTTGTGAAGCAGATGTAATTGTGGGCAGAGAAGAGCAGAGTGAGAATACATGAGAACAGCCCAGCAGACTCCAAAGTCAGTGGACTTTTGGAGGAGGATGGAGATGCTCTAAGCATCTAAATACTGAATATGTGGGCTGGGCTTACAGAGATTTCAGCCTAACCTCCTGGTCAAAATAGGTCCAAATAGAGCAGGTATGTATGGCTGAGTCTTCTGTATACTGAGGTATGGAGGCTGCTGGTTTTCTAAGCAACCTGACATATCCTGATACATATGGCAAAAAAAAAAAACCCAAACAAACTGTAAATTAAATTTTAAAAAGTATTATTTCCTGTCCTCCATTGTGTGTGCATTGCCCCTAATCCTTCCACTATTTGCTTCAGAGAAGAGTCAGGCTCCAGTTTCTCTACATTTGCTTTTAGTTACCCATGGAGAGACCAAGACCTGCCCTAAGTGTTCTCTTCTTAAGTTTGAACAGATTTAGGTGTCTCAGACTCTCATCATATGTGCTTCAGCCAGCTGACCTTCTTGGAGTTCCTCCAGCAGAATTACTCAGTGTACGACTGCTTTTCCTCTGTTGGGAGCTCTAAAACTGGTCACAGTACTCCCAGATGTGGCCTCACAATTGCTGAAGAGAGGGGAAGAATCTATTTCCCTGGCAAAACTACTGATCCCAGCATGTGCTGTTGTGTGAGATCATTCCATCCGGAATGCAAATCGGAAATGGATCCTCAAACATATCTAAAAAAGTAAACCTTATTTCCCACCAGAGTTTTTGGGCATTTTAAAAGAGACCACTAAATTAGTTTGACTAGATCCATCCATGGATACAGCATCTACCACATCCCATTCTGGAATATCTATAGGTCAACAGCACCGGTTATAGAGCAGAACTGTCAGAAGCTCAGCACAATACCTGTTTTCATATTTTCATTTCACTGGACTGAATACAGCATGTCATGGCTGGTATTGAATGGGTTTCACCAACAGAAATTCCATGCATATGCTGTGCCCCATGCAGTGTGCATAGATCCCACAGAGCACACATAGTACTGAAAACACACCTGCTTATACCTGAGACTGCCTTGTTATGAAACATTCTGATTCAAAGTGCAATGGAGTCAGCAGGCCCAGAACTGTGCTCCTTCAAGCAATGATTCAGTTGACAGCTACAAATGATATGTAACTATGTGGGAAAAGCCAAATATGTTCACAAGTACTTGCAGGACCAGTGTAGCAAATAAAAGCTGATAGTGGAAACTTTGTGAATAAAGACTCAGGATTACAGCAGAGGCATCAAGGGTATAAAACAACACCCAAATGGTCACTGAAAGAGTTTTCAGCTTTGTGAGCAGGTAGAATCAGTTTAGAGCATAAAAATAGGAGAAGGAGCATGTATACAACAAAAGTAACACAGTCTATACAAAGTGAAAATGCAAAGTAGGTAATGGGAAGATCGAAGAGACTGTCACAGGACTTCATGAATAAGGATGATAAACACCACTGCTTATTTGCAGCTGGTCCTTCTCCCCCTGGAGGAGAAACAACTCAGCTTTTATAGTTTCTCTCCACTATATTTTGCTTCTTTGACTGAGAAATGAAATGTTAGGCTTTATTTTGCCATTGAGTTAAGCATGTTAGCATTTGAAAGAACGGCTTGTGTTTGTGCTCTTTATCATGTGTGCACGTGTTTTTTTCTGCTCCAGCCTTCATGGGAAGGTGGCTGATATCAGCACGAGTCAAAGTCAGCTCCTGTAGCAAGTACCTGCACATATGTGGTCTGCAACATGCCGGAACATTCCACAGTGTGCTGCATGAAAGTGGACAGTAATAAGAATGGTAATAATTACAGCAGTGAGCTGGTGAAAAGACATCTGTGAATATAGCAACAACATCTTTCTCATGTTTACAAGAAAATCTGAGCAGTCTGTTGCCACAAAGACATTTGGTATCATTAAGCCACCTGTGAAACACACTTGGACTCCAGGGGGATGAAGAAAGGTGAATTTAAATATTTTAATTTTTACTGAGGTGATCTACCCTTGTTCCTTTAGAAAGTCTATGTTAAAAATATACTGGTACATAAAAAAAACCTGAACAGCACACTTGATTTCTAAAATACAATTGAAGCAAAATTGGAGGTTCAAAAAAGTGAATCAAAATCTGAATGTCTTTAGGTATAAGAAATTGGTCATTTTTGCTTTTTTTAACCAGAGGCACCTGGATGGAGTAGTTGTTCTTTACTTGTACCATGGAAAAATCCACAGAAGAGATCACTTCTTATCTATGCTTGAGCTTGAAAATACCAAAAACGCTGAAAATCAAGCCCTGAGTGAAGGACACTGACCTCAAATGTCTCTGTAGAAAATAGAGGCTTATTTAAGCAAAATTTAGAGAAAAATCATAACCCAGGCTTTGATTTGCTTTTCCTTAGTGGAGAACACCTTTCCTCTCTGACTGCAGGAGTTTAGGATACCCAGCTTCCCTTTCTTTTACACGAACCATTGTGAAGAAGACCTTAAATCTCCTTTTCAACACAGACATAAATCCATTAGACCACCTTTCTGAAAGGGCAAATGGTAAAAACTTAGATAACAGTTTTATATTTGTAAATCTTGATTTAAAGTTGTTTTTCAGATTTCTGAAATCTTTTTGTTTACTCAGAACATTCTTCCCTTCTGCCTCCCATTACTTTTAAACCGTAGCTGTCTGAAGCTTTCCTTAGTGCTTATTCATGACTGCACTGGCTTTCAACTTTCTCTTGATATTGAAATAGCTAAACTGTGAGTTTATAATGTATGATTTAGATTTAGATTTTTTCTTTCTTAAATGGAGAATAAAGATTAAAAGAGAACACAGCTGCAGGAAGCATTGAAACCCTGAGTACTTTGTCATTTTGAAATCACCCTCCAATTGCCACACATATACATAATAAAATCTGATTCTCTGCTGTCACATTTATTATTCGACTGAATTTCTTACATAATTCTCATTACTGATGTCATTACTGAGTAGCAGAATCACAGTAATCTGTAACTAACATGATAAACTCTCATGAGCACAATAAATAAAAATAAAGATAATCATTCTGTGAGTAAGAAAGAAAAAGCGATAGGAATAGCAGTAGCTAGAAATGAGCTATGAGGGGGGAGTGCTACAGGCTGTTATTCATATTTATTATCTTTCATGAAGTTCCCACATGCATTAGGCACTTAAAGGTGAGAATGCTCAAGGTATGTGAGAAGCAAATAGATTGACAGAGGGTAGGAATATTTGCAGTGCCCTCCTAGCGTATTTTAATTTCCTTCTTTCCAGCTATTCTTACTGATAGGTAGATGTTAGTACTGATTCTAGTTTGGAGACCTCTGTGATGGAAGAGTCAGGATTACCCTCACTCGTTGTTAAGCAACAGTTGTTAAGCAACAGTACATAATAAAGCTGCTCTGCTGCAGAAGCATGGTACGCCAGACATACTGTCTGTTATTAAATGGCTTCTTAATACTGGAACGAGCATCAGGCTTGATTTTATGTTCTGCTGGATTGATATAATACTAGTGAATTCGTACATGTTATAGCATTGAAGTACACTGACAGGCAATTGAAATCCCAAAGTTATAGAAGGGTAAAATATACTGGGTAAAAAAAAAGGTAAGCAATGCCTTTGTAAAAATGTAATTCCTTGTTGTTTTGCAGGCTTTTTTAGTTTCTTCCCAAAATAAATTAATATTTCCCATTAGTCAGATTTTCTGAAACTCCAAGTTTTTTAATATATTGTGTGTCTTCCTCCAAATCCAGTTTCTGGCCAGGAGACAAGAAAAATCAAATTAATAATTTTGAAATTTATATTTAATAAAAATGAATCCTACCCAAGCAGATGGGACATACTATAGCATTTTTTAAAGTGGGTTTTTTTTAATCTCCAGTATCTAGCCACTTTTCTCCCACTCTGGGAATTTTGGCTAATGATAGATTATGGAAAAAATTCAGTAATCACTCTGTATCGATTCACACTGAATATAAATAAGCCATTTCAATCCATAAATCAACTTATTATAAATGAGTTTGTATGCACCATGCTGAAGTACAGTTCACAATGAAAATACATTGCAGGATATTTTAGAACAACCTACTTAATACTCTTTGGGTTGCTCAAGATTAAAATTAAAACAATAAAATTCACTCTGGATGTGTCTTCATTACCAAAGACCTGGGTCATTTACTCTGCCAATGTCAACTTGCTCTCACTATCGTATTCAGCTGAATTAGAGAAGGAAGCAATATGCAAGAGCACACCCCATGGCATTCCATTATCTTGAAGGCGAGTGTTATCAGCTTCCTGAAATTAAGCACAGTCCTGCCCATCTTCTCAGTCTCCTACCCTTTTGTGTTGTGGAAAATGTATCTGGAATGGGGAGAGGGAAATTTTGACATCTCAGAAAAACATCTTGAAATGGAGCCTTTAGAGACAGCACAGTGCATGTGGGAAAAGACAGGTAATAGGAGCTCAAGCAACACTTGACTTTGCCCTTTTTAGGTTTAGTAAGAATTTGATATTGACATCTGAGAGTGAAAGCAAGTTTCAGCCCATCTTCTTCACTTTTCTGATTGAGGGAAAAAAAGAGACCCTTTGTCTCCAAGACTGGCCATGCAGTGACACTGATGCATGCTGTCTTCTCACTTTCCAGTGCTCTGAGATCTCCTCTGCAGCAGCCGAATATGAAGGCCAAAGCTGGAACTCTGACAAGAATAACTAGCTCTGCGTTCATTACTTTTCTAATCAATTAGAGAAGGAGGTAGATAGATCGCTAAATATTCTGTTAAGTCAACATAACTTTAAAAGAAAAAACCTCAGTTTCCAAAAATATTTTCTGTTATAAATTGTTTCCATTAAGAGTAGCAGACTGTCCATCCTATAATCATTCCCTCTGTCTCTCCCTGTAGATCAAGAAAGGAGTCCTTACTCAGCTGGTATTTCATCCTTATTCATACAATACTTCTGCTGACTCTGAACTGATCAAGAGAGGAAACCTGAGTCAGGAATTGGCTGCAAATTAGGGAAGATGAGGCAGCTACTTCCTAGTTTAATGGCTAAAAGCACAACAATAAATCTCTATGTTTCCCCATTTAGAGAGCTAATCGGTACATTTACACAGCTGGTGCTAGCTTTGTGTGGTGGATTGTTTCATTCGTTTATTTGCTTGTTTTGTTTTATTTTGCATTTAGCTGTAATGGAAAAGGTGTATATACGCATATTTGACTTAAATACTTCACAAAACTCTAGGGGTTGCAAAAGGACCAATCAAGAGCCTCTGTTACACAAAACCTGTGGCATCTAGCAGCAAACTTTAAAGTCAAACATTATTGTGGTGTTACAGTTCTCTGTCTTTATTCCTATTCTGGAGCTGGATACAGGAGAATGGTGTAAGAGCTTCAACAGGATCTCTGCACCAGCCAAAATCCTTTCAAGACAAAGGGACAGTACAACTGTCACATTGGATTAGAGTCAAGGTCTATCTAGTTCAGTGGTCACAACCAAAAGGAGGTCAGGAACCAACAGATGTGAGATAATACAGCCGTGATATCCTTTTGGATATCAAACTGGCAGATAAACTGTTACAGGGTAAGAGAGTTTTAGGTCAGTTCTCTTTCACATGAGGTTGTCTCGGTTACTGTAGCTCAGCTAAGGGTTTGAACAAGTAAGCAGATGTTTGCAAACAGTTCAGCAATATCTTGTGACAAAAAAAGGCAGAGGAAAAAAACAAACCCTACACTGCAAGCAAGAATTAGTAAAGCTAATGGAAAATATTAAAGAAAAAGCATTATCTGGTTTAAAAAAAAAACAAAAACAGAAAACAAACAAAATGCTAGTTTGTTTAAATGTCAACTAATTGTCTGACCAGTCAACCCAGATCTACATATTTTCTTTTAAACTGATATAACACAATACATATTGCTACAAAAACAAACAAAAACAGACAGACAAAACCCCCTCAAAACCAAATGAAGAAAACCCAGTCCTGTGTGATTACTGGAGGCTCCTTTCAGCAATTTTTATCATCAGTGGATGCTTCATACAATGTCACAGAATCTGTAGCTATGTTGGTAGGGATTTTTCATTTTGCAGCTCTCCTGAAGCTGCCACTCCTCAACATTCCTTATACTTCTAGAGTCCAGCAACAAAAATACTCTCAAGAAAGGTGGAAAAGACAGATCTTTCTCATAATTATGACAAATAGTTCAGCCACCCACTTGTACTGTAGTATCTGTGAGACTGAACTGCCAAAGAGAATACACACACACAAACTCACACAGGCAGGCTCAAGCACACAAATGAGCAATGCAGATAAATTTGTGCCATCAAGGTGAACTATCAGTGCAAACTCTTATAGGAAACTGAAAATGTCTCCTACTGCGCTAATCTCATTTATTCCACACGGTTTGTTCAACTCCAGAAATAATCATGCCAGAAAGACTGACTGGGATAGGACCATGAATGACCTCATTAGCATTTAGTGCCATCATCATAAAATGGAGAAGATAATCAGAAACAGAGTGAAGAAAGATAAAAGAAGGGAAGTATAAAAAAGAAAAAAAAAAAATTTTTTTATCATTGTACTATTGGAGTTTAATGGATCCCTGTTGTCAAATGGGAGTAATTTGTAAAGATCAATGGTTTTAGTTAAACTGCAGTCCATGATATCCCAGCATCTAATTCATCTACACAGCATATGCTTTTTTTCTTTTTTTAGAGAAAGGAGCATAAGGTCATTCTCAAGATTTTTTATTGATGATATTTTTTTCTGTACAGCTTAAATGAACTGTAAAACTCAAATACTTAATGGGTATTTTAGCCAATATTCTTTGTCTGCAAGGTGAAATATGCCTGATAATGATTGGAAAGATCTTGTTGCAGTACTTCTCAAAAAGAAGAAACATTTATCAGAAGCTTCTATTGGAAGCGCTGCATACTCCACCAAGCTCTAAACCACAAATTCCAAGTGTTGCCATAGAGCTGCATGCATTTCTCCAATATCTTCTCTCCTTTTACCTACACATAAAATACACAGAGCTCATGAGCTCTGTCCTTAGCAGCTCTAAAGTACTTAGGCTATCACACAGCACCTCAGGCTCCCAGTGTCTCTTCCCTCTCCCTTGCACCTTGTGCTGATGGACAGTTCAGTTTAGGATGCCCATCAACGTTAGTTTTATCAGTACTTTCCTTTTCCCAGTAACTGTCGATGAGCGACCACTGACTTAGAAGATTGCCATTAGCAGATATTCTTCTGCTCTTGCTGCTGCAGTACTTTCTTACCTCTGAGGGTCAAACAATTATCAGCTTCAGCTGCTTTGGAAGAGGCACTAAGAGGACATACAAGTGATTTTAAAGGAACTAGGAATTCCAGATCAGCTTCAAATATAGTAACTTAAATCCCATTGATAGTAGGATTAATCATGTGTTTTCACAGCCCAAAGTGAGATTTTATTTTTTAATTCTAGTTTCTCTTTTAATGTTTGGATTATAATGTATGCCAATTTCTATCCTAGTCATCAATGTCCAATGACTCTTATGAGTTCATTACACAACAACACTAATTCCTGTTATACTTTTCAAAGGGTTTCAAATATGTTGTCTTTCATTTTATGAACACGTTATAGCATTTGAACCAAGTAGACTCTGAAATCAAGTATCATGTATCATTATTATACTTACATGTATAAAGCATATTTTTATACAACCTTGAAGGAGCAAAAGAAAACTATCTGCTGGCTGGTTTGTTATCTAGAAGATATGAAATTTGCTTTTCCTTTCAATTTTAATAAAGAATGGTAAAGTTTTTAGTGAATTCTTCCTACAAATGACAGTTTGGTGAGCCTTAGGGAACACCCCACTTTAGATGTGTTTTCATCCAATGGAAATTAATTTACCCATATTCCAAAGAAGCTCTTTCTTTACATAAGAATGCACATTCTCTACGAAAACTAAATTTTACATAATATCCCCCTTTTATCTTCATATGATACAGACATTTGCATGTCTGAATCCTTCTTACACTGTTTCTTTCACTTTCAGTGATTACTTTATTTCCAGTGACTGCCTGATTCTGTTGAATCATTTTCTTTCTTGTAGTAAAAGAAAAAAAAGTAAATTATTTATCTGTGAATGTAGAGCATTTTCTATTAAAAACTGAATATGACTTTTATGTGTTTTCATCACATTTTTGGTCATATAATTAATTTTCTCCTCTGACCCTCTGGCAAACAGGAATAATTCAAAGAGAACTACTTCTTAACTAGTGCCATCTTTGATCTTTGACTTTCAACTTTCCATTTTTTCTTTACTTAACTCTGTGGATTGATCAGGCCTTTACTTGTCAGCAGTGACTATTGTAAATACAGGTTCCAGCAATATCTGCATGCAAAGATTTGCAGAATTCCTCTACCTTCTTGGTTTTAAGAGAGAAAGTACTTCCCTCATGCTATCTCTTCTGGTGTAGTCCTTCTTTCTACATTTTATTTTAAGCCATAATTTTCAGTACTTTCTCTAACAGATCTGCTGCCTTAGAGATCATCTGCTACCAGTCTTTCTACTTTTTTGAACAGACATAGCACAGCTAGACTTAGTCTGTCTTCACACATTTCTACTAATTTGAAACATCATAATTTATGTCTCAGTGCAATTGATTCTCCATCCCTCTTCAAAATACGATTCAAATCCTGAGCTGATACTGATGCAAAAAACCCCACCCTATTGCCTTAGTCATCTCAACATTTTAATTCCTTTAACTTAAACTTTAGTAAAGCTTCATAATACATTTGAAAAATCCTATCATATTAAAGGAATTGTATATATAAACAGTCCTTACTTCCAAGGAAAAACATTTTGAAAAAATTGAAGTAAATTCAGAGTCTTACACACTATGACTCATCACATTAGAAAAGTGCATTTAAAATTGACCTGCAGTGGGTATATATTTTGCACTAATGCCGCAGAGCAGAACATCATGATGCACTACAACTTGCACTAGCTCCCTAGGGCTACAGCTTCAATAAATTGGCTGGTATCTACACAGTCAATATTTCTTAGTAAGTTCCTGAACAAAGGGATTAGTAAGGCTTCTATCCAGCATACCCACAATCGTGTTTTAATTCCACATCACTATTTGCAAGAGTAGCAGTTTTAGTCCTGGCGAATTGGCCAAATTCCGATTGAGGATTTGCGATTTGCATACCTATTTTGCCCCTGCAGTTCAATTTGATATGTTTTGGCTCATCACTTCCTGCCTTAATACGTTGTAGCCTGATGCCAAGTATTGTTAAACAGCTGCTGTACTTCCCCTGAGAGGATATCAGTAATGTGTGACAAATTCCGACATATACATCAAAATAAAAGGTGCTGCATTGGATTGTATACAGTGTCTGAAGAACTCAAATGGGACTTTCATATCCGTGGTGCCTCATTTTCATGGCTTTCTAAGGAAGAAAAAATGGTATCATCTACATATTGCGATAGGATGGATCTGAGGGACATGGGTATCAAGGGAAATCCTTGCATAACAGAGGAAAGTAAAAAATTATAGATCGTACCTACTGTAATGCAAAGAGCTAGAGAACCCTTAATAAATAAATAAAGACCTGTGGCACTTCTTCCTTTCAATTCCCATAAATAAATTTGTTAGGTTGATAACTTTCAGATTTCCTTTAGACAATATAGCTTATGAAGGATTATTATGGGTAGACAAAAACTGAGATGTAAACTCAGATGTTTTATCCAAAGGTATAAAATAATGCCTTATCTTTGAGAATTTTGTTACTACATTTCAATATCAATATCCAATTAACAGTTATTGTTATTAGTTAATATCTTTAATTTTATTTACATATTCTCAGTACAACTGCTTTCAGTATGTAATAGAACCAGCACAACTCATAAACCAGTAGATAATGTAAATGTGATTGAAGTTGTAGTCAAACTAAAACAAATGGAATATCCCCATTTTATGATATCCTTCTATTTTTTTCCTTAGAGAGAAAAACCAGAGCATACCACTATCTAAAAAGGTGGAAAAAATAACTAAAAGCTGTATTGCCAGAGGAGAGCCATACATGTTTTCTACAGTGCTTGAAAAATGTTATCTCATGAGTTTTAATCTCTTAAATTTGAGTATTTAAACAAGGATCCTGTAAATCTTTGCAGGTTACGTAGTGGAAGATATTTATTTGAACACAAATTTAAAGTGAAGCAAGTGTATCAGAAGAATGGGGAAGCTCTTGGTCTGCAGCTCATGACCGTTTCTTGGTAGGACAGCAGCAGAGATATTGTCCTCAGAACTGTACACTTACACACCAATGAAGTCAATGGAACTTAAACTAGAGATTAATGCTGTAGGTATGCACAACAGCTGCCCTAAGTATTGCTCAACAGAAGCTGTCTGCTGGTTTCATTACTGCTGAAGCAGGGATAAAATGACAAGCAATAGGTGTATCAGAGTGGCAAGGGCTTCAAACAGAGCTCTTGCTATCCTGACTGGGCACTAACCTCTTCTGCCATCTTCTGTCGGAAGGTTTGAGTAATCTTCTCTTCATTCCCCAGGGCAATTTCCAGTTGGTCTGGTAGTAAGCATCTCTGTATACCCTTTCTCAATCTTACTTTTACATTCACACATACAACATTGCACATTTACATTGCAGAATGAAGCCATAAGCTCTGCACGTCAACAGACCTATTCAGGATTTAACAATCTGTCTGAGGAGAGAATATGCCCCATTATCAATATCCTGATGACCCACTGGCAGCCCCTTAATCAGAAATCTAGGATAATGAGAAATATTTATGTGATTTTCAGGTTAAATAAAACCAAGGCAGATGGACTTATATCTGACAAATTAGCAGAAACTATTAGAAATTAATATTGAAGACAAAAGATACTTAACAGGCTTTAAGCCCTAAATTACTTCGAAAAATTAATGACTTAAAATATTATGCACTTTAAAAACTTTTAGAAAAAATAGACTTAATATATCGTTAATTGGATGCCCTAAAATACATTTATTTTATACAGACTTTACACTGTGCAAAATTAAACAATGGAAATGAGATCAATAACGTCTTTGAATACATGGGATTATATCTCTATAAAATACCCTTAACCTTGAAACTAATACAGGAAAAAGGGAAGAAAAAAAAAAAGAAAATTAGAACTGAACTAAAGATGTTTAAAATTAAATATCCTAGGGATTGTTAGTGTGCTGGCTGTAAGTGAAGTTTGCTGGCTAGACGTCATGTGTGTGACAGAAATTCTGGTATGGCAATGGCAATTTCACCATCTCTGTTCTGTTTGTTCTCATCTAAGGCCATATGTTTATCAGTGTACACATTTTATATCCACATCTGCTGCTGCCATCTCCCTTTTGTCCCTGCTTCTCACCAAGCCACAAAAAGCATCACAAACAAGAACAAAGGACATCCTGCTAATGTTGAGCCCGGCCAGTAATAAACTAACTTTGTTTTGCTTTGTCTCCAATGCTATTACTGCATTCCTGAGAGTTTCTGCGCAGTTAAATTTTAGACAAAGAAAGACCCACTAATGTCTGCTTCTGTTAGAAAATTTCAGATTTAGAAATTTGAATAAACCTTAGCTTTCCTAAGATCACTTAGCTTTAATTGGTATTCCATAAGCCAATGAGATGAGTTTCTTATAAGGAGATAGTGAATTAAAATAGCAGTGTTCCATAATGGAAATGCATTTCTTTGATCCTAACATCAAGTGAACATCGAAACATCTTCTTTACTTTTTTCTCTTTTCTTAGAGTTTAAATAGTATTAGACTGAGGGGATAGAAGAACATGTTATCCTGTAGAAAACCTTCATGGCAATAAGCAATATTTTAAATTAGGAAGTTCTATTGACTAACCAAAGTAACATACCTCAACTGTCAATCTATTTTCCAAAATAATACTTCTTCTCTGTGTCTACTTACAGGGAATGCCATGAGTCTTGAGGAAATGAAGGTTTGTTGAAGGGCTCCTATTAATTCAGTCTGATTACCATTGCATCTTATAATCAGCCTCATATTTTAGTATGAATAACATGCAATTTTGGAGACTGGGAAACAGCATTTGGTTTGTATATCTTTGTCAACATAAATCCAAGCTGCAAGTTACTTATTAAATAGTATAATTTGGTTTAAATGCATCTTATAAAATGTGAATTTCTCAATTCTGTATCCTAGCTAATTTGACTTTCAGACAAACTATCATTTGGAGAATTTGTAAATACTGGAAACATGGAGGGACTCTTGTTATGTACTGATCCAGCTATCATGGTCTTTGAACTATGAACAGTAGATGCTATTGCTCCTTTTCTCCATGTCTTCTTACACATGTAACTAGAGTGCTTTAATATATATCTTCTGTCGGATAATACGTTAAAACTACTGTGCATCTTTAAGAGGTAGTTAGACACTGATTTCCCATAGACTGCAATCAGCTCTTTGAAATTGTAGTGTTTGTGACAGAATAAACTCCATTAACTTGTTTTATTAGCACTGTGCGCAGTCAGGAGAAGCAATGCTGCAGAACATTATGAAATGACTAACAGTTTTCATCAGTGCACAGCAGAATGTTTTCTCCTTACACAGAATATATAATTATTGCTCACATAAACAGGTAGATTTCTTTTTTCATCTTTCTAAGGCAATATTGGGAAATCTAAGACTCTTATTCATGAAAGAAATAAAAAATAAATTAGCTTCCCCCCATCCCTGCTCTGTTCAATTTGTTACCATACTGCTGCTGTAATTTTTGTCTATGTTTCAGAGAAGGAACTATCAAATAAAAGAAGAATTCTAATTCAATTGGTTACTATAATGACAGAACAGTTCAACAAAGCCAAAGGAGTCTGAGAAAGGAAAGATTTACTGACCAGCTGATTTCCAGAGGCACATTAGTCAAATTTTGACAGTATACAAGGTAAGCTGCCAAACTGAGTAAATGAAAGCAGAACAAATCCAGCAGGAGAAAGTATAACTTGCTTTATGTAAGTAAATATAAGTCAGCCATCACAGAATATATTTCAGTAGCAGGTAGTTATTCTATACTGCAGATGGCACAGCTGCCAGCGCTTATCTGAAAAGAAAGGTATTCTATTCCAGAATAGCTCTCACAGCATTGCATTAGCCAATTCAGAAATATAAACAACTTTTTTCTCTTCTCCTTTGCCTCCATTTTCTACTGGCTTTTTGCTTTGCCCATTTAAGACGAAAGTCAGGTTCTGAGCTGACTAGCTGCATGGGACTCCCAGTATAAACATTAAGCATTTTAGCCTAACAAATTATAGGAAATGTAAAGCTGAGCAATTACAAAGGAAATGATTGAAAGGAAGAGTCAGTACAGATGTAGAATAATGCGACGCAAGAAGAAAAAACACATTGAGATCCAATCCAGCCTATTTTTTGCCGGCAAAATAATGAGTTTATGATTTGCAGATTGAATATAACTAAGTAGAAAGGTACTTTTCATAATAATGATTTGTAGAGTCACCCTTCTGCTGGGTAAGTATTCCTTATGCACTAGAGTAATATCTGGTCTTGTTATTATAGTTAAGGGACTATCAGCCTTTTTGTTACATAAACCCCTATATTCAGGAGCTTGTAATTTGTTCATAAAAATCCTCAACATGCTGAAACTTGAAGATTTTAGTTTAGAAGTAATTTTTAGAATATATTTTAAAAAATCAGGCAAATTTTAAACTAATAAAAAAAAGTTCTTGTTTACTGTCCTCCTATTCTGCTCACATGTTGCACATTGTATTCCTTTTAATACCATACTATGGGTTCTGGTGTCCTAAGGAACTTACACATATATACATATATTCATGAATTAAAATAAAAATCTCACCGATGTACCAAAAAACCTCTCACAAACAACAATTAAAAAAAAACCCCAAACATAAAACCCCACAACCAAACAAAACAAAACAAAAAAACCCCAACACCAACAACAAGAAATAAAAACCCCCACCGAAACCCCCACAAGCATTATGCATACCAGGAAGCTACTTATTCTAAAATTGAGTAGATGTTTCAGGCTGTGGATCTATAATATGCAAATGCATATATTCATGCCAGTATTCTGAAGGTCAGAATGGAGTATAAGTTAAACCCACAAAGGTCAGAAATTAAGTGTTATGGCTGAAACTCTATTCTGAAAGGACAAGAGCATCTATTTCAGTTGGCCCAATAATGTGAAAGTTCACAAGGTAAAGAGATTCACTCACCAGGCATAAACTCTGAAAAGCATTTGAAAATTATGCTTTCAGAGCCACACTGCTGAAAGAGAACCTCCTGATGCAAAATGAAGCCTTCATAATTCTGGCAATATGGAAAGAAGCACAACGTATTAGATGTTGAGCTATGTTAGCATTTAATAATTGTAACTCTGAAAAATGGAACCTCTAACTTGAGAAGACCAAAATATTTCAGGTGAGCAAACTTGTCCTTTATGCATGAGGCCTTTTTGCCTTCTTTTCATAACCAGGTTCTTGTTTTGCCTTTATCTGCAAAATAATAAAAATATTGGTTACTATAATGACAGAACAGTTCAACAAAGCCAAAGGAGTCGGAGAAAGGAAAGGTTTACTGACCAGCTGATTCCCAGAGGTACATTAGTCAAATTTTTACAGCTTGTATACAAGGCAAGCTGCCATTTTTGTGATCTACTTAAATTTTCCTTCAGCTTTTCAGAAGTGCATCAGTGTGCTTTGCACCACTGCTAAACATCTAATTTTCCTCTCACTGCTGTTGCCAAAACATGACCACTCACTTGTTGCAACATTATGAATGCTCATCGTACCATGATAGAATTTTCTTGTCATCATCTTCAATCCAACAGGGTCTTCAAATATATTTTCTGAAACAGCTTAAACCATACTGAGCATCTCTTTCAAATAACCCATTGCTGATAATTTTCCCAGTAGTAGAGACGACACTGATATTGAATGCCTCTGGAGACACATAAGTACCTAAGTAACTTATTAGTAAGAAACACTAAGAGTCTTTAAAAAGGAAATAATGGTGAATGTGGTTTCTCCATCTAAAAGAGCTACCCCTCGTCCCTTGAAAGAAACCATAAATCTTAAAGTCTGAGCCCATTCTTAGAGGAAGGACAGATGCAGGTGGAAACTTTCTTTTTGAAAAGTCAGCATAAGAACAAAAACAGATGGAAAAAATATCTCACTACTGGTACCTCCGATTAAAAGTCAGAATTGGTCCTTTTGGTATACTTGATTTAGTCCATCTGAATGTGTTGCAATGGTAGATATAGAGACTACCTTACCTTCATTTGTGCTCATTACTGAGCAATTTAATACGAAGGATTGGACTGTGTATGTTTCTTTTTCTCTTGTGGTTCTCTGGTCTCAAACATGCTCTCAGGCCACACTCAGAGGATCTACAGGGATCATGCCTCTTGATTTTGCTAGTACTCTTTTGCACTATTCTGGGCATCAGTTCATTTCCTTTTGCAGCAGCAGGATCAGTGGTATTGGCTTGGCTTGAAGGATTGTTACAAAAGAGGCTGGTGCACTATAAAGCACTTTGTTGAGAAAAAATTCTCTTAATCTCTGAGATCTTCCTGTGTAAATCTGGACATCATTCCATTCCCATGCAGCACCACATCCTTCATGGCACCTATTTCAGTTCCACCAACCTTTCCATACAATCTCCCTGGAGAAGTCAAAAGATCTTGTGTTTTACCAAGGAGTGACAGCTCTTTTTCTGACTTATTCATCCTGCCTTTGGGCTACCTCTTCTCAAAACTTTCCTACCCTGGATTTCACAGTCCCTACAGTGACTGTTAAAGTCTTCTTTCCCAGGTGCAGCAAAGGTGACCCGAGATGACAAGAAACCGAGAACTGCAGAATACTTTAGGTTGGAATGGACATTTGTGGTTTTCTGGTGAAAAGTTTCTCCTCAAAGAAGGTTTAATATATTATCAGCTTACTCAGGTCTATGTGCAGCTGAGTTTTGAGCATCTGCGAGAGTGGAGATCCCTTAGACCCTCTGGGTATCCAGTTCCAGTATCTGTCCTCATTGTGAAAAGCTTTTCCTTTACATTCAGGGAAATGTAGAAGCAAGTCTTATCTGTTGTGTCTTTTTCTTTTGTTAGGCACTTCTTTGAAGAGTACAGCTGCTGTGCTGAAACACCATCCTACAACATCCCTATATTCTACCATGAGAACCTTGGAAAAAGCAATTAGATCACGACACACTCTTCTGCATGATGGAGAAACAGCTCCCTCAGTTTCATATGAATCATATGCTTCAGCCCCTTAAACACTCCACTAGTTTAGTGATCCTCTGCCGGAATCACTCCAGTTTGTAAATTTTTTTCTTTTACTGGAGACACTGTTTTTTGTCTACTTGTACAATGTGGTTGAGTGTCTTGGATATCCTAACTCTGATTTCAGTAGTACAGCACAGAGGCATCTGGGCTACTGGAAGACATTGGCCCTGGACCAGCTTTTTTTCTCTTGGATCATCTGTCTCACTGTGATACAAATCACACTTCAATCAGCAGTTAATAATGACTGCCATAAACAATGAGCAATAGGGAAGGTATTCACATTGTGAAAGGAATAAGGCGTCTGCTCACTGACATCTGTGTGAAACATTTTGAGGCCAAATGTCAGATTACATGGTAGCTGAAGTACTGATAATTCTCTTAATATTATACACAGTGGAATGTTCCTGGTGACTTTTGTATGCAAAATACATTGAATTTCATCCTGTTTATAGAAAATGTCAGCAAACATATTTTGCTCAGTTTCTGTTCCCCACATACCGTACCCTGCTACATTTACAGAATTAAGAAATACATTTATAATTAATCTTTTTAGCTAGTGTTTTGAGAAGCTCTACCAAAAAAAAATCACAGCTGGTTGCAGAGAAAATTTTTGTTTAATTCCCCATGTTAAAATTCACTAGTCGTAGTGAGATTTTCATGCTATTAAATGGATGACTGAATATTTTGCTATCACTAGCTGATGCCTTGATGATATGATGTTTCATTTCCTATGAAGTATACACAAGGATCTCTCAACCACAGGTCCTCACTGACCACAGGTGTCACATGAATGCACAGACATAGTAACAGAGTTAATAGAGGTGAGTGTGTTTGCAGAGTAATTTCTGAAACTACATGGATGGAATAGAAGGATCTTGACTGAACATTTTTCCAAAAGTCTATCTCTATTAAATGGTAAACCATTACCTGTTGCAGCAGCTGAAAATGAAAGATAAACTTCATAGCCATTCTGCAGACAACACTATACTGTGGCCAGTTCAGTGAAATTTAGAACTTAAATGTTTGAACTAGTCACACGACCTGTTAGCAACCAGTTCTTGTAGAATGGTGCTGTAATTCAGTGGCTACCATCTGTAATATATCTTTAAAATGCAAGGTTAAAATAAATTGAATGAAATACATTGTTCTGAATGAAACATTCAGCATTGGCACATGCACTGTTACATGACTGGTCACTTCTAAATTAAAACTACCTAGGTTTCTTTAAATGCTTAAAATTGAGGTATTAAATTTCCAGAGTGTTGAGAATGTTTCTTATATTACGAAACTCAAAAAAATGTCAGTGCTACCAGTTTCAGAAAGATTAGCTTTGATATGATCAAAGCTACAGAAGCACATGATCTCTTCACCCACCGTTTTGGGTTACTTCAAAAATGAATAAGCAATTTTTGAAGACTGAAGAAGGAAATATTTCAGGAGTACATTGTAAAACCAGGTTCCAGGTCAATGGTAGAACTTAAGGGTCTACCCATGGAAGGGGAGCTGGAACTATATGATCCTTAAGGTCCCTTCCAACCCAAACAATTTTATGGCTCTATGATCCTAATTTAATTTGCTAAAAATGACTGAATGAAACATTTGCAAAATTTTTAATATTACCCCATCATAATGGATGAACACAAATATGAAATCACTGTAATGACCTCCAAAGTGAGGTTGGTTATGGTATTGTAAATATCTTTTGTTTACAGAGGTATTGATTACACTGCCAAAATAAATTGACTTGCATGAATACAATCTGGGAAACAAGAATTTAAATTTCTAGTCTAGATCTTCAGCTGATGAATATGGATAAAAGCTCATTGATTGCATCTAATTCTCATCAGCTAAGGTTTTGACCCTCCATTTTCACTACAGTGAAGATATAATTTCCTATTCAAAAAAAAAAAAAAAGACCCTGCCACAGATTCCAACTGTTCCTTGTATGTCAAATCAAAATCAAGGTCAAATACACAACTTGGAATACATTCACATACTATTGCAGATAAAATCATGCAGGCTAATTTGAAATTATGATTAATTTTAGTTGATTTCTGACTCCACTGTTTCAGTCCACATCTACAAAACAGACAATGTTATTTAGCATTGTACTTCTGCGTCCAAGGAATTTACCCGTTATTAATCAAATACTTAGAATTGTTGCTGCTTTGTCTAGTTAATAGCATCTTCTTCATTAATTAATCCAGTCATATTCAATAGGATTCAATAGGGTGAAGTGAGTCACCTGAAATAAAAATGGAAGGAATGGACTCTTATTACTTGAGTCAACTATTTTGAGTCCTATGCAATACTAATGCAGCTTAATTGTAGACGAATACAGCTGTTGTTATTTGTTTAATGATGACTCATGCAGCTGTGGATAACAAAGCTCTTTTCACTAAAAAACAATTTAGACCTACCATGGCTAGCATTAATATCTGACCATGTTTATAGATATTTTGAACTAGAGCTATCATAGGAATCTTTCTGGACTTGAAATATCCTAGTAAAAAAACTTTTATTAATATATTTAGCTGAAATATTTTGTAAAGCTTAGTCTCAAATAAGAAAATTCAATCCAGCATATAGAGGCATGCCCCCTGTGACATTTCTAGCAAATACTATATTTCTTTACACTTCAAAAGAAAACTCTTAAGAAACAAAATTACTGTTTTGAAATGTTGGGTTTTTTTTCCTATAAAGAAACCAGCAGGCTTCATCTGGTCCTATTAAGATTCAATGTGGTTCCTTGAAACAGTTAAATGGCATTTTTAATATAGGCCCAGATGCAAATATGGAGTTGGGCATTTTATGGCATTGTGAAGATATGCCAAATGTAATAAGGAGACACTTAATCCTATTGCAGATACCTGAATTTTTATAGGATTGGTGGTTGAATGTTCACTGTTCTTCTAGTTCCATGTCTAACCTTTTTCCCCCTATATTTGAAAGATACTTTTTGTATCCAAGTTGCTTATTTCTCCCTTTTGTACCTAAGCCCTTCTGGCATCACTTAATTTGTTAGACATACTCAGAGCTTGCCTAACATAGCAACAGCATTGATCAGCTTCATCCAGGCACTTTTTTTTGGCCAAGGAAAATCAAGTCTTTCAGGGAAATGATTAGAGATTGTACCACTTGTATAATGTGTGAAAGACCAGCATTTCAACCCCCTTTAGCCAGAAAGAGTTCAAATCTACTCTGCCAGCCTAGAAAAAAGAACACAGTTTTTTGAAGAGGCTGGATTGAAATGGTGGGATATCTTCTCTGCCTCTGCTGCCTCAAGAGACTATGTACTTTGTGTCAGGAATACTGCATACACAGAAGTGGGGAAAAAAAAGAAAAAGGAAAAAAAAAAACCATATTTCGGCTTCCACCCAACTAAGGACTGTTTGTGACTGCATTTTAGGATAATTAGGTAAAATATATAGAAAGTGTTAGTGTAGTCAACAGTTTCCTCAGTATCAATCAGTTCTGACATCAAAGGAAAAGTGGCCTCTAGTTAACGTTTTCTTTTCAATAAATCATATATTCTCTCCCACATGATTCCACAGCTTCAAGGCAAGGAGAAGTAGAATGGCCCTAGTGTTTCAGGGGCAGACTCATGCTCATAAAGAGAAACCCAGGCATCATCCAAAGGTGCATAAAGACAAGCATGGCAGGAAAGGTGGGGACAAGGGCCAGAATGAACTATAAACCAGCTAAAATCACAAGTTATGTAGTGAAAGACTGAGCTTGTTTGTTTCTGTTTAGACAATACAATGGGAGACCTGGTAACAGTTTTCAAACATGAGAAAAGCCAAAAAAAAAAGGGGTTTAAATTGTAGCTAGGGAGATATAGGTTAGACTATAGGCAAAGATTTCTAAATGCCAGGATAATTAAATAGTGAAAGACAAGACTTAAAAATCTTTAGGAAAATTTTCAATTAGCAGATTGCATGAAAATTTTAGGTACAGTAAATCCCACTTGTGAGGAAGGAAGATAGATGACATGACTTAAAGATCTTAATTTTGGATCATTTTATATGATTTTTATTAGAAGTTTTTTAATTTTGTTTGGGACTGAGTTAAAAATGACAGAGATTCTTTTTTTTTCCCTAATAAATAAACAGAGGCCTTGGATTAAGACTCAAATAGGAATGTGACTGTATGCAAACCATGCAGTCAACATTAGAAAGATTTTGCTATTTCTAGCATAGCATTTTTGCTACTGGAATTTATAGTTATAGAAAAAGTAAGAAGTTTAGCTGTTTTGTTTACTCTGTTATAAAATTTCCCTGTGCATTGAAGAAACATTCACACCTCTTATAAAATATCCACAGCAGAGGTTAAAATTGCAGTAGAGGTTAATATTTACAACTATTTTCTGCACCAAACATGCAGAGATGTTTAATTTTCTCTGTTGCTAACACCATCAAATAAAGCAAACAAATAATATTCATGCAAAGGCAAACAAAATAAATGAGTCAGGTAATTATAAAAAGAACACTGACCTATTAAAAATTGGTCTGATCTTTAAGAATTCTCAGCATAGCAGCAGTAATGTTATTAAAAATAGTAGAATCATGACAAGTATTCATTAGAATTTGCATACCTGGGTAAGAATGCACTTAATTACATATCACATTCTGCAAATTATTTAGAAGCTGTAAATGAAATCAACAAAGAAGATTTAGGGAATAAGCGTTCTGAAGAATTTTCTAATGCAATTGTTCTTAACAACAACAGATTTGGGAATTTGTAAGATATATTTTCATGACAAAATTTTTTAAAAGAAAAAATAAAGTTCAGAAATACTAATGTTTGACATATACACATTTACTATAGGTAGTGGAACATTATCTCAACTCGATCAGAATGGAGTTTTATATGTAGAAGTAGATGTGTTTAAATACTGTGTCACTTGAAGGTAAAATATCGCATGCAAATTAGGAGCTCAACTAGCAAACTGCAGGTGTAATAAATTTCATGGATTTTGTGATTTTCATGCAGATTTTTTTTCAGCTGCCGTCAGCGCTGTGGTTTAAATGCTTGTGCAAAGCAGTCCCTGCTCTGCCGTACTGAATCAGCACCCCAGGGAGCTCTGTCTCACTGCTAACGCAAACTGAGGGCTGGGGGAGCTCACTCCCACTCTGGAACCCTGTACTGGAGCTGGGGGGAAATGGAGCAGCTGGAAGAAGAAGTAAATGCAGAGAAAAGGAGACCAGAGAGGATGTAAGGGTTTGAGAGGTAAGGAAAGGAAGGTGACAGAGAAAGATGAAAGATGAGTCTCTGATGCAGCCAGTCAACTTCAACTCCCCTTCACTTCAGAAAAGATACTAAGCATTTTATAGAGCATTTATTTCCCATGTCCAAAAAAATACAAAAATACAGAAGATTTATGGAAAAAAATCTCAAAGTCAGTATTTGGAAATTTGGAAGGACAACTGAGAAACAGCTATTAAAACAAAAACAGAAAAAAAGAAAAAGAAAAAGAAACCAATATGGACAACACCACAAAACCAAAATCCATTAATTTTTGTTTGTTTGTTTGTTTTTTTAATGCAGGAAAAGGCAATTCCCTTGTGGAAGGAGAATCTCTCAAATTTCCTAATCATCTGGAGGAACAAGAAAGCAATTTTTTTTATTTACTACTTCAATTTTTTTCCTGGAGTTAAAGATTTTTACAGGGCAATCAATGGAGACCTTAATCCTGAAGTGTATTTAGGTTCTTCATTGTCTAACTGCTGCACCCAAAAATGCCACCTAGTCTTGCTTGACCTCATGGACACTTACAGCTCATGTCTACCACTAAGACAACTGCCCAAATATTGACTCCTCTCAAACTGGACAGCTCAAATTAATATGTAATTAATATTTTAGGGTACAGGCTGTAGACATTTACTTAAGGATAAGTAAATGGAAAATTTTGTCATTTGCTATTATGGAAAAGATGTGACAAGTAATGGGATTATTGTTACTTAGTAATGAATATTTTCAGTATTTAGTATTTAAATACCTTTTCTTTGATAATTCTGTACACACACTACATTTCTGAAGGAAATTTCACAGCCTAGTACTATTGTTTCTATTATTTATTATTGTTGCCAGCAGTAAAACAAGATGTTCAGATTCCACTTTACTTGCAAAACTTTCAGAGCTGATCTTACAAGACAGGTACATAGAGCAATAACATTTGGTCGAAGCAAGGGAAAATATTCATGTAGTATTTTCACTGGGTTCTTTGGTTCTCTTGATATAGAGCATACACAGCCTCGAGGGTGCTCTTGATTGTTATCTCTGCAGCTGAGTGATTTTTGGAGGTCTTGCTGAACACAAGGGTCACAACCTAGAGTCCATTCTTATCTGTTTTAATAAAAAATGACAATGAACTGTGAAATTCTCCATTGCCCCCTCAAGCAAAATGAAGGTGAATGTCACTCCTGTCTGTACAGCCAAGTCTAATTGCAGTATTAGGGTCCAGAGCATGAAAATTCACTCCATCAAGGGCTTTAACAAAGTCTGTGGAAGCACTACAGTTCAATTTGCACATCCCCAGGTTTACTGAGTTTTATTAAAACCTCCAAGGAGATTTTTGTTTTTTCAGACTGGATTATGCATATCATTTACAGCTCGACCCCATAAGAGGTCATTCAAATGGATTTATTTCTGCATAACAAAAGTACTTTTTGTTCAGCTCTCAGGAGAACACAGAGACCTCATAGATTATGTGATATAGTGAAAGAAGGGACTGAGTGCACCTTTAGCAAGTTTACGGGCAATAGAAATTTGGAAGAGTGGTTGATACAGCAGGCAGTTTTTCTGTCTTTCAGAGTAGTCTTTCAAAGACACCTTAATAGGCCGGGGAAATAGCAAGCAGGAACTTCATGAAGTTTGACAAAGAGAAAAAGCAAGTCCTGCTCCTGGGGAAAAATAACCTGACAGTGGAAGATGCCTGAAAATAGCATACAGATTTAGCCACAAACCCTTCCCATCATGTGGCATTTGTGGCCAAGTACCTTCTGTATGACAGGTGCACTAATTTTTCATCAATCAGAAGTTCCTTCTCCCATCCATTCAGCTGAAATGTATGATCAGTCCTTGAGATCAGTACCAGAATTATGAACATCCTCTTTTTGTAGGAAAGCCTGTATCTATTCATACTGAGTTTCTTCATGAGCTCTTAGGCAGACTCCATCTTGAGTTGCTGCCTCTTTTATTGTTGAGGAAGTGGTGGTTAATGGGTGGCAAGGTTTCATCTCTGTGATCATCTCAGCTGAGAACACCATGGCTTCTAACCTGCTGCTGGTCTAGTGTCAGCCAAAGCTCACATTGAGTTACAGCCTGCCATTAATAAAGGCTTTCACTGACAGACCCATTTTGTTTCAGAATTGCTGCAAACACTGAGGATGCTATAGGACTGTATATGCCATTTCTAGAACCAAAAGTAGACATTAACCTCAGAAAAGCAAGCATGGCAGGACATGACTATGAGTAGACAAGAAGGGGTTTAATATTCAGTTGGGAGCTAGAGTAAGGGGAAAGAAGAAAGCTCTAGAGCTCCAGATATTACTACAAATCCTGCTTTCTTTTTTTCCTATACAGGTAACTTCTCCCTCCCAGCTCTTCTGATTCCAGGACTTATATGTCAGTAAGGCATAGCTGGCTTCAGCTGGAAAGGGTACAGGAATCCAAGGGTTCAAGACCCTTTCTTCACCATCTCTCTTCATATAAGAGTTACACACATTAACACTCTTCTGATATATATATATATATATATATATGAACAGGACCTAATATGCCGACCTTCTCTGGTGATTGAAATCAAAGGAGATACACTATAACCATAATGTATATATGTTTATTTGTTTATTAGGAAAACCATTAAAAATGTTTGAAATATATGCAAGCAGATGAAGTCAGCTTTGATTAGGTGCAGTTAAGAATATGCTTCGTTATAAAAATGGACATGTTAAGAATGTGTTTCATGGGACATGAACAATAATATTTTCCTTTTGATATAAACAGCTCAGATTATCTGGAAAGAAAGAATTTTTCAGCTTGAGATCACAGGACTCTTTAAATTATTTTTTTTTTAAGTATTCAATATTATCTTGATTGACTCAATTCCAAATACTAAGAATGTTTTGCTAGTCCAGAGCTTCACATCCTGGAAAGGTGAAACCTCTAAAATCAAGAATTTAAATACAAGAATACTGGGGGAAAGTATGTACAGTTGTTCTCTAGCTCTGCTCAGTCTGAATTGCTAATCCAGGAGAAGAAAATTAAATCCAAAAAGCATTTTAAAAAAATTAATTGAGCCTGTTGTTGAACAGTAAGAAAATGAAGTACCAGCACATCGTTACTGGAGAAATTGTGCGCTGCAAGCAAATGAAAAAAGAGAGACATTAATAAAGGTTCTTGAAAAATGGGTAACAAAGTCTTTACAGTTCTTCTGCCTGATGATTCTTTAATGGCTGCAATCCTGCAGGATCACAACCAGGAAATAGAAAAGAGTGTCAGTCTTCTGTCGAGCAATTACTGTGTAAGTGGTTAAAGAGATAAGATTATAGTAAGCTGGGACATTGTAATCCATTACTTATAAGACTAATTTGGTCCTTGTGTTCTGGGAACTAGATTTCACAGTAAATGAATAGTTTGCTTTTCCCTGAAAATTTAAAAAACAGACAAACTAGCAAGCAAAACTTCACCATCCATTGAGCTGTATGAAGGTTCATTGATGTCAATGAACCTTCACCTGTCTTCCCTTCTTGATATAATATTATTCCATACATTGCTATAATGCCTATTAATAAACTTTGATCCAACTTGCAAAAATCTAAATACTTGAGGATGTTCAGATGGAACTCTTTTAAGCCTAGTGTTTAAAGTAGTGCTTAAGTGTAAGTGACAATTTGTGGAAAAGTATTTGTCGAAAGGCTTTTGAAAATACAGACTACAATAAAAGAATTGAAAGAATGCTTTTACTTGACAACTAATATTTTTTAAAACATTTGGCTAAAAACCACTTTAAAAATAAAGGAGGACAGGCAGTCACATTGCACAAAGTTTAGGTCAATAGGAAAGAATTCACATGCCAAAATCCTGCCACATTATTGAAAGAGAGAGGCTTTTTTGGGTCCTCCAGAGACAATTGAGAGCAATAGGAAATGGATTCATTTTACCTAACTTTAGGCTCATAACAGTGTCTTAAGTCCTTAGCTGGGATGAATAGCCTTTCAGACATTTTTCTCTCACTGAGTGTGAAGAGAATCTAGTCAAACACATCAACTTTGGTCCTTCAGGTAAGGTGTCTGAGAGAAGGTGGGATGATTAGACTCGAATGCATTAATGTTTGATGAAGTGCTGTTAAAGAAAAATGAAGCAGGTTGAGTTCTGGACCCAAACTGTTTCACAGTGATCTGAGCTAGCATCCAGCACTTGATCTGTTTTGGGCTGCTCCAACTAGCTGGGGTGGACCAGCGTTAAAAGCATGGATTAGGAAGCAGCTGGTGCTAACTTGTCTCAGAGCCAATGGTCACCTTGTGGCCCTGTTTTATTCAGAATAAGGACTTAAATTCAGAGTGTCTAAGAGTTTAACTGCTGTCAGATTTGGAAGTCATTTTTTCTTTAATGACTTCTGAATCTGTCTGTTCATCTCAGCTGAAAGTCCAGGGAGCCTGAGAGAAGGTTTGAAATTTATTGTCTTATTTCAGTGTCTGATGTTGGTAACTGGTAACACCTGATGTGACTGCAAATCCTGAAGGAATCTGAATGCTAGATTTTATCTGAGATATTATGTATGGTTTAGCTGCTGTAGCATACAACACAAAAGAAGAATTCAGACTGAAGTTAAGGCAAGTGCTTCAGCATCTGTTTTGCCAAAGTCAGTTTAAACTTAGGGCAGGGATGTCCCCACAGCCGCAACAGCAACAGTGATGTACCTTAAATTTCAGTGCTCCATTTTGTGCAAGTGACAACTGAAACACATAGAATTCAGCAAATAGAAGAGGCAAGAACATAATGCAGAAATCCCTGCCTGTCCCTAGTCTAGGCTATGTACTTCCTGAGATATGGCTTTGTGACAGGTGAAAAAGAGGCACATCATTTTCATTTACAAGAGGCTATAATCAGAGGACACCACAAAAAGCCAAACATGGTGTTTGCACATAGAGTGTTTATACATAGAGTGCTCCCATGTTGTTGCAGTCATGTCAAATTATGCTATTTGTATTTCAGAATGAGGCAAATTAAAGAAAAGAAAAGAAAAATATCAGATAGTCAAGGACAGAAGAGTTCTTATTTTCTGTTCAAAAATCACAGAGAAGCTTCTACAACCCAGAGGAAGGGAGCCAGAAAGAGTAGGAAGTTTAGTGGTAACTGTGTGCAGTGTTCACCTAGAGATGCTTTCAGATGAAAGCATATGTGATGGTAGGTGATATTGAATGTTTTTCTTATGTGTTTAAAACAGAAACTATCACCTGGGCATAGATCTTTTATTATCAGTCAGATTCTTCTGACAATTTTCAATTAGATTTCTGTTTTTTTATTATATGTTAATGGACTATATTAATTAAAGCAGACTGCAATGCACTAATAACTATTAATTCAGCCCAGGGTGCCTTAAAGTGAGATTTTATGAGAGCTGAAATTCTCCATGGATCTCTAATTTACATTTACAACACAGGGAGCTGTACTTCTGGACACTTCTACTTGGCATTCTCCTCCAAGCCAACACAGTAGCGTGAGACTGGGATAGGAGAGGTGATGAGAGACTTGGGTGAAGAATTACAATGTTCTGAAGTGTTAAGAGAGGCAGTAACTTTCATTGGTCTCAGTGGATTAACACATGTAACCCCACTTGGTAATATATACAGTTTTTAGAAAGCAGAGCACAAAATCTAATAGAATGTGCAATCAGTTATTGGTGAAGAGCATTAGCTAGATAATAAACACACTCCAAATGTACCTACTCCCCCTGGGAAATAGCCTCTCTTGTTGTTAGTCCTTTTGTCATTCATGACTAATACGTATTTAACAGAAATCTTGGAACAGGAAATGAAAAACTGAAGATGATAAATCTGTTCCACTTAGACAATAATCGTATAACACTGTGGCCAGTTAGTTTAATTTATAGACACCATTCCCCCTGGAAATCTTAGGTAGAGAAATTAAAAAAAAAAGGCAGGGGAGGGAGATGGGGAGTGAAAAGATAAAAATTGGTACAAGGCATCTCTTACCCACCGGAGCAGTTAAATGGAAGAAAAATACTAATTAAGATTTCAATGCTGCAAAGCAGTATTTACAGTACTTGGACTGGAGTTTTTCTAGGGTTCACCCTCAGTTCCTTGCTAGAAGCTCTATGGTGTGAAGTGTGACTTCCTCATATTTAACCTGTCGTGTCTGTCTCTCTCTGTGTATTGGTTTTTTGGTTTAAAACTTTTTATTTTTTTTATTTTTTCTGAAGAGGAAAAGTACTTTTGAACACCTGTGGCCACAAGAGATTCCTAATCCGTAAAAATTTTCCTCTCTTGCAACCTTCCAACCTGTGGCAATAATCATGATGTCTGACATGCATTTGTGTAACTCTTAAAATAGAATTAAAACAACCCTCCTCATCTGTGAACAGAGCCCTTGCATTCATACTGTTTGGATAATATTCTTCTCTTTGTAGCAGGTACCACTAAGTATCATTCTTAAATGTCCTTCAAATCCTCCAGTAATTATTGTCTAAGCTCTGTTTTCCTTAGAAAAATGTATTTTATAGCTCAGAGTGAAGAATTCATTATTTACTTTTAATGGCAAAGAACCTGAGTATGGAGCAAAATTATCAGTTGTCTAAGGATTTTTGTTCTCTTTTGTGACTGACACTTCTAAACGCTCCTTAGACTAGCTGTAATGCTTAATATTGTATAAGATCTAGAAATTGATTACCTCAGAAAAGCTAAAAGAGGAGTAT
The DNA here is from genome assembly GCF_000277835.1 of Geospiza fortis. Lineage (NCBI taxonomy): Eukaryota > Metazoa > Chordata > Aves > Passeriformes > Thraupidae > Geospiza > Geospiza fortis. The sequence goes on along the minus strand of NW_005054418.1, from coordinate 2,282,973 downwards.
TTTGACCTGTGCTGCTAACCTCTAAGCAACTTTTAACACCTCATAGGCATAAAGATTTCAAAATATACACTCAACTGATGTAGCCAAAATGAATTAGCCCACTTTAAAAAATAAAAATTCAAACAACCAAAGAAGTATCAAAAAGACGTAATAACACACAACCAAAAAACACCAAACCAGTAACTGATGAGATGCAAAATGTTTTTCCTCTGTTTGTTTGGAAAGAATATTTTGTTAACAGTTTATAAATAAAGTTTTCAACCTGTTTGTGTCATCTTTAGAATGGGTATCCTAGATATTCTCCACAACAAACAAAGTTTATGCAAACCTACAAAAAATTTTGTCCACAAAAAATTCCATGCATGTCTTTGATTTTGTATACCTTGCTAAAAATAAATTAGATTTAAGAGCTGGATTCACAGGCAGTGATTTCTTCCTGGAGATCTAATGGAATTTGAATTTTATATATACCATATGTGATTTAATTTGATACTAAAAAAAAAATAATACTCAAAATGTATTATAGGTATATCTAGGTATGTGATGACACAGTCTTACTCTCTTTCCAAGACTATAAGCCTATATTTTAAAACAAAATTCTTCCACAATTGAAAGATTCATGTATCCTCATAAAATCCATGGACACTCCAGAAGCATCTGGCAGCACAAAAACAACTTTGCAGGTTCATTCAGTAAAGTATGGCATACTCCTGTGTGTCTCTTAAAGCTTCCCTGCTGAAATCAGTACATAGTAAGGTCCAGACCTGGCTGAGAATATAAATCAAGTAATTTGTCATAAGTCTCTTAATTACTAGCCAATATAACAATTCAAGAGAAAGATTTATGGAAATGCAAAACTAGGCCTACACCATATAATTAGCATATACAGATATTTTATTTTGTCATTTCTGTAGTTTATGGGAAGCTTTATAGCCATATTTTATGCTTTAGTTGGCTTCTTCTCAGCTTAATGGCAATTCTGCTTGATACTTACAAACCAGATACCATTTTCTTCATTCAGGTCACCATAGAATTATTTAACAAGTCTCAGATTTCACTCTTCTTCACAATTTTTTTAATTTTATTTTTTTTTCTTTCTCCTTTGTATTTATTTTGTTTTGTCCCCTTGAAAACTGCTTCTGTACTGGAAAAATAAAACCTTTATGTTTTTCAAACACTTACTGAAAAAATGAAATCTACTGGTGCATAACATGGAAGCAAAAGATATTACAGCTACTATAATTCAAAGCCAAACTTAGTGAACAAGGTGGATCCACTGTAAAGTCAGGATGGCTTTGAGGTCAATGCACTGATTTACACAACTGAAATTATACAGACATAAGGAAGCATTTCTTTTTTTGCCATAAAATTGCTTGGGTAGAGTGAGATCTCCTGAGAGATTTATGCAGAACCATATCTCTAGCAAGATGAAAAGAGCATGCTGTCCTCAGAATCAAAGCCAAGGAAAAAGAAGCAAAAATAAGTAGCAGAAAGGACAAAACACCCCATTGCTGATACAAGTACTATGTCCTGAAAGGAATTTCTAGACCTTTCAGCAAGATCTGTAATACATAAATACATATATATTCTGTGCAATAACATTTTGTTTTGATTGTTTGAATCAAGCCTACTTTTTTATTTTAAAAAAATTAGAAGTGTAAAGTCTTCTCAAACACAGTGCGCCAGCACCCCATAACTAATTATTATTACAATATACTACAATAGAGATACAAATTCTTATTTCATGCTTTTTTCAATTGAGTACTATCATTTGGCTCACTATTCTGAGACCAAAAGTCCACAAAAGCTTGCATAGAACTTTACCAGAGACCGTGATAAAGCACTATCTTTCAGAGTGATGTGGCCTGAGATTACTTTTCAGAGAAAGATAAAGCAGAAGTGCAAAGAAGTAAGATGAAAAAACACCTCACAAAAATATTCATAATATGTTGATGTGTTTTACAGATCTATACTGCACCTTTTCTTGTATTTTATTTTGTAGTCCTTATTTTTTTCCCCTCTACCTAGTACTTCTTGACAGCATATATATTGGGAATGAATTTTTGAAGGAATGATCTTCCTTTATGCCTCCATTTCTGTGGTCACAAGAAAATCTGCAAGGTGCTTGATGGCCACTCTAAATTAGATTATTCGAGCTGCAAAATCTCTGATTTGCACCATCAATGTATTTGGAAGCACAAAAATGAAAGTGCAAATATAGAGAAGTAAAAATACAGGACTCAGCTTTTTACAAGAGATGTCAGAGAGAATAAATGTATAATTCCTTTTTATATGACTCACAACAATACGCGCTGTTGTCACATTTTAAAGTACTGTCCTCTGAAAATACACCTTCTCATAACCTCCACAGGAAATAAACCACACAGAAACACAGCAGATATGGAGAGAGGGTTTCCTGAGCTAAAATCCTCTTTGTGTTATGAACTTAGTTGTATAATTAACACTTTTGTCAAACAAAGCCTTTTCAGGTTTTGTCCTGAGGTTTGTTTGGTTTGTTTTCCTGTAGATTATGCACGTCAAAGTTTATAATTGAAGAAAGAGATAAATTAAGTAATTAATAGATGAAATTCAGCTCGTGGTTGCAGGTTGGCAGGACCCTTTCTGCACCAGTTAAACCCTAGGTTAGTGCAATGGCAAAGGACACTAATGGCATGTCTCTTTAGGATGTGTCACATGCCTGGCAAGGATGCCTATCTACCACAAGGAAGTATACATGAAAAATGGCAATAGGTATGGTAATAAGATCAGTACTTCTGCAGACATACCGATACCAAAAGTAAACTGCTTTCCAGACAGAACAGGAATTTTGGATGCCCCATTTAAAGTGCAGTTATCAGATAAGAGCATGATACCACCTGAAAGAAAATTATTTATAGAACCTGTGAGAGGACTTTCTCCACACATGTAACCAGCATGTATACACAGCCACATGAATAACCACTAATATACATTTGCAACCAGTAGATTTAAATTTCTAAAGCCCTAAATCATGACTGCATTCAGCCCTGTCTGGGGAGCTACTTACCTCTAACACTTCTGACAACAGTATCCCAGCTTAAGTTTCAGGCAATGACAGGGCTTTCAACATTCTTTAAAGAGTCCTTTGTACCAAAGTGATCTATAGTTTTCTACTGACTTCTAATATGGATTAATTGCCAGTCTGCTCTTCATGGCGACAGAGAACTGTGGAGACAGTAAAATCACACATAAATCCCTGTGAGGGGAAGGGAAAGGACAGAAGGAACAGAATCCCATACCTTCCTGACAGTAGCCAGAAGAGCTGAATTAGTATGAGGAAGGAGGATGGTAGTCATTGTTTCCTCTCTGAACCAAAGATTCAGCTACATCTCCTTTCATTTAGGAACAGTGATGCAGTTAGTTTTTACAGCGAAACCTGGAAGGTGCTGAGCTCCTCCAGATTCCTTTTTCTTTATTTACGGATTGTTCTGGCCACCTATTTAATCCTGTTTTCTATTCCTACAGTTAAAATATTTTGTGCCTGACTTAACCAAAAAAAAAAAAGGGGAAAAAAAGTAAATAAAGACATATTCATATGTGAAGACAAAAAAAGCAAAAAACTTGCATTGATAGTATGTCACCAATGACTAAATATTGTCAACATGTAACAGTCTGAACCAGATATACATAGATTATTAGCATGTGGTTCTATGCAGCTGTCTAGAAACAGTTTGGCAATTTTTGAAAAAGCCATATTTATTTTTCTCTGAAACTGTTCCTTTAAACAAAATTTTCCTAATATTGATCATGCTGGAATATGGTGCTTTATCAAGACAGAGCTTTTATCATAAGAGATATCAATGCTCTTTTCCATAACATTGAATTTTCACTCAGTCTTCTCAAATATGTCTATTTGCCTGATGAAGACTTGTGCTAGGTATTCTCTGGGCAGTGCAAAGTCAGATATATGTACACATGTACTTTCATACATCTGAGTGTATTTACTTGGTTCTCTCACATCAAATACTATGATAGTCAATAGACATGGCTGAAAATACCATAGCTGTTCATAAGTACTGTCTTCTGACACTAATATTTTGACTCTAATTGGATGTTAAATGACAAAAACCTGTTAAAATCTGAGAAATTGGTGTACTATTTCCCTCTAGCAACTCAAAATAAAATGGAGTGATGTTTACAGATTGAAAGTAGAGTATGATGGCAGTTTGGGACAATGGCCTGAGATTGAAATGCATTCCTTCGAACTAAAATTACTATGTGGATATAATCTAATCTGCAAAGGTAAAATATTCAAAACATCTTGTCTTTACTTCAATTTTTATCAGTGTCATTTCTTTCCAGTTTAAATTTGGGCTTGGCCTGGTGTAAGGCTTCTTTTCATGTGATCTACTTTGGCTGAGAAGGTTTAGGTCGTGGTTTAGGAATGGTCTTCCCAAATTTAGTTTTCCTTCTCAGACTTCTCAAACCACACTGCTGCTTGATTTCTCCCCTTCCCCACTGTTGTGCACCCTGCCCCATCCCTGGCCCCTATTGGGTGGCCAGAGAGGAGAATTGGAGGCACAAAAGGCAGAGATTATGGATTGAAATACGAGTAATTTACTGGAAGCAGTAATGAGATAAGAAAACACATAGTAACAGCAATGATATTAATAGCAAAGGTGTCCAAAAGAGAGGGTGATTTACATGCAAAATGCTCATCAAGCCCAATCCCACCCAATCCACAAGAAGACAGCAGCCACATTTTTTTCTGGACTGGAATCCACATTCTTCTCAGAAGCCAGAGTCCCTTCCCCAACTCTTGACAGTGGCTTGAGGTGATATCATATAATATCTGGGTCTTGGCCACAGCCTCTCCCATCTATTGCAAAAAACTAACCCTGTCCTTGGCATAAATCAGTACTCTTTGGTACTCTTTGGGGTAAAAGAATGTACCATATGCCGTGTTCAGTTCTGTGTGTTTAACACTGCCCATTAGCTAGGGCTTAAAAAATATTAAGATGGTCTTGCTGTGGTAGCACAAAAATCTATACAGGATGTTCCTTTTAAAGGTGCCACAGGAGTGCCATAGGCCACCATGTCCTGCAGCTGCCACAAATCTATAATAATCAAGAGGGAATTGTATACAACACATTATCAAAGAAACCAAATAATTATTAGAGGATCTCAAATGCTCAAACAAGATCAGGGTGGCAAGGAATGCTTAAGAATTGCAGTTTTGTGTGGAAATGTAGACAACCCAACCATTTCTTCTGATTTGAAAATAACAGCTCTTTCTCTTGGAGATACCATCTCTGATGATGTTAATATCCCAGATTCCACGAATCTCTCTGAGGCTCAAGTACTCTCTTGTCCCCAGTACTAGTCATTCTTGGGCACAATTAAGCTTCTCAGGCAGAGCACTTCGCACACTTGGTGCTAAGATTGCAAATGTAGTGCACATACAGAGCATAAGAGGACTTAATTTTGTAGCATTAAAATCTGGCACATCCCATGGGTATGAATTAACTTCTGAAAAAGGAGAAAGACAAATTTTCTTTTCCTATTATTCTATCATCTTAGTCCCTTAAAGATGTTGTTTAAAGGAAAATTGAAAGCCTTCAGAAAAGATGAAGAAATGTATCCTTAAAATGAATCTTGAAGAGAAGAATCCTTAACAATAATACAAATATTATACTACCAAATTTTTATCAAAGATGCAGGTGGGTGGGATGGGTCACTGTGCAATCTTGTGTATGCATACATATGTATATGTCTAAACGTGTATGTGCATATACATATGTATATATGTGAATTTGTATATACATGAATTTGAATATGAACAGCATAATTTTTTTGAATGGGAGCTGACATTGATAAAGATTAGTGAGAACTGGCTTTGCAGACATTATAAGCTTCAAAAGGTTTTTTTTAAATCTATATTATGCTAAGCAATAGGCAAAGAGGATAATTCCTTCACTTTAAATAATGTATTTCTACCTGCTTTACTTGGCTTGTACCATCGTCTTGTTGAAAGAATTGTGACATATCACCTAACTCCTGTTCTACTGCTTCAGTCTAATGAGTCTGGGCAGATCTCATGAATTTAGAGGATAAATGAAGCTCTAAAAAGTTTTTTTTTTTGCATTTGTAAGACTAAATTGAGTTCATGACCTTTTCCCTTCTAACCCCCAATGTAATTTAAACCCATTTATTCTCTTTCCTATGTAGGTTTCCTCTTATAGTAGATTTTCTAGAAAATGGGATATTGTCCTGTGTTCTACATGACAACATACATGTGCCCTTATATGGAGATAGACACATAGTTTAAATGAACGCTCAGGACTGATATTTCCAAGTCATAGTCTGCGAAATTTTGCAAACATTTATCTTCACACTGAGATGCTCTACTTCTTAGAAATGTTCTTTCCTTCCTCTCTCTTGCCCTCTCTTTCTCCCTTTGCCTTTGCCTTTCCGTGTCCCTTCCTTTCTCACACTTCTCCTTCCTTTTAATTTTTATTTTATTTATTTTCCTTTTTATTTTTTAAAATTTCTTTCAGACTTGTCAATGTAGCCTTTATTTTGACTCTTTTAATATTTGGAAGTTGGCACTGACAATTGCTTGCTATCATTCAGCTGCAGCAACTCTGTTAAGAACAATAGCAGTGACTGAAGGAGACAATAGCCAAAGCATCTCAGCTGAGCTGTTACCTGTTGCTGATAGCAGGAAACTTGAGGGGTCAAAATAAAGGCTGTCCCACCTAAGGAGATAAAAGCCCTTCCTACTTGTCAGGAAGCAAAGGGAGAATGCTTATGTGTCCATCAGGGATCCTCTAGGCTTGTTTGCACACAGGAGTCCCGGAGGTTGGACTAATTATGGTCTGCTATAGTTAAGATACAAGGCTAATAAGTACTTCCAAAATGAAGGATGACAATACAGTATTCCCTAAAGACTGCTGGTGCAACTGCATGATTATTCATTATAGAGCAAAAGGATATGGGAGATGTGTTTCACTGTAAAAAGATGGGGATACGCTCTTCACTGAAGGAGGTTTCTCTGACACCTATGCTATGTTAGCACAAGTTTTATCATAGAATTTAAGATTGGGAGATATCTCTAAGATTGTCTAATTCCTTCATTACCCAGCACTGCTATGTTCACCACTTAACTATCCCCAAGTACCACGCTCACACACGTTTTGAGAACTTCTTGGCATGGTGATTCCACCACTTCCATGGGCAGCCTGTTCCAATGTTTGACAAACTTTTCAGGGAAAAAATTTTTCCTAGTATCGAATCTAAACCTCCCCTGGCACAGCTTGAGGCCATTTCCTCTCCTCCTGTCACTGGTTGACTGGGAGAAGAGACCAAACCTGACCTGCTACAGCCTTATTTCAGGCTGTTTTAGAGAGCAATAAGATCCCCCCTGAGCCTCCTTTTCTCCAGACTAATCACTCCCAGCTCCCCCAGCTGCTTTTCATAGGAGTTATGCTCCAGACCCTTCACCAGCTTTATCACCCTTCTCTAGACATGTGCCAGCGCCTCAATGTCCTTATTGCAGTGAGGGCCCAAAACCCGATATAGGATTTAAGGTGTGGCCTCACCAGTGCTGAGAGACTCCATCAGGACCACATCAGAGCCTTTCTTGATTTACTTTGCAAAGAACAAGAAAGCATTTTTCCTCTCACTGAGAATCTTCATCTGAGATCCAGGTCCTAATGTACCTGTTGACTCATTGAAGATACAGGCCCAGAGAAGGGTGTGACCTAACTGGAGAGGTGGCAGGAGACAAAGCAGAGGTTCAAAGATGGTACCACCAAATGCTCCTCTCTACACCACAGGCCTTGTAAAGCCCCAGCTTCATCTAGAGAGAGAGCTTGGAGTTTTTATGTTAAGTCATCTTATTTTTATGAAGGAAAAAATTGTCTGGACTGTTGACTATTTTCTGCTTATATTCAGGTCCCATGTAATGTGAATTTTTCAAAAGCCAAATGTAAACATTTAGTGGTATAAAAAGTTTTAGCATTTAGTTGTAGCAAATCAAATATCAGATCAGCTATTTTGAATTCCTATTCTATACGAAAGGCATACACAAACTGAAAGAAAACATGTGGAAACCAGAACCCCCAAATGAGATATCAGGAATTTCTGAGATATTAATTTCAGCAGATGTTTTTCTAATGAACCTCTAATGAATGCCCAATGAATTTTTAACTGTTTTGATTTTATTTCATGGTAAAAGAATATCAGAAGGTGGAGAAAATATTATTTTTCACTTTTTTGGGCATTTTATAATGCTTTATGCAAAAAGTCTATCACTTTTAGAGCTATTTGAATCATCTTCAGGCAAGGAGCTGAAGCAGTCTTCCTGCTTCTGGATAAACTGTCATGACACAAAACTTTATATAATTGCTCTAATATGTTCCATGTGTAAAGGAAGGCTTCTCATCCCCTTACTGCATATCTTCCTCTACTAGGTAAGATACTACATACATCTTGGAAATGGTGGACATCAATATTTCTTAAAAGAAAAAAAAAGGAAAAAGAAGAAAAAGATAAAAGGAAATCATCATCCAACCAAATCCTCAGGCAAGATAGCCATGAGATCTGGAAATTTCCCTCCATCTCCTGCTTTCACTGCTTAATACTAGACAAATTCATATTTTTATTTTTCTTGAGGGCTAAATATTCCTTCAGGGAATATCAAGTTCTGGACTTTAATCCATGAGCCATGGAAATTCTGCCAATAAAATCTTTGTATGGCATCTACTGTACCAGCTGTTCTGTATCACAATGGATACATCTATCCAGCTGGAGCAGATGACTTCTGGGGGTCCCTTCCAACCTCAACCATTCTGTGACATGCAAACAGCTACAGCTGATTCTCAAAAGACCCCTCCAGTTTGATGTTCAGATTGCCGGTCCACCTTTCTTTATTTTCTTCCCATCTTATGTTCTTGGAACCAAGTTCTAAAAAGACAAAACTTGTTGGAATTTCAAATCTAGAACATTCAAATTTTAACAAAAATGTGATCAGATTATAAAAACTATCTCTCATTTTCATTCTCTTGCAATGCGGTACCACGACTACCCCTATCCTCAAAGACAGTGTCACTTCTAGTCCCACCACATAAAGCAGAACAATGAGGAACTATGCACGTCCATTACCCAGCTGATCTGTTGAATGTTTAAACTAATTATTAGCAATCTTAAGAGAGAAAGAAAAGAAAAATCACACACCATCCTCTTGTCTTCACTGGAATGAATTGGAGTAGACAGATTGAATTTACTGCCAAGGTTAAATCCTTTGTTTTCAATGACACCAATTATTTTGAGCACAAATGCTTTAATTATCTCAAGCAGGCAATTAATAAATTGAATTCAAAAAATCAGACATCACTATGAAACTGTCCAGAATTCAAATCCTTTTTTTCTCAAAGATATAAACCACAAAACCTTTTAAAAAGTTTTTTCAGCTTCCATTTTCACAACCAAAGAGCTCAAGAATTACTAACTCTTTCTTTAACTATCATTCAATTTAGTGCCAAAACAAACATGTTGACAAGAGGAGAATCTGAGTACTCTTTCTCATAAGAAAAAAGTAGTATAAAGGTAAACTTGCATGCTTGGTAGCTCTTTTGATCTATATTACTTAAGAGCTACCTCAATAATGTGTTCCCTGAACTTGAGATATGCATGTTCAATGATTTCCCTCATAAGAGTAGAACTTCTGTTCATTTCAGTCACCAGCCTCTACTGGTGAATACTTGCCAAAGAATTCACATAATAAGAAGTTCTAGGAAAAAAAATAAGGCAAGAGGTCAAAGTTGGCTAGATGATGGTTTCTTGTGAATGAAACTTATTATTTTTAGTGAACTGTCTGTAGTCAAATTTTGTGTTGATGAATGGAACACAGAAGTGCTGAATTTCAACAGCAGAACACTGAACTGGAAAAAAGTGAGCCTCCACTACAAAGATGAACATCTTTTTATGTATCAGTCTAAGATTAAAATTGTGAAAATGTCCTGTGATATATCTACCTAATTGAGTGAAGGATGATGTGCACACAGAAAATCCTTCCTGACACATTAGGTGATCTACTGGAGTCCTGTGACAGGAAATGAGGGTGCTTTTACATATTAAATTGCTCAACTACAAAGGTTTTAGACGTCATTAAACTATACTGGTCTTTAAAAGTTCAGCCTCCATAACTACCTTGATAGCCTGAGGCAGAAGTCTCCATAGGTTCGTTTTTTCTGATAAAAGACTAAGTTCTCTTTATTGGTTCTAATTTATTGGTATTAAGATGCAATATCCAAAATAGTTTCAACCAGGGTTAAATGGGAAATTGAAGCTTACTACAAAGCCCAAAGGCAGTAGGAGTACCTTAGTATTTTATAGGGATCAGAGATTGTATCAACACCTCAAATCACTGTCTGTACCTCAGAAGTCATTTGTTAGAGCAGCAGGGAGAGCACGGGGATTTACTGGGGTCTGGTGAGGAAAAATTAAGTGCATTTCGCCCCATCCTATTCTCTCATCTCTGTCACTAACGTGTTAACCTTTGATAGGTCACTTCAGGCTCTCTGAATATGTTACTTGTCAACCAATTCATTGTGGTGACATTGTTAGTGTTGTTGTTTTGCCATACAGGAAAAAATGTAGTCAGTTTGGAACGTATATCTACCTCCTGGTTCGAATAATTTAGGACTCTGATAATTCAGAAGAAATGTACCCTAAAGGTTTTAAAATAGGAAATGACAGTGTTATATTATACAAATATGGATATTTTTCAAATTTACAATGTCACTGTTCTTTCTGAGCTGTATATCTTCTGTGTCTTGGCTATGCAGAACGCTCTGACTTACAGCAGCATATGGGACAAAAAGTGTAATCCTTTACAATACCCATCTCTTTGTGACACTGGGACTTTGGAGGAACCACTTGTAAAAATCACTGAAGGCTGTGCATGAACAAATCCCATTTGTAGCAATTATCTTCAAGAACTGGGAGCTTGCTTTATACTCCTGTACAGTTCAAAGGCAACAGCAGCATAAACAAGAAGTTTACCTGTCTTTCAAATTATGGCCTTTCCAGTGGAAGCAAATAAATTTTGTAGATGTTAATTCATATTCTAACACTGTGCATTTCTTTTCATTCATTATATAACAAACATTCCTTTTTTTTTTTTTTTTTTGGTGTTTGACAACTTTTTTTTTTTTTTGTTCTGAGCAAAACTAGAACTCAGGGAACATGATTCATTGGACAGACCAAGTCCAACATCAGATTATAGCTCTTTTACCTCACAGAGGTAAAACTTTTGGGTCCTGAAGCACCCCTATCTGGTAGATGGCTCCTAGATATTGAGTCCAATTTCAGCCCCTCCTTTTCTCAGGCAGGGAGCTTTTGTCCTTTCCTTCCACCTGCAGGTGATATGACATCCACCAGCTGACCAGTTGGGAAGCTGTCAATAACTAAAGCCATTATAGAATCCCAGAAAATTTGCCTGTCAAAGATCTTGAAAATTCACCTAATCTATCCATCTGTTCCAATGTAGGATTGAGTATATCCATAGCATTCTGGACAGATTTGTAATATGATCCTTAACATTTTTGACAAAGACCTTCAGGAACAACATATGCTACCACTGGTCTGTATTGCCACCATTAGAATGCTCTTCCTAATACATATCATGCTTATTTTAAATTCCTTTTCAAATGTAAGAAGGTTACTTGCTGTATTGCTCACAGGCTTGCACTGCTCTTTGAACAACACACAGAACTATTACTTTATGCCTTTCTATTCTGCAGTAGCCTTCGACAGAATTAAACATTAGCATCCTGGACCCTCTCGGTCTTATCTTTTTGGAACTAAGCTAATAATGGGCCAGGCAAAAAGCCCTACAGAGTCTAGCAGTGATATTTTGTTTCACTATTGAACATTGGAGAGCAACAGCTTCTCTTTCAATGAGATTTTCTAGCCATTTCACAGTCACATTACAGAAGTCTCATTCAGATTCTATTCCTTACATTGCCTATGGGACCGTTACAAAAGACAGCAAACACAAGGTAATAGAGAAGCAGAGAGAGTTAAAAACATGCCACCTACCCATTTTGAGCAGGAACACTGGTAAGTTCATAGTCAGGTTTTTTGGTTTTTTTTTGTTTTGTTTTGTTTTTTTTTTTTATTATTAGTTTGATAAAGCTCTTCTTGAAGGCGAGGAGAATTTTTTCCATTTTAAAAACAATATCTACCTCTCCTATTCCTACCATGGACTAAAGTTGTCAGGAGTGGTTCCTAAGCTTTGTTTTCTCTGTCTAAGTGTGTGAGTACTTGTAGGATCATTATCTTGGATATAAGTTAAACTATTCTGACAGACAAATGTGTAATAAAGCACATGCTACTCACTTGTTTTGCTATGTAGAATAATTTTCAAGAAAAATTCCATCATTTGTTTTAATGTGCAACTGTGTCATCTTCAATTTCTCAGGCAGTTTTTACATTGCTGCCTTCAGTTGTCCTGGGAGATAATGACTAAGATAACATAAGGGAACACTTCAATGCAAAAATACCTCCTGAAAGCCTAAAAGGAGCAACAGAAAAAAGTCTAGCTGGAGGGCTTTGCAAGCCAGTATGTACCCACTGTCCAAGAAAAGAGTAAGCACAGGAGGCAGAGACAGGTTCCTGGAAGCCATGTAATTTCTTATGATGTAATCACATACATCCTATTAGATGAAATTTATGATTCCTAGTATTTACTACATCTTAGTTAATGTAGTTAAATTTTCACCATCCCCCTCAAACCAAATATCAACATCTGTTAATAATTCTCTTCTGGGCTATTTTTTTTTCCTGGAAATTTGAAAACAAGTAATGAGATGATAAGAGAGACCAGAAATCAAGAGGGCATGTATCTTTGCCTCTGTGTTCATACAGCAGGCTATTAAATAACTGAAGTGTTTCATAAGACACAATACTTGAAGTGACACCTTACATTAAAGCTGGCTGCAGTAAGCCATCCATTATCTTAGGAGAAAATTGGAGGTTTTGCAGCACCATTTGATTTGGATATGTATAATGTAGCTATCAGTCTCTACAATAATCAGATTTTTCAAGTGTACTCCCAGCACTTACATCTTACCAAGATTTTTCTCAAAAGGCTTGAATAAGAATAAGCTATTGTTGACACTGTGGGACTTGACAACTCAAAACCTCTGCTTTCTTGAATTTATTGGTCCTGTGAGAAACAAAATCAGAAAGGCAGAATGGCTAAGCACAATTCCCTGCTTTTTGACTCAAGGTACAACTGTTTGAGCATCTTTCACTTAACAAAAAAAGGCCAAAAAATATGTATTTTGTCTTTATTGGAATATTGTCCATTTGTTTACAAAACATTTTTTCTGCCTCTCTCTTCTCTCTTTTTTTTCAGTTTTCAGAAGTATTGACTCCAGGTTTCTAATCTGGACTTTATCACCAAATTTAGGACTTGTGGTCTCTCACTAAAACCATCTGTGCCAGACTATGTTTAACCGTATTGACCTGAATATGTATTAGGTTGGAATTCTGCCCTCTTGTTCAAAGTCATGCTGTGCACATATCTCACTACCATTCACCATTATCTTAGGGACAGTTTTAGCAGCTATTAATTTGGAAGGTGTAATTGTCCTAACCATGATGAAATGACAAATGGTAGTCTACCGACTATGACAAGTTCATCTGCTTTTCTTTCAAACATGAATATATATTCCACATGTGATTTAGATAGCTTGAATTAAAAAAACATGTATTTGAAACCTAGTCAACATTATTCCTGTATTTCTGACCCAGTCATTTGGTATTCCACATCTGCTCAATTTTCTACAGTTGGTCTGGGATGAAAGCAATGATCACTGATTTTTTTAGAGCCAGTTTCTTGACAATACTGACCATACTGCCATGTTTTTCTCCTACAATGGACAAATGTTCATTTAACATGGGCTACTCTCCAAATAACCCTAGCGAAGTCTCCAAAGTACAGTTTCTTATACTTTTCCAGTAAAATGATATTTGTTTTCCATGAAATAAAATTTCCTCATAAAATTTAATAGTTTTTCAATTGAAAAAGAAAGCCTGGTGACTGTTAGGTATGCCTCTAGAGCAGCTTGATCATTTTACGACACTGGAAAAGGAACTGGGGCATCGGAGCATTTGTCTTAGGTGCAGCAATGAATTGGACATTGGTTTAAGGTCTGCAGAGCCTTTCTGAAGTTTCAGCTTCTTCAATCTACTGCAGTGCTCCTGCTTTAGTTGCACTGTGAGGCTGACTAGATGGAGTATCAGCAATCCCAGCACCTTGCTGTGCACATGCTCTGCCTGCAGATCGTACTGCATCTTGCACAGAAGTTGTCTCTGACATCCCACCAGAACAATATCTATGCCTTTGTTATTTGTCAAGGATGAGAGTCTTTTACCTTGCGTAAAAAGTTGCAGCAATCTAATATGTGCAAGTATTTTTTATAGTTTTTTTTTCCTTAGCCACTGTCAGCAAGTCATTCCTTCTGAATATGAGTATGCAAAGTCCCAGCATCAGTTAATGTGTCAGCAGTGTCTGCAACAGCATTGGAGAACCATCTATCCTGTACCTGCATTCTGCAAAGTAAATATAGTGCATGATTTATTATGTCTGATTCCGAATTCTTTCTCCCTCACTTCAGAGCCACTGTGCCTGACTCTGCATGCCTAGTTTAATTTTAAATTTCTAACAGTCATGCTTCATTCTAAAGGTTGATGGGAGAACTTCTGTATTTAGGGCAGAAACGTGAGGTTCAGGACTGTATGGTAAATCTACATTTTATCACAGTCTTAAGCTATGCTGTCTATTACCAGTCACAGCAGCTGCTAAAAGGAGGCAAAACACAAACCCTGAAATCTCTTAATTTTAGACAACAGCAATTAAAAAAAGCTATATCTTAAACAGTGGTTTGTTTCGTCTTTTGGTCAGACCTTTACTTGTGACCATAGACCAAGAATATCTCAATAATACTGTAACATAATTAATGTTAATCTAGGAAATTCCTTTCCTTATCAGCCCTTCACAAAGTAAATATATTTACTGTAGTTATCAAACATCAATTCACTACTAAATTTGGAAGTATTTAGTCCTTTCTGACTTCTTCTAAGCAGCAAAGAAGAACACATCAGGTGAATGTGTGATAATACTAAGTGACTATTTCTTAATTTTTTTATACTTGAATTTTATAAGTTGAACACATATAGCTGGACCTCTGCATTTCAATTTGAATTATATTATGGTGAAAATAAGTGGTATTATAGAAGTATCAGTCTTCCTATCTTTTCCCCTGACTCTGTCTGAGTGTAATACCTGGCAAGTGATTAAATGCAAATAAAAAACTTTTTTATAAAGAATGCATTTTACTATGTGCTCTTTTATCTTTTTGATGGATAACAAGTTAATACAATTGTGTAATTCAAAGCTTTCTTGCTAGCACAATTAAAGCACCAGCTAGTCAACAGACTTTTTCACTGGAATGATATTATTCTAGAGGCATTATTGGGGCTTGTTTGTTTTTTTTTTTTTTTTGTAATTAATAGTCACAGAAATTGAAAATATTTCCTCCTAGAAAAACATACCAAAATATCACCATCTAGTAATAAAAGCAAAGAGTACTTGTTGTTTGCTTGTGACATGGATCCTGTTATCCATTTCTCTCTGATGCGTCTGATTTTGATTCTGCTGGGGACTGATGATATAAACCAAGCACAGATTCTTTCACAACAGGATTGGGGAGAAATACTCTTCAAGTCACTTAGGATAATATTCATCTCACTTAACTTCAGACATCTACATCCAAGTTAATCACTCTATACTCCCTTTATAGTCAGTGGAGAGAAATAAGTAGCTTTAGGATGCAATTCATCTGCCCCATTCCAGATAGCTGCTTTAGAATAGAATTAATCACCCTTTCAGGCCATCTTCTTTTCACCATTGACTATACAGGCAGTCCACACTGACTAGGTCACATATAAATGTCTGACTTGTAGACATTTATGTTTGATGAGGTAAATCTTCCCATCGTGGAGAGTTGTGGCACACAAACTGAGGAAAACAGAGGTAAAACATCCCTGCACATCTGCAGTCATAGTAAGTTGGGCTTTATTTATCAGTCTTTCTCAGTCTACTTTTCTGGAAATTGATGTTCTGACTCAATGTGAGTATCCGTAGTAAGTTATTGCGACAGCTCCACACCTGCTAATGTCATACATGCATTTTAGTTCTGCTGCACATAGGTTATGAGTGTAATTTCTCAGGTGGAAACCCCAGATGAAAGTCAAGGAGGGTTTTGGTAACAATGCCCCACCCCATCCAAAATGAATGCCCAGCCAACACTGGCAGGTGCTGGGATGATCTCTCTGGCCATTCTGGTAAAGAAGTTGAGATGGGAGAGTATTCAGTTCAGGGGGAACCTGAAGATTGCTATGTTTCCCCCACTTGTCAGCTCTGTTCTGACCAGGGTCTGGGAAATTGCTAGAACTTTAAGGCAACAGTGTGCTGATCAGTCTATAAAAACAAATCAAAGCTAATAGATTGCTCCTCTTGTTTTGAAATACAATCACATGCATCCATGACTCTGATTTTGCATAAAAAGATGAAGGAGCTGTGTTTCTTAATTAAGTGGAAGGAAAAAAAAAAAGGAATTAGCCAATATCATTTGCATGAACAACATTCTCTACATAACCATTTCTGTGGAAGTCCATTAATTATTGGTTGAATGAGTCATAGATTGTTGTCACTCTTTGCATACAAACAAAGAATTTAATGTTTTTCAATAAAAAGCTTGGTTTTGCACCATACAGCATTAGGACTTAGATGAGAAAAGTGGAGAGAGAAAGGGATTTCTAAATTGCAAGGTGCATGCACTTTTGTTAGCAAAGGTTCTGCTCAAGTGCCCTACATGCCACTGACCGTGTATAATACACAAGCGAAAAACTGGCAGAAACCTCAAATCCTGGATGAGCTGAATGAATACCTTCTAAAAGCATCTGCATGTGCTGCTATATAGAATAAGATGCACCATGGTACCCTCTATCATCCTCCCCTGTTCTCTGCCTAGATCAGATAGTGATGGAATACACCATAACTTCTATTTTTTGGTGTAAAATTAGTTTTTCTCCCTCCTTGAAACCTGCACATGACTGAATGTACAGATTACAAGGAAAAGAAGCATATGCCAAAAGCACTCAGAGACAGGGCTTATTCTTTTCCTACTGATCCATTACAGAGTCTACAGATTTCGGTTAAATGAAATAAATGTCCTAATTAAGTGAGATGAATTAAAATTTTGTAGGTTGCAATTGTGGTTAGAGGAGGTGTCTCTGTTTCCAAATACTTTTGATGGGGGCTAAAGACCCAACTTTTCTCTTTGTAAGAAAGGAACACTAAGTCTTGAACCCAGTAACGTGCTTCAGAAAAGTTCCACAGGTTCACAGTATCATTCAGAGGGAAGCTGGTGTCAGCAGTGGTCAGATCACAGGAAGAGTTGCTATCCCATAGCCTCTTAGACCCTGACATGTTTTGGTCAGGGAGGATTTTGCTACGAGTCCATTTTCTGTTACCAATGCTTTGACTGCATAGAACTTTTGTAAAATTTCTCCTTCATTCTACTGGCCATAAAAATGTCCTTCTTTTAAAAATGTGACACCTGGGCATTAATATGCTTAAGACCATGGCAGCTTTGGAGGGAAAACATCAAGTCTTCCATAATGTTCAGACGGGGAGAATCACAAATAAGATAATAAGATAGAAAATTTGATTTAGTATCTGGCTTTCTTTTTTTTTTTTTTTTTTTTTTTGTTTTTTTTTTTTTGGCCCAGATAGGAAGGGTTAGACTCATTACATAGTCTATTACACACATAATCCATTCTTTTCATGGAAGGATTTAATGGTAGGCTGGAAAATCTTCACACAATGGTGTTCTAAGGCTGTGTAATTACAGAGGTACCCAAGGGGCCAGAATAGCTCCACTTTACCCCAAGAAAGTAATAAAAATACTCTTTCAAAAAAACTCAAAAACATCTAATTGTTAAAGTCTCAGACACCTAAGTGGATTCATAGGTGAATCTATTTTATCCAGCATCATGAAAATAAATATTACTTATATCATTATGTTTTCATTAAGGCACACAATTAAGTTAGGCACAGAAATGAGCCAGATTCTTGATCTCACTCTTTGTGCTGCTTTAGTATCATAAATGGGCTATAAAGTCAATTTAACAAAGCAGATGAAGATTCTCTTGAGGAGAGGGAATATGAAATGGAAATATGCCATTTCTTTTGCAATACTGATTGGATTATAGCAGCATAGTTCAGAATGCTGCTGTGTTACAGTGAGCTCTTAGAGCATAATAGTCCTTTGGAATTAGACTCACAAAATTAGGTCTGGAATCAGCCCCAGGACTGCTATACAATAATAGGTCCTTTATGCCTTACCACCTGTGTCCAGTATGTATGGGCACAGCTGAGAAGCTGAACCAATGTATTTAACTACTATTTACACCACAGCATAATAGAAAAGCCAACAGTCACCATGATATGATAATCAGGCACTCCTTGGTTATGTCTGAGCTGTGTGTAGACGTCCAGTTTGGCTGCACATCTCCCAGTAACGTACAGATAAAATACTCATTTGTGAGATACACGTTTTTCCATTGCCAGGTTGTTTTCCTCATTGCTTTTATTCCTTCACCAAGGCAGCCTTTACTGGTCCGAGTTGCTACGAAGAGTAATTTATTCTGCATCTGACTCAATCAGGCTTTTGATCTTTGTCTGACTGCAAGTATACAAGATGTGGGCAATTACAAGGTTGCGTAGAAATTTGCATTTGGGGAGAGAAATGCAGATTGTAACTGTTTCTAACGTTTTCAGCAGCTTATGTGACAAGCCCCTCAGGAAACAGTGTTTTGGATGCTAACTCTCTTGTTACCATATTAATTGCCTTTGTCATGACAGTTTTGGCATCTGAAAATGGCTGGAAACATGCTGAGCTCCTCAAGAGACCAATCAAGGGCAGGGGAAATTGCTTTATTGGTTCCCAAAGCAGCCTGCACTAAAGGTGCTGCTATTCAAGCATAGTTTTGAGTCTCCTAGCTTGAATGAGAAGCCAAAGACACTTCAGGCTAAAGAAAACAGAGCTTTCATTTAGAACGGTGAAGAGGAAACTGAGAAGTTTATTTCTCTGCCAGCATGAGTTCTGCAGTTAGCTTTTGTGTGCAAATCTGTGTGCCACAGTACAGAGGGTGAGACCAGGAATCAAGTTTGCTAGAATACACTGAGGTCACAGGCTTCCCAGAGGGGATCCTAAACACATTTCGTTTTAAATGAACTTAAACTAAGCTTGCTGAAGCACATGCTTTCAATCAAAATTTTCCCTGTGATCAAAGGATATGCTGTAACAGGGACAGGCTGGGGGATACCAGGGGATAAATAATTATGAATGTTATTTAAAGTGATGCTGGATGTCTAATATAAGAACTAAGATATGTTAATTTCTGGCTAATTTTTCCTTCTTTGAGAAGAATGGCAAGCAGCTGTTATGCTGTAGGTGAGAGATTGTAGGTGGTAAAGGGATGGGTCAGGGTACCAGTTAGTGGGGAAGAAAGGAAGAAAGAAAGAAAGAAAGAAAGAAAGAAAGAAAGAAAGAAAGAAAGAAAGAAAGAAAGAGAGAGAAAGAAAGAAAGAAAGAAAGAAAGAGAGAAAGAGAGAAAGAAAGAAAGAAAGAAAGAAAGAAAGAAAGAAAGAAAGAAAGAAAGAAAGAAAGAAAGAAAGAAAGAAAGAAAGAAAGAAAGAAAGAAAGAAAGAAAGAAAGAAAGAAAGAAAGAAAGAAAGAAAGAAAGAAAGAAAGAAAGAAAGAAAGAAAGAAAGAAAGAAAGAAAGAAAGAAAGCATAAGGAGAGGAAGATCACATGCACATTAAAAAACCAAAGGAGTTGCCACAAGGAAAAGAAAGGGGCTAAAAGCCCATGATTTTATTAATTACTTCGGTTTATGCCTAGAAAACTCAGATTCAGTAAAAAAATTGTGATGCAGCAGAATTATGTCTATAATGTTAAATAAGGGAAGTGAATCCTTTTCAGCATGTACGGGAAATACAGAGAAAGTGTACAGCCTGACCCTATTAACTTTCCCATGTCTTAAAGAGAAGACATATTTTGCTGAGATATACAAAATAATTTTTGACACTTAATATTACCAGTGAATAGGACCAGAATAAGAGAGAGACCAAAAAGGAGCTAAAAAAGACAACCTTGATTATTAGTTTGGTGTAGGCAGAAAGAAGGGGAAGAAACAGAAATAAACGGTCTTTGTTGATTTTTCTCTTTCTGCTTATTTTTCTGATTTTTCTGTTACGTAACTGCAAGCAATTCTTGGTCCTTAGGCGTAGCTGGTGGTTTCCATTTTTCAATTTTTTTTTCCAATTTCCATATTTGTCCTATTTCAATCCTACAAGTTGGGAAAAGGGTATTGAGAAGGCCATGTCTCTGTCCCCTTGCATTTCACCAGCCACCTCAGCAGGCTCTGCTGCAAGAATCTGTATCCCTTGTAGCAGTGGCTTGCTTATCTCCCCATGCAGAACCCACTCATGCTATAGCTCATGCATCTTTACATATGCATACTAGAGGTCACAGAATACATCTTTTATGCCTTGAAGCCCTTAACAGAAGCTATAAGTGCTTCCATAATGTGGACAAGTGTTAGAATACAACAGAACTGTTCTGCAGAAACATGATAGGGAGTACTTTGCCTCTGGAAAGATAATGCAATTTTTTAGTAAGCAACAAAATGGTAACTTTTACAGTAGAACTTAGCCCTATCAATAAAACAGAAGGAATGAAGCAAGGACTTATGCAAGACACTTCCTATTCCCTTCTTCCCTTTATTAAAATGATGTATTTTTTCAGCAAAATAGAAGCTGTGAGTCAGGGAGAGGCATCAGGATCAGTAAGATATAAATGAGAGCACCAGGACATCATGACAGATTTTGAATGGCATTACATCTATTATTCATTACTTACTCACATTCAAGTATATAGTTAAGGAAAGAGATTTGACAGGCAAGACATGTACACAAATTGCCCATCAGATGATATTATCTACTGCTGAAGGAACATTTTCAGAGGCCCAAAGTATGATAGAGAACATAATATCCCCTGCATGTGAAACACATAATTGTCCAAAATGCATGCTCTGAACTTTAGAGACCTTTTTATCTGCAAATTTCAAGAAATCATGAGAACTCACAGAATGCCACCTGATTTTCTCAAATACAAAATACTTCTTGAGAAAATATCCCAGCAGTGGAGTAACTTGCCTGAGGGCAATGTCCAAGGATTTGTCAGGAGAACAGTTAGGGTATAAACCTAATTCTAACTAGTCATAGAATACAATGTTACCAAGACACCCGTGTTTCTGTAGTTTTTTTGTTCAAAGGGATCTCAAATTGCATCTTTCCTAGGTAGTTCAGCTGATAAATTTCATTGTATTTTCTAACACTACTAGCAGAACACATTTTCCTTTATTTTTTCCAGTCAAAAAGTAAATTAAACAAGATATTTTGCCTTGAACAGATATTCTAGGATAAATATAAAATGTCTGAAGTCCTTGTTGTTTGCTACAGCACACAAGAAAATAGTTTCTTACAGCTATAGAGAAACTATTAGGAAAAACAGTTCTTTGTCATCTATGACTTGGCTTCTACTCTGGCTCAGTAAATATATAGTTTGCTTCTTCCTCTACTAAAAAAATTAGAAACAACTTCCAAATTTTTCACCTGTATTTCTTTTTTGCCTGTCAGAGAGATCATTGCTCAGATGGGACTAAGTCTTCTTCCTCTCTAATTTCTAGTTTCATTGCTACACAACCTATGGGAATTTGTACATAATATATTACAACGGTAATAAGTACAGAGAAAAATATATTTATTTGTCTTCCCTTTTGGGGCTGACTCTACTACCTCCCTGCATTATTTAGGTGTACAGAACAATAATATCAAGCACAGAACAACAATCTGTCTGTACCCAACTACATTTTCATGGACTCCCAGTTAGTGATTTTCTGCTTTATGTACATTTATCTTATATATTTCTATAACACAAATAATATTTTTTGAGAAAACCAACAGTTATCAGAATCATAATTTTCTTTTGATTTATCTTTTACATTTATTTAAATTATTTCCCTGTTACCATGAGGAAAAGGGTAGATATGTTCTTTTACAAATTTAAACAGAAGAAATTACTGAATATTTAATAGTCCAGTACATGCTGTACCTTGTATGACAGAACTGAATGCGTGAATCCATACGTAGAATTCAGAAGGAAGGCTGACCAGTCTATGAAAGGATTTATGGTGTGTCTAGGAAGAAAGATGGACTTAAGAAGTAAAGAAATTAGCTTATTCATGTGAGACAGTGCCCAGTGTATCACTTGGTGTAGCTCACTGCAGAATCATGCATTCAAGCCATACTAATGGAACTTGCACAGGGATTTCTTGGGTAAAGCGAGTTAATTCCAGGAACTGGGAAGGGCATGAGAAACATTTTTTTTGTACCATTTTTCAAATTCTCTCTGGGTCACATCTCACATCAGGGACAGTAATTCTATACTGCCTGATTTGCCTCTTTTTTGTTTATCATAATATATGCTAAGTGAATAACAAGAATATTTTGACTTTAAATGTTACAAAATGTTGGGAAATACCAAATATTCAGTGTCATATGATTAGGCCAAGCACAAAAATTTAAAAGCAGATTACAAACAAAACAAGGCTTTCAAGCTGGAATAAGCATTTTATTCCCATAAGATCTACCTTTCAATCACATTCATAATCTTCTATGCACTTATTTAAACAACTGTATAAAAATCAACACATAATATTTAGAAATAACCACTATTTCACATTTTCGTATACTTAAAAATGTTTTAGAAAGACACATGGGAGCCAAACGAATATAAATATTTTTTTGAAAATCATGAGTCTGTATTTTTCCACAAGATGTAACTTTTAGCAGTCCTGCTCTGGGCCAGGTTTGATGAACATGATGGTTCCTTCCAACCTGATATATTCTCTGATTCTTTTTCTATTATTCTAAGTTGCTATCATTGGCTGCGCTAACTCAGATGCTGCTATATATATTTATTTATATTTGTATCTAAACAGACATGTTTTTAAACTAATTTTACTGCTATTAAATCTTGTATGGGTTTAGTTCTTTAATGCTTACTAATCTTTTAGACTGTTTTGAAAATTAACCTCTGCAAAAACTATTAAAAACACTGAAAAAATAATTTTACACTACTCATAAATTCCATATTGTTGCCATGATTTAGAGTTCTGTTAGGATACAGAGTTTCTGCAGAGTTGAAACTTTTGTTTAAAAATATCATACAAGAGGCTGAGGCTGTTTTGTTAAGGGGCCATACTTCCAAGTATTTGTTAATGTAATATTGACTTGATATAGCTTAAAATAGCTGACAAGAGTTAGTCTTAAGGAGATTCACTCTGAAGGTGGACCCTGTCCTATTTACACAATTTTCTAGATATCCTTATAAGAGAGAAATTTGATTTTTCACAGCAAACACAAGACATTCTCCAAATACTGCTGTAATATGAATATCTAAAATTAAATATCTTTATGTCACCAGAGGCTTAACCCCCTTCATTTAAATATTATCAGTTACACATGAATCAAGATTTATTCCACAGAAACTCATGTTCCAAAGTCTTCATATAGCAGCCTAGGAAATGCATCCACAGAAAGGACTCACTGCACCTAACGTTGCCTTTTCTGAAGCTGAGTGAGCAGCACCATATGTAGTCAGTGAAGGAAATAAGTAGTCACTCCCAGAGGAAATTTCATGCTATCCTGAAATAGCTGTCCAAAACTTGTAGGATGAATCACTCTCTCTCGCTCACTATTTCTCAGCTGAAGACTACAGCCTTAATGACTACCTTAGTCTTGATGCCTAACTTTTAGACAAGGAAAATTAGATGAGATGCTGCCTTCACCATGAAGCAGAAGAATATTTTTCTATGGGTTTCATGGAGAAATTGAGAGTCAAAAATGAGAGAGAGCAGTCTGTAAATGAAAATATTTTAGAAATGTAGTGTTTTTACACACCAAGACTAGTAGAAAGCCAGCATTATCTGGAGCATATAACTAAAACAGGAAGGATTTGTGGCATTTGCTAGGTTTTATAAGTGTTAGTGGAAGTGCCTAAAGAAATTTCTCATGCCTTGTATAATCTACCACAGGATACAGTATGAATAATACTTGGCAAAATCTGCCACAGATTTTCATTAGCACCAGCTCAGAGTATATCTGAAGCACTACATTTATATTTAGAAAGTATACGTAAAAATTACAGCCCACCCTCCCTCTTGTCCTAAAATCACATGCAGTGCATGATTTTAAATGTCTATAAAAGGGGTAAATCAGGCACTACTTATGCGCTGTTTTCCAATTAGACTGGAGGAGGTCAGAAACATTAAAAGGCATTGTAGAAGCAGCTTCAGATATGCCATCCATTCTGTGTGTCTGTTGAAGAAAACAATGTGCTGTATCCAAGAGCACTTTGTCCCAAAGTGACTAATGCTGCTGCTGCAGTGTACTTGGAGGAGAGCATGCTAGGCATAAAGAATCAGGATCCTCAGCAAGAAGCACAGCAGAAATCAGAGAAGTATATTCTAACCAAAGAGAAGAGACAGGGAAGATTAATAGGATAAAAGAAGTGAATTCTTCACTTATGCCTCAGGAAAAGAGATAGGCACATAGCAGGTATGCAGTCTGATGGGGGTTTACTCTGTTCATAAAAAAACCTTAAAATGGGAACTGTGGTGATGAACTACCTTCTCTTCTGATGCAAAAAAATATGGCATGAAAACCCCAGGAATTAAGGTAAATATTTCTAAGTTCTGAAGTTCATTTTTTGTGTTCCACTGTCTCTTTGATTTGCTGTATTTTACTGGGAATTACAACATAGCAGCAGCAGTTAACTCAAAGGAAAAGGTTTCACAGAAGTAAAGAACCACAACTTAGAGAAATAAGGATTGGCACAGACCTCTGGAGGTCATCTAGTCCAACACTCCCTTCATAGCAGCACTGTTGCTGTAATAGCCAAGTAGGTCATTGTTTGACTAGACTGGCCAAGTTTGGCATAACCACAAGGATGGTGATAGCACAGTTTCACTGAGCAATCTTTCCTCGTGCTCCCCAACCCCTCCTAGAATGACACTTTTCCAAACTTTCCGTCTGACCCTCCAAAGCCATGACTCAAGTGTCTTGTCTTTCCATAGTCAAAATCCACCCCACATCTTGTTCCTCTTTCTGCCACTCCAGCTATCTTTTGAGCTATGAGCTATCTTTTACAAGGGCTCCATGTAATCCCCTAGTGTTCCATCTGCACTAAGACTCAATAATCCTGTCACCTGTGCAGCTGCTGTTGGCTTAAATAGAGACATCAGACTACTCCTGAATTATTTAGGAGATACAACAACAGAAAATTAATTTTCACAGTTCGCAGCTGTTAACTCAAGAGAAACTGATTTTGTGACCTAATCTGTTTTGGAGGATAGGTAGCATAACTGAATAAGAGCAGACAAACTTGTAGACTTCCTCATGGCACCTTATAGGCAAGAGTGTACACAAAATTCTTCTTCTGTTGTGCCTTTAAAATATACTGCTGGCTCCTTTCAGCACAAGCATGGCTTTGCCCTGTGGGCTTTTGTTTTATTGCTCATTTGTTTCCATCTCAGTCTCCTCATTTATTTTCCTGGCTGTAGATCTTATCCGTCTCATTTGTCTAAGCAAAATTATCCCTGTCTGTTTCTCTTTCCTCACCCCTCACGTACTCCAAGGCATTCCATTTACCACTGCTCTATCCCTTTGGTCACTTTGCACCATGGCATCTGTGCAATATTGCAGTATTCATTAATAACTTCCCTGACTATTTTCACAATAGAAGAAGACGGTTAAAGAGTCTTTGAGGAGCAGTTTAGAAAAACACCTGTCTGCATTTTGATAAAATAATGAACAGATTTTCCTTGACTCAGGTAATAAACAATAGGTAATAAAAATTAAATGGAAGCAAGTGTCAGCAATCACAAGGTGCTCTGAAATGTGTTTGTCTTTATATTGTAGTGAATTCTAGCATGTCTTTTATTAATGATGTTCAGTGTGTTTGTTAAACTGATGACATAACAGTCCATGCAGTTATCATCACTGCATCTTGAAAACATTAAGTACTAATTGTAATACCTAAATCAGAATCATAGTATTTGTTAAGCTATACAAATAAACCTTTTGGAGGTAAAAATGACAGAGATATTGTATTATATTGCTGTCCCTTTTGTTGAATAATTTTTCCTCTGCAAGGTTCGTTGCACACTGTCCAGAAATGAAATAAGCACACAGATATCTCCTGAGAAGTCTGCTAAATGAGATTTTCATAGCAGATCCACTAACTCAGATGTAAGGTTAATGCCCAGTCCCGACAATAGATCCAATAAAAAACCTGTGTGTCAGGAATTAGTGAGTTTGCATGTTCTCAAATAAATGCTTCACAGAAGTCTTCAGTTAGACTACCATAGACAAAGAGATGGCCTTTGCAACTGATGAAGGTTACGCTTGGAAACATCCTGATCTTTTTGTCACACTTGTACTCATGCATGAAGGAGTATGACGTACTGAGTGTGTAACCTGTCTGGTTTTCAGCCTCATCACAAATATTTAATCATATTTTCTTTGCTTCCCCTTTCCTTTCTCTGTTCCAGTGCTTCATTTGGAGTTTCACACATGAGAAATGTAGGCAAATGGCTGCATTGCCACTAATTCCCTGACTTGGGCATTTAGAGAACCAGAAAAATCAGACATACAGCAGTGGAAACTTGTCTAGATCTGTGCCTTTTAATCACCTTAGCAGAAGTGACAAGCTGCCTCTTCTCAGGGTGGAGTATTTATATATCCATAACAGACTGACATCTGACTGTTACAGATGTTCTGTGGTCTCAGAATTAATTCAAGATTCCAGCAAACAAATAACAGAAACCTCTCTTGATTAGAGGCTATAATCTGCCTTTTTTCTTACAGTTTGTTTTTTCCCATCTAGAGAAGACCCTTATTACCTTTTGAGACTTGTGTCCTTCCCTCTGACTGTTTTCTTTCTGTGAAATATTCAGTAACAATATACCCTGCACTCTGCCACTCAAGAGCCTTTTCAGCTCTTGCAATGGTAATCTAAACCAATATAATGGGTTATATTATCCATTTACATATTTTGAGCCTGGGCAGGTAGTACTCAAGCTTTACTTTTAAGTTTCCACTGTGAAGTGAAACTGATACCTTTCAGATGCCTTTTACTTGCTGTCTGATTTACTTCCATGCAATGGGCACAAAGTCTCTCTTTCCTAAGTGAAGTCAAGACAAACAGGAACTGACATCTTCCTTGCTCACAATTTCTGTGCTGAACTTTCTGACATGGCCAAGATTCCTCTCTGAGGAACACACTGCGTGCTGCTTTCCATATGTATTTCTGTCTCAACCACAGACTGATCCAATGAATACCTGTATCTATGAATCTGCAGGGAAAGCTTTTGGTTTGTCAGGCCCTTCTTTGTATTGGGTCACGTTTACATTGTTCCAACTATATTGTTCCAACTATATTGTTCCAAAAAGAAATGTTAGCACTGCTTGCATTTAGAGCTTGTCTTTATGTAGAAATACAGAGAAATAATTACTCAGTAGTAATCCAGAAATGCATGACTAGCATATAAATACTTTCTTAGTTCAGACCTAAGGAAGTGTTACGCCATAAATAAAAGAAAAAAAGATACTCTTTAAAGTGTGTTCCCAGTAAGCTGTTGTAGAATGCTTATTTTAGTATATATTAATATTTTCTAGTGGGTTATGGATTATGCATATAGAGGTGGACACATCCCACATTACTTCACAAAATAGTTGTCTTATTTTTGGTTAAAACTATTGAAACAAGACAAAATACCTTTAATAAGTGATTCATATTTTAGAAGGCAATATTCTTTTCAGATTTGCACAAAAAGACCTGGGGCTATTGCTGACACCTACTTGAACAAGAGACAAAAAACCGTGCCCATGAAGGAGAAACATTCTGGGCTGCATTCGGAGGAGCATTGTCAGCAGGTTGAAGTAGGTGATCTTTGCTCTCTCCTCAGAACTGGTGAGGTCACACATGGGGTTCTGTGTCCAGTTCTGCACTCCGTGGTAAAAGAGAGACATAGACATACTGGAAAGAGTCCAGTAAATGGCCACAAATATCATTAAAGGACTGGAGCCACTACCCTGTGAGAAAACACTGAGAGAGCTGGGATTGTTTAGCCTGGTCAAGAGAAGACTTGGGATGACCTTTCTAATGCATATAAATCCATGAGGAAAGGGTACAAAGACAGAGACAGGCTCTTTTCAGTGGTGCTCAGTAACAGGACCAGGGGCAATGGGTACAGATTGAAATATGGAAGGAGCCATATGAACATCATATGAATATCATTCTTTTTTTTTCTTTCCTTGGAGATATTCCAAATTGTCTCAACATAGTCCCAGGCAACCTGCTCTAGCAGAGCTTGAGCAAAGATGTTGGACCAAGTGACCACCAGAGATCCCTTTTGATTCCAACCATTCTCTCACTGCAATTCTGTTCCTGAAAGTGGCACACAATGATACACCAATCTGAAAATAGTAAGTCCTTTGTAAATTTGACTCTTTGGCTTTCAAAATTTTTTATTTCAATATTAAAAATATGATCTATGTGCATTGTATTCCTCTATATGTCTTTGTATCCTCATTAATATCCGTAACTCTGTATATGAGAAATAACAAAAAGCAATTACTTAAAAGATATGTTCAAGTGTATTATATGTGACAAATATTCCACAAAACACAAAAATCTCCATACATCCAGTAGCTGACAAGAAAAGATCAAAATACACTTACAGTTCAAAACAGAATAATCATCATTTAACCAGAAAAATGTGAGTATCAATCAGTGGCCTTAATTTAAAAGTACTCATCAAAATATTTGTCATTTCAGATAAACTAACACAGAGTAAGTAGCTGACAGCACCTAAGAGAGAAAAATATGGATGGTAGGAAAGAGTAACATCTGATGAAATAATTACTGAGCTGTGTTTTTAAATATTCTGATGAAGAGATAGGAGAAAACACATTTTAGGTTTGTTTTTCTTTTTTTTTAAGACAAGCAATGATTATACATGAAAGTGATTTTATATTGCATTTAAACTGTGAAAATACTCACCTTTTGTGTATGTATGTAGGTGTGTATATATATATGTAGGAGCCCTTAACACGTTTACCACAATGATATTATAGTCCTGTTATAGAACTTCAATAACAACAGTAAAGAAGTAAAATGGTGGTAATTTATGCTTTGAGCAAGGGCAGAGTAGCTTGTCATTAAAAATAATATGATTTGTACATGGTGGAAACTCAGTGGGAGTGAATGGGAGACTCAGCATTACGGTGAGGCCTCAGCTACACCATAGTAACTATTGCAAAGCCCAACAGTAGCAGTTTGTAGTCAGTCTCCTATTTTACAGACGGGTGGATATAAAATGAAAATAACCATTAAAAATAAACAAAGTAATCTGTGGTGTGGCTATAATACATTTCAATTCAAGAACAAGGGCTTTATTTAATGAGAAGTTTGTTCTTTTTCCATTTTTGTCCTAAAATGCTACTTCTAGAAATAAAATCATGTGTAAAAATAATTCTGTCAGTAAGATGATAGAAAAACGTATCTCAAAACTGCAATTACTGAAAATGAGCTACAACCACTTTACAGGTTTAACTGTCTTTCTTCCACTCTTCTTCTTTTTAATATCCCTTGTTCAGAGGAACTTAACCAAGATCAGCTCAGAAGGACTAAGAACCTTTAGATTTATTTGATACAGCCCCTTTTCAAATTCCACAGCACAAATCTAAAACAATTTAGTCAGCACAGGATAAATGCTTTTGATTATAAGCTTTCATCAGGAAATATCTAGAGAGAATGAAATTAACTCTTTTCTGTTGTGCCTATGGACTTAATGAACACGTATTGACTGAAGGTTGAGCTTCCCCCTCCCCATTTCAATGAATAGTTTCTCTCATTCAGTTTTTCATCAAAAATATTGATGAAACATTCCCTAGAGGCCTCAGTTCCTCCTACCTAAATCTGAGGGCTTTGCAGATGTGCTGTTTATGAAAGTGACAGTCTAAACTTTCTTTACTATCAAATGATGAGAGACAAATGTCTCCAAAGAGATTCTCAATCTACATCAACACTTGGAAGGGCCTCCCCATCTCCTATGTAGAATTTCAATCAGCTGCAATCCTATTCGGATGTCTTGTGTAAGATCTTTAAACTAGGTTGAATGTATTCAAGCCTAAGTTCCTGAAGTTTCTTTGACCCAATTTTTTCCTTAAACATTTACCTAATGTTTACATTTTTATTATTTCCTTACCTAAAGAAAACTGAAATTCTGATCATTTGTTCACTCATTTAGTCTCTTACAGACACAGACATTACAGTATGCCCAGCTGTGCCCATTTATAGGGTTTATGGTTAAGCAATATGTATATAACAGAAACCATGCCTGCTTCAGTGCACTATTAACAGTGAATAAATACTAATCTGGCCAACACTCTCAGCCAGCTAAGCAGAGATACATAGTAAAGGTTTTAAGTATTATGGGATTAATGATCTTGGACTGAAACCTAGACACCAATAGCTTTATATAATACTAACCTGTATTACAGACTGACTACAGAGAGTAGTAAGAGTAAGGAAAGCTTATGAATTACCGTGAGTTTAAAATTAGTAGATGTTGAGAAAAAACAGCTAGGGTATAAATAATACTGCAGTGCAGAGCATTGCTTTGAAACTATGGGAAATTTTAGAAAGAAAATAGTAAAAAAAAAAAAAAAAAAAAGAAGAAAAAAATTGCAATCATCATGTGCTTTGGACTAATGAAAATATTAAAATTGCTAAAAAATATTTTCCTTTATTTTGAAGACACTGCATTAGACCATTAATTACTAAAATATAAGCTAATAGAAAAAACAGAAGAGAGATCAAAAATAAATTCACTGAGTTTTTGAGAACTACATCTTAGAAGTCCTATGTGGAATTAACTTCTGTTTGTTGGGGTTTTATGCTGACTATCACCATAGTGTCTTATTTCTGCCCATGTAAAATCAATAACAATACAAAAATTATTATGAATTTCAAAGATTAAAAAGGAGGAAAAAAATGAACACAGTTTTGCCTAGCTTCTTTGGCAGTTTTTGTTTTGTTTTGTTTTGTGTTTTTTTATGGCAAGAATTTATCACAAACGTCTTTTATTCATAATTAGGTATTTCAATGTCAGTAATACGAAACCATTCTTCTATCCATGCTGTCCTGCAATGTACTGTGCAGATGAAAATAAACTGATTTCATAATAGAAAAAGTCTAGGGGCATAAAATGATGCTGGAGAGAAAGAGAAGAACAAGTTATACTTAAATTGAATGCACCGTGCCAGCTACAGGACTTGTGCCTGCTATATAAGGTAATCACTGGGCAAATCCCTCTAAAACTATTATTCTTTTTTGTTTATGTTTTATTTCCATTTTTGAATCTTCTATTTAAAGAGACTGTATATCTGCAAAGTACTGTTTTGAAAGTAGTGGACCATCATACAAGCACACAAATGAAAGCTTTGAGGTTACAGAAAAGATCCTCTTGAGCCCTCCTCTTCTGCTGCACTCCTATCATGCAATTGCATCTGAGCCAGATGCATTTGAATTCATCTCATCCAACTTCTATGACATAATGTCAAGATGATCAGCCCGTCTCCTGATGCAGGGCTGAGAGAGAACCAGGCACCTTGAGAAAGGGATTCATCCTTTTGTAAAACAGCTGTTCATGTCAAGAGATATATCTAACCCCAAAAATTTATGGAAGAGCTCTCAATTGATAATAAAAGGCATCTACACAAATAACTTAATCTACATAGGGAGGTCATTTGTGAGATAAATCTCACCTACCTAGAAAGATGTTTGGGTAGTCAAATTTGAGATTTCTAGCTTCATTTGAGATTTAGGCAATTAATTTGCCTAAAAACTGGCATCTGAATTGTTAGATACCTTATTGATTTGTCTTGTTCCGACCTTTACATTATCATCTTTCTGAAATGCAGAACGGATATAGTAGAACTTGCTCCTCACAAAGGGATCTCTGTTGACAAGATGAGTACATTGTTTGTGAGGAGATCAATCTCCATGACAATGGGGACCACATAGGTATAAAGACTTTTTATTTTATGCTTGAAAACTACATCACACTTTCTGAAAACTAAAATAACAATTACAATAACTCCCCTAGTCCTTTCTTAAAAGTAATTTTTGTAGTATAAATATGGGATCACTCATCGCAATTTAGTGGTATTACTACAAGAAACAAATGTTAAACATTGTTTTAGTGTATAAATGAAGAACCAAGGGCTTTTGTTATACAGCACATAAAGGTATATCATACATAAAAAAGAGGGAAAAAAGGTGGATGGAACAAAACTGGAGTAGTTTTAAAATCCTGAACTGTTTGAGACAGGTACATCAGTAACAATGTCATTAGAGTTTTCAGAATGCACCACAAGCCTGCAAAGTTTATAGTTTCACCACATGTTGCAGAGTTTATTATTTCAGGAGTGAAATCTACAAACATAAGGAAATTGAATTGAATATACGAGGCTGGATATGTACCTTGAGGGCATTTCAAATATTCACACACTGAGAAACAGTAGAGAAGGACTATAAGGATAAACAAAATGTAGCATATAGAAGTAAACACCAGAAAACAGAAGAGAACAAGACAGGAGGAGATAAAATTGAAAAAATAACAGAAGATTTTGTGGGTTTCTTTATGTCTCCTTTGCATGTTTTTTCATTATTTTGGTTGATTTTAGTAGCATGCATTTTTTATTTTTTTAACCAGAGAGAGATTATATAAGCAACTATATAAGAGACTATATGATATTAAAATATCTCAGCAGCCCACAGCCATAAATTCTTCTGCTGACCATTTTCTACACCAGCCTACTTCCATACATAAGATTTCCTTAAAAAGAGATTTAGCAAAGTATATAGCTTTGTGCGTTCAAATAATTGCATGGAAATACCTAGAAGCTTTACAGCTACCTTTACTGGCTCAGCCATCACAGTGTCCCAGTCCTGCCTAGATAACTATTCCTAGGGCCCCTTTTTGACAGAGTTGGTTCCAGGTGCACCAGAACCTCCTGAGGTAGCTTATCTCTGAGTAAAACTGTATGCCATCCTTGAACAATGAATGCTGTCTTGTATCTTAAGATGTGAGTGGATGGTTTTTTTTATGCTAAAGGATTATTTATGTTGTGGCAAGTCATCTTCAGTTTAGAAAATCCCAGAATTATAAACCGGGAATTAAAAAAAGGTTAGGAGTCTGAATTAGGTATCATCTTGTTTCTTATGTGTCTAGATCTAACGTTCCACTTGTTCAGGTGAAATGAAACCTCAGTTAACCAAGGCTAGGGCTAGTAAGGGAGTTTCTTTGGTTTTCTTTGTGATTTTCCTAAGAGAAAGGAATTGGTCAAAACTAATATAATGCCTACTGTCAATGGTCAAAATTCTACCCTCATACCACTACCTGTATATTAGTCATGGCTAAATTTTACCATAAAGATGATTCCTAATCACTAACAGCTGCTAATCTGTGTGTTTTCCTGGTCTTGGATGGTAACAGTGCTATGTGAGTGGAAATCAGGTTGGAGGTTGAGTATCTGTTTCCCTGTTAAAATGTAACCAGAAGTTCACTAAGGTTTCTGTTCACTTCAAGAAAACAACTTGCTCTATTGTTAGTGAAGAAACATCATCCCAGTAAAGCCTTGCTTGCACTGCAAATCTACAATTTATTAAGAGTAGCTAATAGCTATGTTATAAAGAGGGGAGCCATGGTAATCTGGAGGGCCAGTGGCTGTCAGCATACAGCGCCTGAAGCTTGTTCAATCTGGTTTTGAGCCAGAGGACGGATAAGAAAAGTTTCTGTTTTCTCAGGAGTGGCATGTCCTGGGATTTATGGCTGTCTATAAGCTCTGTGTTTCCAATAAGTAATAAAACTGCTTCAGGCTGCATTGCAGAGCTGCTGAATGTGGGTCACATTCTACCTACAAGTAATAATTTGGCCACCCTACAAGTAAAATATTTATTTTGGAAAAGTCAGTTTCTTACCACTTTAGTTTCCAAGGGCTCTTTTGATGGTATTAAAGCCATAAGCAGAACTAAATATCTGCAGAATTATAGCAAGTTCCTCTATAACATTTCAGTTGAATCTTATTCTTCCCTCAATAGATTAAAAGGTCTTTCATCTCTGCAGTTTTAAGTAGTATTTTCCACAGTAGCAGGGGGACACCACATCTCTGCTAGTCAGTTTGCTGACTGTTTTAATACTTTATAATTTTGTAATGCTCTCCCCTAAGGCTCTCCAAGGGTAAGGCACTAGCCCTGTTCCAATGCCTGATATTAGTTGGCCAAGACAATGTGTTTATTCTTGACTTTTTTCTTTTTCCACTCAGTTCATTGAAGATAAACGGAGACTGTGCTG
Source organism: Geospiza fortis (assembly GCF_000277835.1). Lineage (NCBI taxonomy): Eukaryota > Metazoa > Chordata > Aves > Passeriformes > Thraupidae > Geospiza > Geospiza fortis. Next base: position 2,248,302 of record NW_005054418.1, on the reverse strand, counting down.
GAAGTGTCAGGGGACCTTAGGCTTTTAACACAAGATTTTTTTTGCAATTTTATTTCGGAAGCTTCTTCTAATATTAAGAACTAAGTCCCTTCAAAAAGGAAAGTAATGAAAGATAAAAGACTAACTGTAGTCGTGCTTTTTTGCTGCCCTAACCACAGAGCCTGTTTCTCGTGGTTGAAAATGCCTAGGATGAGCTTGCCCTTTCAATATGTGTCATGTAGACATATTGCACTTGTTTTACAATTGTATTGCTCAGATTTGGCAATGCATAACTGAAGTTCATTAGAGACAGATGTACATAACATCAAGGTATCAAAAGACTGGATTATTTTGCTGCTTACCTGTGACTATATCATAGATACTAGCTTTTTTTATAGTATTATTCATCAAAGGAAAAAGAAACTGGAAAAAATATTAGCCTATTTATGGACAGTTTTCTTGAACAAACTAAGACTCTAATACTGAGGAAATGCTCATAATTTGTAATCAGTATTTAACATGATGAGGCAGAAAGGCATATTATTCTCATTCTTCCCTGGGTCTTGAACAGCATAGCAATTCTTTGGACTGGCTTTTTTTTTTCACGGTGTAGCAATTTTGTTGGAGAGGAAAAGAGAAAAATGCCATTTCTTTGTGCAGATTTTTCTAGGGGGCTCAATAAAAGCTATGTTAACTCTGGAACTGCATGGGTTCAAAAAGAACAGTGGTGTGTCCCGATGTATGCAACTGGAAGGTAATTGCATGCTTGATAACATGTTAATGTGGTCCTATTGCATCAGATTCGCATTAGTTTTGGCTGGGATAGAATGAATTTTCATCATAATAGCTAAATTTTGAATTTGTGCTGAAAACAGTGCTGAAAATGCAGGGATATTTTCATTACCTCTGAGCAGGGTTTAACACAGCACTAAAGACTTTTCTGCCTCTCAGCCCACGCCACCAGTGAGGAAGATGGGAGGGGAGAAGGAGTTGTGAGGGGACATAGGTGGAACAGCTGGTCCCAACACATCAAAGGGATATTTCATACCATGTCTTGCTCAGCATATGTACAGGGGGAGGTAGATTGGCATAGTGTCCCCTGTGGCAGCTTTGTCTTAAAGAAATAAATACAGCAATGACTTTTAATGCCAGAAGCAGGGATCCAATGTAATCACCCATATCTTTTAGTCACATGTGGAGGGATAAGGAACAATCACAACACAAAGGAATACAATTCTGTGAACTGCTCTCTGTATCTTCTCAGTTCTTTCTCCATTCGTTATGAGTCCTTATTAGCAGGACTCCATGGTCCAGAACAATCTGTGTCTTCAAACTGCTTCTGCCTACTTTGATCCTGTCAATAAATAGAACTGTGAATGATCACTTAATGGAGATCCTTGTTCAGTTCAGAAAATGTCATCTAAGTCTGTTTGCTCTAGGGGTCTGATTATTTTCTTAGATCTTGTTTCATCCTGCCTCAAGCACCACTTTTTATCTGCTTTGCAATAAATTTGATTCCCAGCTCAGTGAGCTTCTGCAACACCTGAGGATAGCTTTTGGTGTTTTTCATCATGGAGACACACTCCCTGGACTATATTATTATTCAGATCCTCAGGAAGGGCTGTCCTGCTGGTCTCAAGCCTTTGCTTGCTTGAAATTATTTTTCTAAAGTCAACAGAGTGAGAAGCATGGTGCTGAAAGATTTTACAGAAATCCTGCAATAATTACCTGAGTGGATGCTAGCATTGCATCCTTAGAGCATCCTGATTAGGAAATCTACTAAAAGACTATCTGTATAACCAAAGAATTCTATGTAAGGCTTGTACAGCCTAGCAAAATAATAAATTTGCAGTGCATGCACCTCATCTTATACAACATGGGAAATAGAAATAAATAATGATAATGCCAGATACTATCCAAGCTAGATACTATCTAAGGAATTACTCATTAATACTATTAATACTATATACTCATTAATAGAAATTTACCCTCAAGAATGAAATTTCCAGTGAACTGTAACAGTTTTTGTTGACAGTAAAGCTGTGTAAAAAGGATCATTTTTGTCCTGGCAGTTGAAACATGCACAACACCATATGTATAATAATGATTAATTGCTTATTAGCTAAAAAGAATGTGACACTAAGTGTCCAAAAGAGTTTAGTGTGTCATGCTGTGCTTAAACTCAAGTGCAGCACTAGACACAAGATGATTACCTCAATCCTGTGCATGGATCTATCTGTCCATCTGTATGTGTTACTTAAATATTTTTGTAACCTGCATATATGTATTAGACTTAGTTTCAGAAAATTTCCAGCCATGATTTCTGTTGATAGTCTGATTCAATGCTGTCTATGGTCATAATCTGCCTCAGACTGATGAAAGGTTAGACAATTTGTTCTTAAATTATTATCTCCATGAAGGAAAGTTTTTAGTGACAGTAATTGCGGTCTCTCTTTAGTCCTGGAGACTTCTTTAAGTCACTTTTTTCACTGACTTAAACTCTGGATTTGGAAAGGCCAAGCAGTGAGGGAATAAATAGAAAATCTTAGGCCGTTTCCTAAGGGATATGTATTACCATTATTGACCTGTGCTAGAAGAAGTAGCAGCTGGAGGTGAAGTTGCACACAGTGTTCCCTGGCATGCTTTCACTTCAATTACAAAGACACCTCTCCAGTTACCAGCGTTAGTACCTAGCAGAGCTTTGACTTTCATGTTTCTTTTTCAATACAGGTCAAACAATCAATGCAGAAATACTGTTCTTCCTCAAACACTTCTGCTCGGTAGGGCACCACTGTCACCACAATCATATCCTCTTTAATTTTCATATCAGCTTTGGATTTGTTCCAGCATCCCCTTTAGTAAATTGATTTTTAAGGGTAAGTGGCTTATATTGTCTACGTTTCCTCAGAAACTCTCTTGCTTTGGAAACCTCTAAAATTTTGAGAGAAGAGAGAAAAACTTCTCTGAATCCTTGCTGAAGTAGTTCATCATCTACGATTTATACTTTTGGTTATACTAAATTTCTCTTGCTGGAATATTCTTACACATATACACACACATACTCCTCCTTTCTTTCTAATTAAATATATTTTGCAACTTCCTTCCTTGCAGGATCTTAATAAAAATGGCACAAACTGTTTTAATTCTCATACTACTTTTTCTAGGTACTTATTTTCATCAGCATCCCTTACATCACCAGCAGCCTTTCATTTCTGTACTTGGCTAGCTACACTTTGATCCCTCAGTATATTTTTTTGAGTCTGCTTTCTCTGATGTTCTTTGTCTCTTCTGTATGAAAGATAACCTCTTTAGAGCACCATTCTTCCTGTAATTTACTATTCTAACATACATCTCCTGTTTTCTATCTGTTGTCATTTTCCTTTGTAGTTGTCATCCTCCTTTAAAAATTCAGCCTCACTCCTAACCTTAATCTATTTTTTCATTGTAAAACTAAAATTTTACAATGTGGAAATATATCCAGAGGATGACTGGTCTTCCTATTTGAATGAATATCAAATAACAGATACTAGTATTCTTTTCACATTTAATACCCAAAACTTTGAATATTTTCAGAGTATTGTAGAAAGACTGTGCCAAGTAAATCCATTATATAATGCCTTAGAGTATGGCCCATTCATTAGTTAATCATCCTGGTCACTTGGTGCTATTAGTACTAAAAGTTAAGGCAACTTGCCTAAGGTACAAAGCAGTGGATCAGTCGCACAACTAGAAGAAAAAAAAAACCAAAAAACAACAGTATTTTCTGGATGTGTGCCCAAAACCTAAATTCAGTGTGAACTTCTTCACTGAATAGTAAGAAATACTAAGAATTGTAATATTAAATGCTCTAAGGCTTTCATGGATTCATGTTTTTCTAGCAAGAATTTGAGTTGAAAGTACCTATCTCAGCTGCAAATGATTCTCCTTTGTGTTAGGATCCCCCTTTTATTAGGAATGAATGCCTGCAACAAAAAAAAAGACAGATATTAATGTTATATTAATAATAACTAACGTTATATTAATTAACATCATAAAATTGCCTCATGATATTTTGAAAAATGAATGTCAGGAAGGGAAATTACAAAACCACATAAAATTTCTGTGCTCCAAGATGAAGTGCTTCCAGCCAACATCAAGCTGTCCCCCACTAAAAATAACGTGATCAATATGTGTGATAGGGATTTTTCTTGGCAACATTACTGAGTTTATTTCTTTCCAGAGTGATGCAGGCACTGGGACTCATGTTAGAAGGGAAGTTTTGTCTTTCAGCAAGATCTAGGAACAAATATTTGAGACCAATGACCACCTTGCTTTACTCTCTGCCCAGAAAAATCCTTGATGATATAGCAGCAGTGGGAAAACCACACTGCAGTCTGAAAAACGTTACTGTAAAATATTTCACCAAATTTTTCAGAGGTGCTTTCCAGAGATAAGAAAAGGATAAGGGGCACTCATGGTTTCCTTTCCTGTAACCCAGTCCAGTTTGATGCTATTCATAAGTCATTCTTTGAATGACTGTCAAATTCCTTTTGAGCTAAAATCTTGACATTTAGTGTATTCATTCTTTATGAGATGCCGACAAAAAATCTCCCAATTTAATTTTGACTTCTCCATTACAGGTTCCTAAAAGGCCACCAGCCCATTTCACTAGTTGCAATATTGTTAAATCTTTGTACTATGGGGTAACACTTAACAAGGGGGACGTTTTAAAAGACCTGTGTGGAATAAGGACACACCATCACAAAATTTCCAAATTATATACATTTTTTTTGGCAGTACGTTTGCTACATTTCTGATTTATAGAAATGAAAGTAATACAGAGTTAAAAGTATCAAGTTTTAAGCCTCAAAAATGTATCTTCTACTAATCCTTTCAGATACTCAAACTTAAATAAAAATTATCCATCCATCCCACCCAGATGATGCAGGGATTCTTTTCTGCATGGTTGGGTATTAGACTATGAAATGTATGATCTTGCCCTGCATGTGTTTTTTCTATAATCTTTGAATTAAATATGAAAAAATGTTGTAACAACTATGATACCAACTTAAAATCATTGAGACATGCTGAATATTTAATTATGATGTAATTTGTTTTTTCCAGAACAACTTTATCACTATGAGGACAAAATCCTAAAGAAGGGTCCTGGTTACTGGGCCTCACCAAGGCTAAGTAAAAATGCAGAAATGTAAATTCTGATAATCACTGTAAGAACAGTTCTTTAATACATTAATTTTACAGAATCAAAGGATCACAGAACATTTGATACTGGAAGACACTTTTGGAGATCATTAGTTCAGCTTCTCTCGTCAAGGCATGCAGAGCAGGAGTGTATTGCTCAGGGTCATTCCTATCAGGTTTTGAATATCTGCAAGGCTGGAGATTTCACAATGTCTCCAAAAAGCCAGGTTCAGGTTTTCAACCATATTCACAGTAAAACATGGAATCACAGAATGGTTTGGGTTGGAAGGGATCTTAACATCTGTTCCAATCCTCCAGCCAAGGACATGCACCTTCCACCAGTCCAGGTTGCTCAAAGCTCCAGCCAACCTGGCCTTGAACACTTCCAGCAGTGGGGCATCTTCTCTGGGCATCCTGTTGCAGACCCTCACCACCTTCACAGGAAGAATTTCTTCTGAATAGCTAGTCTAAATCTACCCTCTGTCCTTATCTCAGTATTGAAAAGAGAACTACCTGGGACCCCAGGCTCCATGCCTTTCACCCTCACCCCCACAGTCATGCATTCACACTTGAGATTTGCTCCACATCTCCCCGACAGCATCATGGGGCCTGTCAGGAAAAGCAGCAAGGGGCCACAGGCTGGAGAAGCTTTGGCAGTTTCTCTGTAACATTCCACATCCAAGCACCTGGCAAGCAGGAAGCCCTCCTGGGCAGAAAGCCAGGTGGGCAGGCAGCATCCTCTGTCCCTCTCCGACAGCATCCCCCCACTGCTGTCACTCAGCCCTTCCTCCTTCTGCTGAGGTAGGGCTCGGGCTCAACCTACTTGAGTGCTTCACTGGACATGGCTCCCAGCCCCTCACCTGCTACCAGGGTGCAGACCATGCTCCGTAGCTGAACATCTTCAAAATGAACATTTCATAATCATCCTCTAAACTAGAGGAATAAGATAGACTATATGCAACAAAAAATCCAGTAGAGAGGGAAAAAAACCCAAAACCATAACCAAAAATAAACCCCAACCAAACAACAACAACAAAAAAATCTTAGGGAATGTAAGCAAAAAAGAATATAATATTGACATGCTGGCTTGTATGCACATAGTTATTTCCTGGCATAGATACACTGTAGTAATTATTCTGCCATAGTTCTATCAGTCTTAGCTCCCATGTGGACATTCTGTGTGCCAAAGCTGTTATTTTGTCCCAGAATAATTATACTAGAGTAATTATTCCAAATAAAATTACTATTATTTTGAAACAGAATGTCCATACTGATCTTAAAAAAATACAGTTATAGCAGCAAAGATTATAGATATGCCAGGAAATATCTATTTGAGGACAAGACCTCCAGTGGTAGAAAATTTGCTGAGTTGCAGCAATTTAAGATGGCCTTTTCTTTCATTTTTTGGTTTTTGTTGTTCGGTTGGTTTATTTGGTTGGTTTTTTTTGTTTCCTTGTTTATTTTTAAGGTTTTGAGGTTGTACTTTTATTGATTGGTTGCTTCTGTTGGGTTTTTTAGCTGTTGTTTGATTGTTTCTGGATTTTTTTTTTTTATGAAAAGGTTATTCTAGAGTTTATGAAAATGACACCTTAGTGTCACTGGGATAATTTTCTATGATTTTCTGTGTCCTGAAACTCTGTTCATTTGGAATTAAATTCCCATGTTCTTTGGAGTGGTTATGAACTGTATTATCTGCAGAATCATGCAAAATTTCAGAGCTCAACAAACAATAAATGACCATGATTAATGCAGCTTATTCTGTAACAGCTTTTGGGATCACAGCCCATGAGAGATGTCATGGCTATTGCTCTGAAAGAGTTTTCCTTCAGGTTACATGTCCTTATTCCTTCATCTATTGCCCTGCCTCTATTGTCTTCTTCTTCTTCTATTGCCCTCCAGTCTATGGTTTCCTCTTTCTTTTAGCCAGTTTCAGTGTGACTGGTGAATTGTCACAATTGTTGAAAATCTGTTCCTTCATGTAGAATAGCCAAATCTTTATTCACATGGCCCATATTTATACAATTATCAGAAGGCACCATGTTAACACTAATGGTCAGCAATTCATTGAAACTCAGTTCATTGGTTGGTAATGGCCAGTGTACGTGTCGATCAAACTTTTCTCTTTCGAAATATGTATCCATTCTTTCTTCATGGATTCTTTCCTTTCTTTCTTCATGGATATAGTTCTTATTTTCACTGGTGCAAACTCTCTTCTCATAAGAATCAATTGCTACACAAACTGATTTTCATTCTTATAATTCTTTTTTCATGGGAACTTAATAGGCTAGCCTAGCCAGAATAGCAAGGCCTGAATCATGTTTTACAAGACCTTTCTATTGAAAAGTTTTACCTATATGTAAGAGTTAATAATTTTCCTTGTGTTGTGAGCTTTAAGTAAACAGCCACTTTGAAGTTCTAGGCTTCTTAAAAGGAGTGACCTATGTAGGAAGGGCAACAACCTCACACTACACTTGCAGATGCTTTTTTTGTTCTGAAATAAAGTAAAAAATGTTTTAAGAACCTGAGAGCCTCAGAAAAGCATTTTACTGGTGTTATTTGACAGTTCATTTGACAATACACCAACTGGTATACTTTTAATACCTACACAGATATATGTCAATGAAATGTGCATGGCTTTTTCTTGTCACTTCAACTGACCTGAAAGAGGGCATTGTCTCCCACAAATAACTTATAAAGGCAACCTTTTAAACATTCTAAAGTTCTTTGATACCTTCAACTTTTCGTGATACAGACACATTTGAAACTTGTTCAAGGGTAATAAGCAGAGACACCTTTGTTCTTTCAAGCATTCCTCTAGGTTTTACAGAATGCATTTTTCTTGATGATAGGCGGAAGTACCCTGTTCTGGGGATTAAATACAGAACACACTCTCTGGTTTTAAAAAGTTCTTTGCTGATATAAGCATTTAGTAGCAGAGCTAACAGCTTGATTCTTCAGAAAAAAAATCACGCAAACTTGCTCTTTGCAGGGGGGTATCTGTCACTCAATGCAGCGAGAGCAGCAACAGCTTATTCTGATCTCATCATTAGGAATGGAACCAGTAACCCAGTTCTGCAAATTAGCACACTGAAAAAAAGCAGTCTGAGGAGCCAAGTGGCAGAATGACTTCCTTGAGCTTCATAGAGAACATGTTGAGCTTCCTAATATTGACGCAGTGTAGCATTTATGTATTATAACAGACATCCCAGGAAAAAAAGTATGTGATAGATCCCACTAAAATGTCTGATTGAGTGACGAAAGAAGACAAATGTCTGATATGTCTGATAATCCCATAGAGCAAAAATCAAGTAAACAGGAGATATATAATATTTTTTAAAATGCAGCCAATTGTATATGTAATTTTAAAAGCTCTTTGGATTCATATTAAAAACATAAGGGATAAAACATTGGAAAATAGCAAAATGTATTAAAATATATATTGGAAATTACCTAGATATGCAATTTTTATTTTAATAAAAGACAATAAGCTGTATTTTTTTATCTTTGTTGTTTGTACCTGTCCCAGATGAAACTAAGAAACAGTATTTGAGAATGAAAATTCTACAGAAGAGTTCTGAAGCCAATGTAAATTTCTGTGAAAATCGCTATTGCATATAAAAATAATGTCTTCTGATTTTCATAGGTTTGAAAAATACTTCATTCCCAAAAGACAGAGTTCTGATACTCTGGATCCAAACAAAGATGCATCCTATGCCACTTTACTCATTAAAACATCAGATTCCTAGTATAAGACATATTTAAGTTTCTTGTCTAGCCAATGGAGAGAGACTGAATTTCCAAAGTACATTTCTTTCTCTGTACTTTTCCAGCTGAACATGCTGGAGAGAGCCTAGCCAACTGTTTAGGGCATCTAACTGCTAGATATCCAAGGCATGCTTGAGAAGCATCCTTATCTAAGGCTTCTAAAATACTTACTTTTGGTACTGAGAAGTTATAACACTTTTGTTGATCTCCTTCAAATATTGTGTGATCTTTCTGCAGACCAATTGGCAGTGTCACACAGGCTTAAAGTTTTCATGGATAACATAAAGCTGCTCAATCTTTTTCTTACAAGCAGTAAGCAGTGGATTGTCTGCCAATATGTAGCATATATAAAGCAGAAAAGCAGAACTATCAAAAACAGGCTCTTACTGTCTCTTCTCCCTCCCCTTCTTAATTAACACCAGGGTCAAGTTCAGCAGTTCAAACAAAAAGAATTGTAATTTATTCCTTTAAAGAGAAACAGTAACTTTAGAAAAAAGATATATTATTGATTTGCTTGAGTTTTCTTGAATAAATAGTTTGCTATTTGCAGGCTGCTGTCCTTCAGCACATATAAAGCATATTTTGTTTGGACTGAGACGTTCTGAAAACATCCTTACTCTGCAATTAGTTCTGGGGAAAATTTTAATCCCAGTTTCTTTTTTGTGGAATATGAAGATGCAAAAACTCCAGACAGGACATTAGGAGAGACAGAAGGAAGGTATCCTGACTCAGGACTACGTTCCAGTTTTTGTTTGCATTCCATCTATGTTCTCTGATGTGGCTTATAGCAACATAATATTTGGATGAGCAAATCTACTCTTATCCAGAGCAAAGCAGCAAACTAATTGAATTGAAACATTTTCTTAAATCACTTTGGATAAAGTGATGATGATGTAATGATATTTAAAGATGATGATGATGTAATGATATTTTTGCTGCTCAAAAAAATTGCGTATGAAAACACAAGATTCCTTTACAAATTTACTTATTTTTTGTTTACATATAATGTTTTAAAAAACTGGATTCTTGGTTGAGTATGAAAAGAAACACTGACTTCTTAATACTTTATTAGGCAATAGATAGTTCCTGCAATTTCAAAATCCACATTCCTCATTTGTCTGCTCTTTTCTGTTAATATATGATTGTCTAGATCTTTTTTTCACAAGGTTCTTCACTGCTTCAGTGTTTTTAAAATATCAGTTGCTAAATTCAGAACAATTACCTTAAGTTTTAAGTTCAGATTTTGTTTCAGTTTTAAGTGTACATTGATGACCACTGATATTTAGTAACACAGTTGCCGTTACTCTTGTACATAATCCAATTCTGTAGTCAGCTTTATGATAGGTTTTGTTGGATATTCTCTTTTCCTAGGAAGCTAAAATTAGTTCCTTTCCTTTTATAAGTCCTATAGTCTGTGATTTTAGTCCCCTTTTGCCCTCCTATAAAATTTGCCCAAAGTTCCAGTCTGTCCAAGTTTTCAAGCCACCAGAGAAGATAAAAAATTCATTTTCTCATGAACTAGAAAATGATTGAGTTTTTCTTATTTTCAAAACACTTATTGTAAAAAAAAGGCAATGTTTCATCTGTTTTTTAGAGACATGCAGACATTATCAAATCTCTTGTATAATTTTGCTCCTATAAGACAGAGACCCCAGCATATATATATATACACATATATATATATACACACACACACACACACACACATATATATATATATATATACACATATATATATACATATATATGAATGGGGTTGTTCTTATTAGGGTGGAAAACTCTGCATTTCCCCTTGTGGAACACCATGATATTCCTGTCAGTCCACATCTCCAGCCTGTTGAAGTCCCTCTGAATGTCAGGACAACCTTCTCGTGACTTAGCCATTCCTCCCAGTTTTGGGTCATCAGCAAACTTACTGGATACGAGACACTGCACCATCATCCAGCTCATTAATGAAGATTTTGAGCAGGACTGGACCCAATATTGATCACTGGGGTATACTGCTGATTCCTGGTCTTCACTAGCCTTTGTTCACCAATCATCATTCTTTAGGCCCAGACATTCAACCAGTTCTCAGTTGATTTTACAGTCTACTCACCCAGCCCATAATTCAGTGGCTTTTCTACGAGGATGTTAATTGATGTTCAGATGGAATTACACATGTAGCTTCAAAATCAACCAACTAGTTTTTCATCTTCTACTTTCATAACCAAACAAGAGACTTTCTAACCCAATGCTCAGTCACTCAGCTGAGCAATAACAAACTTGCAATTTCAATTCCTGCTCTCATGAGTGTTTGCATATTGACATTAAGCAGACATCAGATAAAAGGTCTCAGAATGGTCTTAAATTTGCTAGGTAAAGCAAAGCAAATCTTATTCAAGTTCAGTGGACTATTCATGCTTCATCAAATTAATAACACAATCCTATTTTTCACTTGAAGAAATGAAATATTTTCCTAGAAACACATGACTGCTAGACTAATTTTGTTCTGGCCCACATTGTATCAGGCAAAACTAACATATAATCTGCTTAATAAACAACGAAGTATTTTAACTTCAGAACCCATTCAGATGCATAATGAATCTTCTTGCAATACAACATCACAGTGCATTTACATTGAGAGAAATCACTTTTGATATGCAACTTATAAGTGGAAATGTTTGAGCAAGATGTAACCTCTGATACTTTTATATCAGCTTTATGGGTAAAACTTTGCTCATAGAAGTTCTTTTTTAGGTTTCCATAGTTAAAAGTAGTATCACATAAGAAAATTTGTGTAAATGACAAGAAGGCACTGGTGAGACCACACCTTCAGCAGTACATCTAGCTCTTGGCCTCTCACTTCAAGAAAGACATTGAGACGCTGGAGTGTCTCCAGGGAAGGAAAATGAAGCTGGAGAAGGGCCTAGAGAGTAAGTATTGGTTTATGAGGGCCAGGGTGGTACCAGGTACCAGGGTGTGTGCAGGAGTGGTACCAGGTACCAGGGTGTGTGCAGGAGTGGTTTCCAGGAAAAGCTGCCTGAAGATTCTCCCATATCTGGCAGAGCCAATGCCAGGCAGGTCCAAGATGGACCCACTGCTGGCCAAGGCCAAGCCAAACAATGATGATAGCAATGCCTCTGTGATGGCATATTTGAGAAGTCAGAACAGTTATTGCCCAGAAGGAATTGCAATAGAGAAGTGAGGATTCATGACACGTGAAAAAAACGTCCCTGCAGACACCCAGCTCAGCAGAGAAGGAGGAGCAGGATGTGCTCCAGGTGCTGGACCAGAAATTCTCCTTCAGCCCATGCTGCAGAGCATGGTGTGGCAGATGTGCCCATGCAGCCCATGGAGATCCACAGGGATGCAGAGTTCCACCTACCCTGGAGGAGCCCTACGCCAGAGCAAGCGGATGCCCTAAAAATGGCTCCGTGGGAAGGAAATCCATGCCAGAGCAGTTTCCAGGCAGAACATATGGAGCCTTGGAGAGAAGAGCCCATGCAAGAGCAGGTTTCCTGGTAGGATTACAATCCCCTGGGAGGGACTTAGGCTGGAGTAGTTCATGGACAACAGTAGACTGTGGGACAGACTTCTACAGGAGAAATTCATTGAGAACTGTCTCCTGTGGGAGGGACTCCACACTTGGTATTTATCACAGGAGGTTTTTCTTTCCCTGAGAAAGAAGCAGCAGCAAAAAAACATGCAGTGAACTGACGGCAACCCTCACTCCCTGTCTCCCTGCAGTGATGTAGGAGAGGAGGTAAAGAATTGAGAATAAAGACTGGGAAGGAGGAAAGGTGGGGAGAAGGTGTTTTTAAGATCTGTTTTTCTTCTCATTAACCTACTCTGATTTTGTTGATAATAAATTCAACTTATTTCCCTAAGCCTAGTTTGTTTTGCCCTTCACAGCAATTGGTGAGTGATCTCTCTGTGCCCTTATCTCAGCCCATGAGCCTTTTGTTATAATTTCTCTCTCCTGTCCATTTGCAGAGGAGAGAGATAGAGAGACTTTGCTGACCATCTACTATCCAGTCTGGGCTGGACTTCAGGAAAAATTCCTTCAGTGAAAGGGTGATTAAGCCTTATGATGGGCTATGCTGGGAAGTAGTGGATTCACCATCCCTGGAAGTGTTAAAAAAATGACTGGATGTGACACTTACTGCTATAATTTAGTTGACATGGTAGTGTTCAGTCAAAGTCCAGGCTTGATGATCTTGGAGGTCTTTTCCAACCTTAATGAATCTGTGCCTCTGTGAAGACAGAAACCTGCATGTTGAATATTAGAATTTGGAACCACTTAGAATCCTACAAAAAGGTAATAGGCTGAATATTAGAAAATAATAGGAAACTAGATTATATCACATGAATTCTGTATTTTCTAATGAAATTAAATTTTCATATCTCATCATTTTCTGACTTTTCAGATATTTGCATTTCATATTCATTTTAATTTTACACTGTGGTTATACGTTATTAAAAAAAAACATTAACTAAGCCAGATTTCTGAACAGGACACATTGAAAACCAGGGAAAGGGCCAGGAGAATTACTGTGGATTCCCAGAGTAATGATCTCCAAAGTACATAAAAAAATGGTCATGAACAAATGAAAGACACTTGATCCAGCCTCCTCCATTCTGCTTGTTTTACTCCACACTGTGTAGTGTCCACATGGTTACTGCATCTTTGCAGATATCACACACCAAAGGTAGTAACTTCATCAGTTAGGCAGACCATTTCTGTTATCTATTGGTAGGATAGAATTCTTTATTCCAGGTTTCTCAGACACGAGTCATTCTACTGTCCCTGTGTTTTCTGTAAATTAAAACTTCTGAGCTATAAAAAAGAGCATGTAAGAGAAGACAGAGGTCATATTAAGCATTTAAATGAAAATGTAAAGATGAAAGAAACTGTTTTTAACTCATGTTTTTAATCTAAAATAATTTTTCAAAAACAACAGATTTAGGGTTATCTGGTAAACTAGATTGTGTAACACCTTGTGCAGCAACTTGAAAATTTGACTTCTGATGACCATATATGAATCAATCAACCTAGAGGCTTTTGAAATTCAAAGTTCTTCATATTTATTTAATTTGGATATTAAAATAGATCTGGACAATTATGCCATAAGTTTTATCTCAGTGACTGTAAGATGACCAGCAAAAATTTCAATGTCAAAGCTTTATACATCTAAAATTAAACAAATGAAATGTGATGAACTGTCCAACTGTGCAAGTCCCTTAATTTAAGGAGATAGGATTAAAATCCATTTGCTCTTAAATTGTTTTTAGCAGTAATTCCTGTTTTGTTCAGGAAACATTTACTTTAAATTCTCAGGCTGTTATTACACATCAATATTTCTAGAAAGACTCATGATGAATCACATCCCATGTCTCAAGCTTGGGCTGTAAGGGCTTTAAGACAGGCCTGTTTTTTGCACTGTGCTTTTTCTGGGACAGAACAATAAGTGTTCTTGTACTTTCTGACAGAATTGTAAGTGATACATAGTAGGAAAAAATTAAATTGGTGGAGGAAGAAAACTACAATTTTGACATTCGCAGAAGGCAAGACAAAGAATTTTTCTGCAATGAAAGAGCATGAATGAGCATAGGACCTACTTTTAAAAATACTCTATGCTGAGCAAATTATTTTCTTACCACTTATTCTAGTTATTGATATTTGAGTCCTCCCTATCCAAAGGACTTCATGTAGCTCAAGTCTTCACCATACACCCATGGTCCTCACAATGTTCAAGAGTAAAGCTTTCCTAATCAAGCAAAATCATACCATAGAGCAGATTTTTTTGACTTCTAGGGCTTCTCTCTGCAGTAACAATGCTAAAAAAGCAGACCTGTCGAGTACATGATTGAATAAATGCATGTGACTATTCAGCTTGCTGGAAGGGGTGATGGCAAAATGCAAAAATTGAAGGAGTTTTGAGCACTGGCTTTAATCTGTCAAGTTTAACATCTGCCTGCTACAAAGACTGCCAGGACAGGATATTCTGTACCACATGTACGTAGGCACTCACTAGATAAAAGTACACAGGGAAATTAACTGTCACTTAACAATTTAAAACAGGAGGTAGACATTCATACTCTCAGAATATTCTACAAAGCAGGGAGCACACTTGTGTGAAGGAAGCTTACTTTCAAGGGTTTCTGTTACTAGTACTGCAAGAGAGTTTTGTTAAACTTCTGAAAGCAGTAGCATTAGAAGACAGCCTCCACTTAAAAGCCCCATAAGGAGATGTGACATTCAGGACAGAAACTGAGATATTTTTATCTTGACAAAGGTAGATATTTGAAAAAAAGCACATTAATTTTCAGAAAAAAAATCCCTGGATTTCTGAGCTAGTATCCTGCTGAGATCCAGTATAAAAACTTCTAATCAAAGGAAATAATTTGAATGTCTCAAAAAAGACTGGTCACATAAAGACCTGGTTTCTGAACTAGTTTTTCTGGTAGAAGCTGAGATGATTGAACAGTGAAAGTAAAGAAATATGAGAATCATAGGAGAGAACCTCCAGTAGAGAAAGAAGAGTTTTTACTATCTGCTCAAAGGCACTAAACTGTGCTACAATGCTTTAAATCTTCCCTGGAGTTTTTCAAACACCTGGGCTATTTAGGTGTAGGAGTTTGTTTAGCCCTAATACATGGCTAAAAGTGTGTATTGCAAGGCTGTTACATATTTAATTAGTTTGCTGTGCAATTATTGTAATGGAACCAAGGGAAAGGTTCATTTTATTGAACATAGTCAAGCTTGTAGAGAAGTGACTTTGGGAGATTAGATTGGTCATCTATGCTTTCTCTGAAGTAAATGAACAGAGATAGACACCTCCAGCAGGCAATTCATTCTGCCTTAAGTAAGTTGTCTAAGGCTATTTGGATGAATCACCTTTTGACAGTATCTCTCTCTGTATCTCTTTCATATGGCATATAGTTAGCATCACATAAATATTAAATTTTTAGGAAAAATAAATTTTATTAGTGTTTATATACAACTTCTTTTAACTGAATAAGCATACACACTTGTTCTGATTTTTAGCATTTTTAAACACATTATTGACCTAGAACTGAAAACAAACTCTATGATTCTGGAGGAGTATTCAAAGTTCTAATAAAAACCAAAGAGAATAGAAAGGTCACCAAAAAATCCCAAAACCAAACCAAACCAATCCAATCAAACAAAAAACCCCAAACAACCCCAAACTGCACATGAAAGCACTGACTTACAACTCTGACAAAGAAGATGAAAGGAAAAAAAAGGTCCTCTATAAGCAAACAGAAAAAATATGTGGTGTTGGTGAATTGGATGAAAACTAATAAGACTGTGTGTCCATATAAATTTACATGTAATAATGTCCTCTTTCCACTATCAACAGCAAATGTTCAATTACATGGAAAAATTACACTTTTCTCCTTTATTATTACTTAATGCTTTTGAAACAGGAAGAATACAGGAAAAGGAGCATTATTTTATCTCCTATGATGACTGATTAAGTCATAAAATTACATTTGATTTTGTAGCTTTTAAAAGAAGTTCTGTTGTTTTGCAGAGGACCAATTGATCAGTTCAGAAAAGCTGTATTCATGTATTGGAGGAAATACTTTGTCTGCACCAGTCTGTGGTGTTGTCTATTGAAATATATCTGGGGCAATCAGATATTATGTGTGAATACATATACACCTTTCCTATATTACTCTACCTTATTGGGCTTTTTTTCAATTGTATGCATGTATCTCCACCCCAATCTCTTTTTGTCAGTCTCTTCATACTTACAAAGACTTTAGATTTTCCAGATACTGGTATTCCTGTTAGAATGTGAATTCCTACCCATAAACATTGAGCTATTCATCAACAGGAACTTTTCAAAAGCAGGTATTTCAGAGAGGAATTCCCCTCTCTGACACCCTCTTTAACACTATCTTCAGACAGTGGAGCAGAAAATGACCTTAAACCTTTCCTCTTTTGAAACTGCACTCCTTTTGATATTACACTGAAAGATAAGAGAAAGGGCTGGTACCTCCACAATATAAAATTGTAGGAGGTTGTGTGCAGGCAAATAGGATAGGAGGAAAAGCTGACTGGAAGACTGTGAATAGCATACAGAGCCTTTGTTGATGTGAGCTACTAGTTAGAAGTCATGCTTACATGGATCCCAATCTAAAACCAAGCATGATCAATGTGACCCCTGGCAGTCCAAGGCTTAAACTTAGTCAAATGACCCCTGACAGAGCTACAGTAAATATAACTCTTTCCAAAGTCTGACCACATTCCTCATTCCAACCCTTTCAGGCTGTTGGTACTTCAAATCTAAATCTCACAGGAAGGGAGCAAGGAGAGGAAGAGATCCAAAAGTGTATGAAAGCGACCAATTAGTGAGGGAAATCAGTGATCTGATCCATATACTGGTTCATAAGTTTGGTTGTTTCCTATTTCACAGAACAACAGAATCATAAAATTGTTTCAGTTGAAAGGAGCTTGAAAGATCACCCAATTTCTATCCCCCTGTCATGGACAGGGGCTCGTTCCAGTAGACCAAGTTGCTTAAAACCAAAATAAAAAAAAAAGAAACCCAACCCATGAACTCTTTACCAGACAAACTAACACCACTGAGAATCAAATGCTGGTGAGTACATCCTGCTAACCAAGTCTATAAATTAAGTTCTGGTACTCCTGATTCACTGACCAGTAAATCCAAAATGGTAGCTGCCCAGGCTGGCTCCAAGTCCATACAATACACTAATCCTAGACATGTGATCTCTGACACCTAACACATGGATGACAGGGGTAAAGCCAAACCCCTGAATCCTTCCCATGCGTAAAAAAGTACTCACACATTGGTCCCCAGCAGCTGAAATCTAAACCTTAACTGTAATCTCATCAGTCCTTGTCAGATTTAGATGTACTCTCATCATGCTGCTTCTTCCATCCCTTATTACACTCTGACAGTCCATGGTGGTTTCCTTTTCAGCTGTTTTCCTGTCAGATACTCCTAAAATGTAAGTCTCCAGTCCAAACCAATTCCAAGCATGGCCAATGAGTCTCATTATTGGAATTGTCTTGGTAAAATTTAACTTTTAATACTGTGTTGGTCTCTACCGTCCTCCTATCTCAGCAGTAAGAGCTGTAAGACAGGGACTTCTATTAACGCCTGTCCCAAATCAGTCACGCTGCCCTAAATTTGCATAAATCTTAAACATTTTCTAGTATGGGTAATGAAACATTCACTCAGCAGAAAGCTTCAAAAAATTCAAAATTTTATTCACATTTTTCAGAACACCAAGAATGTCAATTTATAGACACAAATAGTCACAAATCTGTAATAGAGATTTCCTGTAAAAGGATGCAGTTTTTCAGATGGCAATAATTGCTTCACCCAAATACCACTTCATATCAATACATAACATAACGGACAATGCACAGGGTGAAGCAATCTGATTGACATAATCTTCTGTGAAGAACTTCAAGTGGTCTTTCCACAAGTAATTTGAGGAAGCCCAGGAAACTAGCAAAAGCAGAACTGATTCTAATAGAAGAAATACTTTCCTTAGTTTACAAATGAAATTAGTTTTATCTCTTGCCAGCTGAATATGTTTCACTGCTAAGTTTGATCAACACTTTCATCTTGACAAAGATTGATTACCAATTAAATATTGCATAAGCTAATAAAATCATACCTGAAATTTATCCAGATGGCTTTATTAGAAACAATAATGTTTGATATAAACAATACTTGGAAAGAGAACTGCTCCAATATGTCAGAAGTTGCAGGAAGTTTTAATGCTATCTTTACAAAGCAGGAAATCTCAATAGGTAGTATTGAAACTTAAGGTGACATTGTAAATAGATGATATAAAACATTTTATTATACTGATGTTTTCTGGCATTATATTTTTTCCACCATTTGCTGTCAGGTTACATCCAGTGAAATGAAACTATATGAACAGCCATCCTTCAAATACTAAGTTCCATTGTTTTTCCTGCCTCCCAGGGCATGCAATAGCTACCCACCACCTGCTGCTCACAGGCTGGTTTGTCAGGTTGCAAGTCAGAGTTGATACACACTGATTTTTTAGTGCCTGAAACTATATAATATCTCTGTAGTGCTTAGGACAGCTCCTGTTGCCCTGTGCTGATCTGCAAACATCCCTAGAACAAAATTAAACAAAAAAAATTCTAGACTAGACTATCTGTATTTGAATTTTACCTTGTATGGTTTACAAGAACTTTGAATGAAAATTTTATATTTGGGGCAAGTAAAAGAACAGCCAAGGGCAAATTCATTAAGCATCTGCAGCTGAAATTATTTTGGGTTCATTGATTCAATGTTTTTCATGAAATAATTGTATGTGGCTGTTCAGACTTATAAACAAACACTTCTGTTTTCAAAAACTATGAGAGAGATAAAGCACAAGAAATTATTCAGGGAACCTTCTCTTAGCTGACATCTTCCAGGTGCACCCTATATATGCACATATGCCAGTGTATTTCCTTTTAAAAAGTTATTTGTAACCATTTGAAAAAGTAATAGTGTTCATTTACTTAATTTTTTAAGCACACAAGCTGGAATTAGGTACAAAATAAGGAAGATTCAACCTATATGACCAATGGGAAAGCTTTCAATCTGTGTTTTTCTTATCACTTTTCACTTGATGGAAAGAAAAAAAATATCTTTGACATTGGTCTAGCTATCATAAAATGTAATCAAAATTCTTTAAGCTCAGAATAAAATGTTCTAAATAGGTTAGGAAGCTAAGTTTACTCTATTTTTATGAAGTATCATGTCCTGAAACAGGTTATATTCCCAAAAGAATGAATAAAAAACCTATGTTTTTTCTTGCAGAAAAAAATACAGGTTTAAGATTTAGTGGCAAACTAACCATGACATAAGACTGTTATTTTTTTAAATACTGAACAAAACCTTGTTCCACAAGGAAAGATTTAGCTAAAAATCAGACACATTTACAAAAATTGCAAAATGTTTTAGAAGTGCCCTAAATTCTATTTTAAGGAAGCTCTAATGTTGATATGGCTGGGATTGCACATAAAAATATTTTTAATGACACATTTATCCCACTAGCAGTTATCAGTCCAGCAGCAGCTTCCCTAGAAGCTGGCACTCAGGCTGTTTGTGCCCTTCACGTTATTATTCGCGCTGGCTTGTTTTTGTTTTGTTTTGTTTTTACCATTAAAACTCTTTCTTTTTTTGGCATGAATTTCCAAAGAAGCCTGTAAATATTGATTTCTCCAGGAGAGCAGAGAAATCTGATAAACCACATACCTGCAAATATACACCAAGGATATTAGTACCATAGTCAGCAAAAGAGTAGAGAATCTTGATGGTATACCTTCATCCCTTCCATTGAAAGAAACACAACACCACCACAACCATAAGAAACTCCAAAACCAACCAACAACCAAAAATCCAACAAAGAAAACAAAAAGATATGGATGGCCGTGTTCTGTTGACAGCACAGATGTACATCAGCAAGCCCAAAGTATAATGGAAACCCAAGATTCTATACACTTGAATGTCACCTTTTTTTCAAAAGAATTTTACAAGTTTCATTCATGTGATTTAAAAGATACACAAAGCAAGCAGGAAAGAGAGAATGGTCCATAGTTTGATTAGCAGCTAATGGAACAGAATTAAAATTAAGAACCATTTAGCCATGGAAGTTACATACTTCTTTTATTGAGCAAAACAACCCCTTGGATGGTTAGAGAGCAGAAGTGATTGCAGCTAAATTGAATGAAACTTCACCTGGTGTCCTTGTGTACTTTGTGTGGTCACTGTTTATAAGATTCTTTAATGTTCAAAAAAGATTGTTTCTCCTTTATAGAAGGCTATCCCTCAAAAGCAATGTTGAAATTTGCAACACACCCATGAGATCTGTGGGAATGAGTGTTGTTCTATACAGTTTAAATAATAAATTTTTATAAGCTAGTATTTCTGAAGTGAGAAATGAATTTGCATAAGACATAGTAAATGGGTGTATTTTTCACTAAACTATTTTGTGACTTTATTGGGCAATATTTATTTCCTTTCCATACTCTTACTGCTTTTGTTTTCTATCACTGTTGAGATCCCGAATTGTGCTTCTGTTGGCACATGCCACACATCAAAAAAAAAAAATCATAAATATATTTAAAATTTATTATCATTGAATTGACTTACCTATAAATCTAAAAACCCCAAACCAAACAAGAAACATAAAGCAAACCACAGCAAAAACCCCCAAACAAAACAAAACACATGAAATGTCAATGATGCAACAGGAGAAACTGGGTTTTTTTCTCAGGCTGAAACTGATTGAGAACATCCCCTATATAAAAATAAAATGCATTTCTGTGGATGCACTGATGCTCCACCATCTGTCCAACATCTCAGATTTACTCTCCCAGCTAACTTCATATTTCACCCTGCAGTCCCTAAAAAAGCATCGCTTTAAACCGGGCCACATGGAAAAATGTTCTTCAATAAAATCTGAAGGTCTTGCTTTTAGCTGCAAGGGCCTCTAATCTAAATGAATGATGTGCCTATACAGTAAGCATTTATATTTATGGAAATAGGGAGGAGCACATGTAAGGGAAAGAACGCTAGAAGGAAAACTAAGACTGAAGAAAAAAGAAGGAGAAAATAGACTGGAAAGAGAAGGGGAGCTAGGAAAAGAGATGGAAAGAGAAGTAAAAAAAAAAAAAAAAAAAAAGTAACTCTAGAATGATGTCAGTGAAAGACAGAGGGATTTGCAGAGAAAGCCAGAAGATGCTGGCAGCCATCTATCAGTCTGCCTTCATGAAACAGGTATTGGAAATTAACTCAGGAACCCTATGAATTACATTCAATCCATGCTCTGGGCTAAGCACTTGTCAATTTTAGCTGCTATTGCAACCTATTACTTACAGACTACATGGCTGGCAAGCTAATGACACTAGAGAGAGTTAAAGACTAGCAGCATAAACCGTGTACAGTGATGCTTGTCGCAGTCTGAGCATTTCTTCCCGCTGTCCAGTGGGAAAGCTGAAAGCCCAAACTCTTGCTTCCTCAGTGAGCACTTGACCTCACATCACATTTTTTCACATAGAAATACACCCCTGAAGAATTAATCAATGATCTGCCTGTCCAGAGAAAGCTTTCACAAAGTTTTACTGAGCATTGTGAAAAAGTGTTTTGACTAAACTTTTCTTGAATGTTCTTCCCCCTCCTGGTAGGATAATCTATTCTGAATCAGAGCTCTCAAAACTGACAATTTTTCTGAATATGCTAATAAAAAGGTAGGCAAATATTGTCTCCCTATAAAATTTATGCCTCTTATGTATACAATTTGTGTGTACTTTGTTGTGGGTCACAATGTCCCCCCTGTCTAATGCTTGATTACTTAGGATTCAAAACCACCTCCAAGGGAAGGTACATTTTATATCTACAAATGCATGCATTAGTAGTGGTGCACTGAAATATTAAAAATGCATTTTATTAGAAATGTCCCCACACAACATACTAGAACTGCTTTATTGTATTTTTTCAGCTGATAAGCTTGTCTAAGAATGAACTATTTTAATAACCATGTGCATTTAGAGTAAATGTCAGACACTGTGATCCTGTGACTAACAGCTGCTTCTGCTGTAGGTGGGGAGAGCAGGAGAGAGAGAAAGAAGTACAAGTACCAAAAAACAAAGCGAATGCCAAATTAGAACAAATGTTTGTCAAGTAAAAGGGGCAGCTTTTTGTTTGATGAAAGAGACTTAATTAGAAATGTCACAGAAAGAATCTGTCTTGAAAGTACTAGATCCATTTTCTCCAGATAAGCTAATGAACCATACTGAACTTCGCAAAGAATTGCTGAACCAATAATACAAGAGGAAAAAAGAAATCTAGAAAATATTCTGCAACATCCCTTGGAAATGAACTAACCAATTATTAATGCAACGCTCCAGCCCAGGAAAGGAATGGTATGACACATTGACTTACTATTTTTCCTTCAATTTGAGTGAGCAATGGACAAATAAATGCTTACAGAAAGAAATTACTTTTGTACATTGTTTCTACCATTTCTCTTTTACAGCAGACTGTAAGTTCAAAATTCAAACCACTTGTTGTATGTGCTAAGTCACCTACATGGTACATTATCTACACAGTTTGCTGTCTAATTCTATCAAGGTGGTTTTTTTTTCCCCGAACAACAACCATAACAAGAACCTATTAAGGAACATAATATTTTGCATTAGACAAGGGCATCTTGGCTGTATTAAAGAACACAGTAAACAAAATTCCTTTAGCAATGACAAAACAATTAAATAACAAAAGAAAAACTAACCCAAAGAAAAATTATTATGTAGAAACTCAATGTAGCTCTATAAGTATCTTAAAAAAACAAGACTTTTTCTAAAAGATTTTGGAGAGTTTTATGTTTCATAGGTATTCTTTAAGTGCTTTTTCCCTCATTTTTAGCCTTTCACATTATATCCATGTTTGACACAATACTGCAGGACTGGAATTCAAGTCTACAACATATATATAATTGAATCATAAAGCACCTATACTCCTATGCCATCAATTAAGCAAAACTATTTTTTTTTCATTATAGGACAGAAAAACAAAAAGAAGATTCCTTAAAAGCAAGGCTAGTAAAAAATATCAGCATAAGTTAGGATTCGAAGATCCACAGAAAATTCACATCATATGGATTTTCAAAACAGAAAAGACAAGCTTTTAAGAGGTACTTTTCCATATTTTCTTTCAGTTTATCTTTAAGGTTTTGGAATTGAGCCTTTGTGTGTGAGGTTCTCAAAAGGCTCATTGAAATCTACAGAGATTTTCTATCTCTGTATAGAATATATAGAGATATATAGAATGCCCTTCTCAAAGGAAAGAAAAGCATGGATAAAGATAGGACTTTTTAAAAGTTTTGGTATACATAAAAATCAAATGCTTATCTTGGAAGAAGATGCTATATTTAACTAAAAAAAACATTAAGTGTATTTGGTGGAGAGCCTCTTACTCTGGGAGAGTAAGGAGGAATATAGCTTAATTTCATACTCCTCCCTTTTTTATAACAAAGTATGTAACATTTTATAAAAAGATTCCTTTAATAAATGTGGTTAAAAATATGATAAAATTAATAAATTATTTGACTCTGCAAATATACACTTATTTTAAGTATGAGTTTATTTTTATGAAGGTTCAGAAGATTTTGGGGTTTTTTAGTAGTAGTTAAGAAAGCAACACAAATAAACTCCTCATCTTCTGTATCACTGCCTTTTAATCCCTGTCATCTGCAGTATCTGTTTATGTGTAATATATCGAAGACATAATGATTTAACTTGGGTTAGGAGTTGGTATATATCCTTTGGATAGTCATTTCTACAGAATATACTGCAGTAGGTGCTGCTAGCAGTGATAGTAAAAATTTTTTAAAGGTTAAAAGACATTCCTGATCCCTGAGGATGATGAAACTCAAATAAATTACATGGAAAATCCGTGGTTCATATGGATATGCAAAAAAATGGTTGAACCATGGTAACATTGTGCAAACTACTCCCACAATGGCATAAAATCTCGACAACAATATGTCAGGTTGATGGGTGCAAAGGCAGCAGAAATATGAAGCGATAACAGTGTTAAAACCTAAAATTCTCTCTTCAGCTTCAAGGGGTTTTTTGGTTGGTTTTTTTTTTTTTTGTGTGTGTTTTTTTGGTTTTTTTTATTTTTCTGTTAAGAATGTTGCTGCTGTGTGTTCAGAATTCAAAATGTTAGCAAAGATGATAGTATACCATTGCTAGGTCAACTCTACTTAAACTGATTTTGCCTGCAAATGGAAAACTACAGGCAAATCACGTCTCCTGAATGCCAACTTTCTGAGATTTGGGCGTCTCTGTGGGAACACAGATGGGTACACTTCTAAAAGACATACTGATTTTTTTTTCTCCATTAGCATTGTTTAACGTTATTAATTACTGCTCTGTCAAGACCAGGATTCATAGGAATGCACACCATATTTCAGCATAAATATTTCTCAGATCTGCTTGATCTTCACTACATACAAGATGTCCAAACACTGGTAAAGGAAAGAAGGCAGTTTGGATAGGTTTCATTGATTTAAGATTATGGGTTTTTTAGGTCACTATTCATTTAGGTTGTGTCTTCCAGTAAAGAAACATGAGAACACTTGGTAGTCTACTGTGCTTATTCAGAGACTGCTTAGCCTGTTGGCTGCAGACAATAGCAGTATCCCAAGTATACACAGCTTTTCAGCTCTGATGGTAGAGAAAAGATTATTTATTTCTGCTCTGGTGATATGCAGGTACTTCCAATGCTGTTATCTCTTTTTAGTTTGCAGAGGCCCCAAAAAACCATTGCTGACCTACCAGCTACAAAAGGAGGCAGGTCTCTAATGCGGTATTGCATACTGAAGGAATAACAACATCCCAAAGTCACAGAAGATTCCAGTGGTTTTACTTTCTGCAGGAAACTAAGAAATCCTTAAGCTTCCAAACCCTTTTTATTTTTTTGGTAAATAACAATCTTTGTCTGGATGAAGCAATAATCTGATTAAGCGTTATCTCTAGTGTCCTATGTTGTAAGTCAAGACCATTTCTACATTCTTGTATGAATGATACCAGAAATGAATCAGTACCCAGAGAGATGCTGTTTGGAGGATGTGTTATCTGCAGGCAGACTGCAGCCTCTGATAATGAGTCTGGGGGGGCATTGCCATATTGGGTAACTAACTGATGAGTGCCTGCAGAAACCCTGATCAGACCAGTTCTGGATATTACTCATATGCACGTTAATACTGTTTTAGATTCCACCTGAATGAAACAGCTCAAAACATTGAAGTTGTTGTGAATCTTAATTACTCCATTAAAAGAGAACTCATGCATTGCAGTGTTAACTAGCTTACATTTTTCCCGTGTTTCAAGGTAGTATCAATGTTTGCATGGGACTATGTTGTGGTCTACACTAAAAAGCTGAAATCTACTATGTCATGCTGTATCACTAAATACAGACGTATTTTACTTTTTCCTAAGGGGAAACAAAAAAAAAACAAAACAAAAAAACCAAACAAAACAAAATAAAACAAAACAAAACAAAACAAAAGAGAAAAGAGAGACCATATGATAACTCCCTGGGGAGTTTTTGTGGTTGAGAAAGCCTTTTCAGGTCTTGTCTCTGCCTTAACCATCTTGGGTGCGTCCTACCTTTGCATTTGAGCGAGACAGAGCTAAGGTACATTGTAACTTCCCTTGCAGCCGAGTTTCAGTGAGGGGAGAAGCTGGCTGGACAGACTTGAAGGAAGTTCCACTATACCCACATTATTTCCTTATCTGGCTAACTGAGAGACCACGTGTGCAGAACATTGCTTTACAGTCTCTTCACAGGTTGTGCATGGCAGCTTCAACAACAGATAAATCATACCACTATATTTATTGTCAAAAACAGTGAATCAAGTGTAAATTGTTGACTCATATTTACCCTGAAAACAAAATAAGAGTAACTTGGATGAAAACAGAAATCATAGCTGCAGGAATTGTCCAATACTGCCCTTTTCAAACTAGCTTTTAATGTATATTTACCCTCATAAATATAGACTAAAGTTTTGACATATTTTCAGTGTCAGAAAAGACGGTAATCTTGCTATTTATATCTAATTTTCAAGCTATTTTTTTCTTGAATTGTGTGGAACATGTATTTTGTTTCCTATACACACATCTATTTATAACTTAAGTCAGGAAAATTATTAGACTTATGACTTGATCAGCAATTTTTATTTCACATGCTTTTACTATTGTAAGTTTCTTTCATTTGCCTTGTACTAAATATATTTTTGCTGACCACCAAGCTACCTCTGATCAGTCACAACTGGTTTAAAGAATATTTTATCTTTTCCATTATTTACAGTTCTACTTGGCTCAACTTACTTAAACCAATATGTCACCTTCTTTTCATTTTTCATGCATGGCCACAGCTTACAATGAACTAGGAATAGTTTTTTATGCCTCTGTGAAATATATCCATAATTTTCCTTTTACTTTTGTAAAATGGAAGTCAAGCTGGAAAAATATAATATGTGATAAATTGGTATATTTTTCATTACTAAAGAATGTGAACTATTTTCTCTACTGTATATTTGGCTGCTTTTGGCTTTGAACTTTTGCACTTCAATCAAAGTGCTATTTTGAACAAAACTGGTTTTTAACTTTTATGGGAGGCTCAGCTAGATTTCTTTTTTCATTGTAACTAACTTGCAAGAGAAAAGTTACCAGCAGAGAAGACCTTATTATCAGACATGGATCAAAATATATATCAAAAATAATCAAAGGTACACATATATGTATATATGTAGCCAGGAAGTGATTGTGCTGTGTGTCACAAAAGCAGTGATTGCAAGTAATTCTTAGAGACTTGCTGCCTTTGTGTTGTATTCCTTCCCCTTAAATTTTTGCTCTTCCTGCTGCCACCACTGAGATAACAGTAGGAGCACCAGCAGAGACAAAACACCGACTGCTGTTGTCATTGCTTGAGTCAGAATGGCATCTGGCCATCACAGAAAAAAATGTCAATAACTTTTCTAAATAGAAATTTTAAAAGTACCTGAAAAAAAACCCACCAAAATATATTCATTCAATTATTTCTTGATTTGATGAAGTTAATGCATTTGACTAATCCTGGAATATTATTGAACTCCTACCATGCTCTACAGTTCATTTATATGCTACAAACAGCTGCTATTTGTCATGCTATTGTGATGCCGGGAACTACCTTTTATCTTTTCCACTTATTGTCCTTTTTTCTTACTTTGATCACATTTCCCATGTTGAATAGGATAACATTTTCAAATGAATGGATATTCCAATGACTGTACATTAAAATTTTTGTGTATGGCACATTAATAATCTCTCTCCATAAATTCTCAGTGCAAGCTTCCAAAGCTAACCTCGCAATATTAGACAATTTAGGGGAAAAGAGCTGGTTATTGTCATTTTCCTGATTTAAGGGAGATTATTTTTCTTTTCTCCCTCCAACAATGACAACACTGCAAAATGACCTATTTGTCTTTTATTGTCCAGCTCCTAGGAGACAGAAGGTATAGGCAGAGAGTGGAGCATGCATGTCCAGCTTGCGGATTTTTTTCACCTTGTTTCCTGTGGAAAAACAAAAGCATTGGGATCTGCATCTACCCCATTGTTTGCCACTTCTCAGACACACTGGAATTAAGATTGGTTTTCTCCAGAGATTAATTCACAAGACTTCAATAAATGAAATAAGACACTGAAACTAATTTCTAAGAAACCAAATATTATCCATTGCTCCAAACAATGGCTGAGGGGAAGGGAGAACAAATTAAACTGTGAATTTCCCCAAGTTCGTCTGACACAGTTCTTACCCTTCCTATAGCAGCTCTGACTTATGGCATAGATACAATTTAAGGAAGAAGTTACAATAAACCAACCAAATAAAAAACAAAAAGCCCCAGATAGTAATTTGTAAGCAGATAATAGAATAAGATAGTAGTTTTGCTCTTGTCAGACAAAGTCTATTATATTCCCATTCTTTGGGTGAAGAAAACAAGAAAAAATAAGATAAAATTAATCACTTCCTACCCTCTGAAGTTTTTGGAAAACCAAGCTTTAAATGGAAATAAAAAGCAATTACCAACAAAATGCATACAGATAACTTTCTCTTTCTTATTTATTTTAAAGCATTACAGATGCATTCTGAAGACAAGTCATCACTCAATAGTGATAGTCAACAGGAAGATATATAAGAATAAATTGGGCTTTAATTTTTCTTGACTAAGTATAGACATCTATCATAACTAATGCACTTCTAATAGCACAGCATTTTTTCCATTAAGTAATCTCATCTATTTTGTTATGTGTCTTAAACCTAATTAGAAAGCAACAGTCCTAGCAGTAATAAGAGGAAAGGCAATATTTCTTTTGACCAATGTAGGTGAAATCTACTGCAATTAAAGTTATGGCAAAGTTTATGCAAGAACAGAGAGATCATATCTTTGCTAAATAGGCTGTGAAGTCCTCCTACTTTTGGTGCTTAATTATTGGTGTCATGCTTGTAATAGCAGCATCTGTGCACACTCAACACTCTAATGGGCAGCTCCTACAGGACTAATGAATTTTAATTGATGGTGTTTAGCGTGGCTTTTGGTTTGTGGCTCTTGTAGAGGAGGCTATGCCCTTCTGCTCTTGTGTCCCCAAGTGAGCTGCATCTCTGTTGGGGAGCTCATAGGTACAGATGGTCAACAAAAGGTGAAGAATGCCAGAACTCTCTGAGCATCAGTTGCTTTTCAGTAAAGATAAAGCTTGAATTGCTAATCAGCTTCCTTTTTTCCACCCAAGCTGTTTACGCTGTGGGCTTAATGTTAATCTCTCTTAGTTAGATGACACATTCCTTTTTAATTCAAAAAATGCTTCCTAGTTTAGCAAATCAGAAGCCAACCTCCTTCCCAGCCTTCCCATAGGTAGCTTTAAATGTAGCATCCTTTGTCAGAGGCAAAACAAAAAGACCCCATGGCTGCACTTAATCGTTTTATCCATTCCCTGAGTTTTTGCAAAGGACTCAAAACAAATACATCTTCCTAAAACTGCAGTTTTCTTTCCAAATATTAGTCTTTCTGTATGCATATTCTTTTCAGATCAAATATTCAGTCTTCACACTAATACTTCCTTCATTTGTGGTTACAAAAAGATGTAATAGAAGGCAAAACTTATTTTGTAGAACTATCATTATTTTTTACTTTATATAAAAGATTTCTAAATGGGGCAGCAAAGTAATTTGAAAAAAAGAGTGACATGCATTTATTATTCAAAGTTTTCTTCTTCAGGAAGAACAAATCTTTAAATTTGCAATATATCAGAGGCTGCAGAGAGATATGCTCTAATAAAAATCTGATTTATATAGAAATTGGAAATTGTCCACCTCACGGTCAGCTAATTAACAAAGCTGTTATTAGTTTTTAGGAAATTGCTTGCCTGTTTCCTTTAGCTTATTCACCTAAAAATGAAAAATCAAAATGTAGGAATGTGCTGGTTGTGAGTAATATCTCTGAAAAGCTATCATCTTTTGCTAAAAAAGTCATAACAAAACGAAAAACAAAATCCACAAAGCCCCATTTCTTTAAGCATAATCTTATACTTTTAAAAAGACAAAGAAAAAAAGAAATTTTTTCTGGAAAATGTATTAATCACATTAACTAGATATCACTATGAGTGATTACTTCAAATAGCCATCATTTAGTATTTTTCAGATGAGAAGAAGACTGAAAGAGTTTAATGTGGCATTTGCTTGTTTGAATACTGAAATAAACAATATTTGTACTGCTTTCCAAAACTCATCTGTTTTATCTTTGCCAAAACAGCTGTTCACACCAATTCTGATGTACAAGTTGTACTGCCAAACACAGGCATTCAGCTCTTTAGGAAGTTATACCTTTTAACATGCGGCTCTATTTTCTAGAAAAAAGGCCCATGTCCATCAAAGTTTAAGTATGCATGCCATTGTTCACTGTGCCTTCTAGAAATAATGACATAATAAACTGTTCCAGAGGAGTTGACAAAAAAAAATTAATAAAATTAATCACTAAAGGGTGCTGCTTTTTCTTTGTGTTCCAAGCTCAGCAGTTAAATATGAAAAGATTTCTGTGAAGCTGTCATTATTTGATAACAAGAACATATCAGCTAAAGGTGATATAGTTTTATACAAAAGATGTTCAGAATCTCACATCTATTGACTTCAACTTGCAAGTACAGCTTTCAAAGCAGTCTTTAAGATAATTTGATCATTTATATTTGTGAGGAACAGGTCTTAATAATTCAGTCAGAATTTGGAGGGCAACAAGAACTAGAGGAAAAAAGATCCCTATAAGCTTTAGAAAGCTTTTGGAGAAGTTACTCTTAAGTTTGTGCATATATTGGGTCATGTGCATTAATATTTTCTGGCTCTACTGGCCTTCTTTGTGGGTGTAACACAGCTATAAAAATAATTTAACTACCTGGTGAAAAAAGGTTTATATCTATTTTGAACCATTTTTTTTAAATAATGCTATGTCTCCAGGTCACATGAATGAGGACAACGAACATGATGCCTTCTTAAATCCTAGAAATAATAGTCCCAGAAGAAATAGGCATATAACAGAAAGTTAAAGGATTGTTTCTGAGTATTCACAAGATGAAAGTCTCCTAAAACATTATTGGAAGATATACTTTTATTCAAACATTAACATTATGTGTTTGCTTTGAACAATGAACATCATCAAACATGCAGTGCTTGGAGTAAGCCACTCACTACAGTCTAAGATTTCTAATTCAGGAATTATCTGTGCAGAATTTCATATGAAACACTGGATCCATTAAAAATGCTTTCTGCAAGCCAGCTTTAATATCTTCTGTGCCCAAGAGGGTTGGTAACAATATGTGAGGATCACAGCTGGGGTGATCAGACCTTTCTGTTACCAAACAAACTGTAGTTATTGCATTTGCAGAAATGGCACTCCATTTATCAAGTGAGTTAGAATGCCAATAAGTGGGCAGATGAAAAAAGTAAAAAGATGAGGTCAATGAATGATGTACAAAAAACCAGTGAGTGCAGCAAAATAATCCCCAATGCAGCTGAAAACTAAAAAGTAAGGTACACGGTATGTTTAATGGCAGCTTACCAAGTAAATCATCTCTAGAGTGCCAAATATCTTAAAGAATTATGTATGTCACCTTCAGATAGGGTTATACTCTGTTCCCTGATCATTGTGCAATAAATGAAAAAAAATCTGTGTATTGTTGTCATTATTTTACTTTGAAGATGTTAAAAATATTTCTACAGCAGATGGAAAGCAATACATCAGGTCATGCTCAGATCACTCTATATTATTGTTACATACATATATGCATACACATACAGAGGCACAAAGAAGTATATAAACCACAAGTTATCTGAATAATTTTATAGACACCATGGAATTCTGGGAAGCCTATCAAACCTGCTCAGAGATTCTGTGCTCATCGTGAACAAAATACAGGCACAGAATGCAAATCTGCAGGGGACATATTTTTCAAATATGAGCAGTTATTCTGAAAAAAAAAATCTAAGACTGCACATTATAGTTACTTCAATATAACAGGTCCCTGGCAATGAAGGAACAGCTATTCTCCCGGCCCATCGTTTTCCTAATCCTTTACTCTCTTTTCCACCCTCATGGTTGCTCATTGTGTCTTCAAGTGAGACAGCATAAGAATGAAAACCAAACCAACAGAAAACTATTTGCATTCCCTCTCCACCCCTTTTATTTTGGGTGGTGTTGGAATAGGTGACATGTTTTAAATGCATTTTAAATTTCTGAGTCTATTCATGATGTGGTCAGACATCCAACACGAGGCAAGCAAGAAGAGTGTGGCTACTCCTACCAGTGGGAGCTATTTCTTAAGTTGTGACAGTTTAAAAGACAGCACTTAACTCTGAGATCTTCTGAACAGAAAGAATTTGACTTGAATTCACTACAGTTACTACTACAAGGTCCTTGTCAAGTGGATTGCCTAAAGTACCCATCATTAGGCAGACATATCTTTGATTGAATGATGAGTGATTAAAGAAAATTAAGGGGAGAAAGACCATGTTGTAACACACATCGTTAGTGTAGACTTCAATAAACAGACCAGCTGTATAAAAATTGTGTACCATCCTTTTTCAAACAAGATATCATATAGAAGGCTTCAGTTGTTATTATCATTGGCGATAAGGAATTAATATTCAACCCTATTTCCTTACACATGCATTTTTTCAAGTGCTTCAGTACAAAGATGCCTGGATCTTGTCAAGTAGCATTTTTGCAGCTGCCTCCAGATGTTCTGGCATTAGAAGGCAGCCCTTATTTAACCTAGGAAATAATCAGGAGTTATTCCACCTACCAAAGAAACAACTCAGTATCAAGTCAGAGTGCCCTGGCAGCCTTTCTTACAGTGACTAGTGCCTGCTATTTATGCCTCTTGCAAAGGGGGTTGCATGCTGTAAGTAGTTTCTTGGCAGATCATCATTCAAGGAACAGTGCCAGAGGTTTACCCCGGCCGTGTTAGAAGCCTAGACCCATGGGTTCACCTGCCATCATGAGGTCAGAAATCTGAAAGGCACTGGTATTATTTAAGGCAACAGTTCAATTTACTTTAAACATGAAAAACAAAAAGCATAATGAATTCCACTGTAACAGTAGCTTCGTGCACACTTATGTTGAACAAATATATTGATCACCCTTTGCAAAGATGTACTTTAATATGTTGTAAAACCTTGCTAATATAGTATAATAAATAAAATGGAAGGGGGTTAATTGCATGGTATTAGATCAGCATATTCTGCAGCAGAGATATGAAATAGCTCAGGGCACTCGCTTCCTAAAGGAGCATTAACTAGCTTCCATATGTTAGTCCAGTGATCAATAGACAGTTCTATTCCCAGACCTTTGTTCTAGCTCTCAGTGACATGACATTATTCTACCCATGTCCTATCCATTATCACTAAAAACAAGGGTAGTGTAAATTGTCATATCTCCATCTTCTCCAAGGGAACCCTGTTAGGAAGCTCTGGGGCAGACCTCCATCAGGATATCCCAAATTTTCTTGGTAAGAAAAAGAAGTTTTAAGGTCAGTAAGAAAAATTTGTGCAAAATAACTTCTATGCAAGGTGGTAGAAATATTTTCTTTAAGTGGGATGAAATCAAAGTCAGATATATGTAGTTTTTTGGTGTGGAGAATTTCACATTTCACATTTATAGTTTTCTTGCCTTTCTTATTTGTTGTTTCTGTATATCCTGCTTCTGGGATCTGTCTTTCCTTTTCTCATGTCAGCTGCTCATTGGCAAGAAAAAGTCCTTTCAAAGTCCTTTTACTCCCAAAGCTCTAACAAGACATTCATGGTGATGACTCTATGTGAAATACCATATATGAAAAGGCACTGATAAAAAAGTAGCATACTTTTGAGATTCCATCTTTTGCTTACAACATGCAATTTCCACCCTGTGACCTGTGAGGTCTGTTTTTTTTACAGATTTTCGCTGAATGCTATTGACTGAGGAGACTGAGGAGGAAATGAATCTTCTCTTGAAATGACAAAGTTTCTTGTAGAGTAAATATAGATTAATATGTCTTCTATAAAGACCTTCAGGAAGGAACTGTATGATATGCACTGATAATCAGTATAAGAATACAGAGCAAAGTAACCTTCCTGATCATCCAGCAGGTCACAGAGTACCTGTTGATTCAACTTTTGCTTTGCCTAATCCACAAGTCACACAGCACAGACAGAGATTGGATAGTCAGGTACCTTTTACTCCCAGAAGCACCAGGATCACCTAATCACTGTGAGGCAGAAAAGGATGAGAAAATGTTTTTTATCACTGGTAATCTAGTAAGTAATCGTTTCTGCACCATCCAGCTGGTAGTAGTGAAAGAGTGGTGCCATCTCCGTGCTGCTCACTGAAGGACACAGAACTGAGTTATCCCTCACCTGGAGCACAGCACAGGGACATGATATATGGTGTTCTGGCATCTCACAATAAATAAAAGCATTTACTCATGCTTTTCAGTGTGGCTTAATGCAGCATCCATATGAAGCCAAAAGTCTGCACAGAGAGGCTACGGCCCTGATATATTGACTTTGATGGAGTAAATCCAAAGCATATCAGTGTAACCAAGTGAAGCATCACATTTCCATTGTGCTGAGGTTGAAAATTGTTGCCACTTCTAACATACCATTTTATTTTTTAAAGTATTTTTTTGAGTAGCTGAATCACTGTATTAATTCTGGAAACCTTCCCCAACAGGATGCTATTTATATGTCTAACAATCAGAACAATCAGTACAAACACCAAGCATAATAAACACAAATTTTGACAAACAGTTAAAGCAACTGTTTTTCATGGCCTGAGCACCAAAGAGCAATATTTAAATGAGCAATATTACAAAAACAATGAGCAATACTTACATGTAGATCTTTCTGGGGGAAAACAGCAGCTCCTTCCCCAACCCTCCTCCCCCAAATCCACAGATGATGGGGTATGATTTTTGGCAGAAAAAGCTTTAACAGGAGGAAGGTACAGGCAAAAGATGACAAGATATGATTATTAGAAAGCCCGCAAAAAATCTCACAATTGCACAATTACAAGGTGGCATTGCTGTGTAAGAAATTAAATCAATAAAGAGAAAAGGAAGAGAACAAGATTTAGCTGTCTTTATTTCTGCCTCTGTTGATGCCAGCGTTTTTGTGCAGAAGCCTGGTCATTCCAAATGTTTATCCACATCTTACCAAATCACACCTACTTACATAAATAAATAAATATATAAATAGACAAATGGTAGAGAAAAATACTATAAATAACTAAATAAATACCAAATAGGGATGCATTTAATCCATTTTTGCCAAGGCAACTCTATTTAGAAAGCTGTTTACCTTTCTGAAAAGCCTCATTAGGCATAAAAACAAAGAATGAAGTTGATTAATGTGCTCTAAGTGTGATGTTCAAATTGTAATTTTCATATACGTAAATGGATGCTTCTGCTGTATTTTGTTTGATAATTTACAGAGTTAGAACCGTCCAAACCACTAATCAGTTTCTTTTTATGAAGACAGCTGCAGAAGATCCTTTTAGAATGCTAATTTTCATTAGTGCCTTCGTTCACTTAGAGATAGGGCCGTCCTTACAGATAACCTCATCACTGTATGCTGGGGAGACCTGGTAGCTTGAAATTCAGTTTTTTGGGGAATTTTTTTGTTTTGTTTTATTTTTCAGTAGGGTAATCTGAAAAGAAGAAAAAAGGGCAGCACAAAATTCTGAGTGGATGGACTTAAAAGATAAGAGGGGCTATAAATCAGGACCAAGGTAGTTTATATTTTTCTCTTTTTTTTTTTTTAAGTATTATTATCTGCTGACTTCACAGGAAAAAAAGTTGCACAAAGGTAGCATTTCTGTAAGTACTGTCTGCATATTTTGTAGGATGGTGACATTAATACAGATTGGTTTTGACACTCCAAGTTTCTAGTAATTCTTTTCTAAAACTCCTTTAATGCAAAAAGTATTGCTACAAATCACATACACTGAGGCAAGAAGCAGCAAAGAAAAAGTGATTAATACATTGGGTTACCATGTATGAAAAATCATGTTTAAATCAGAAGTAGTTATAGCATGTTATGTTGTGTTTTACAGAATTACCTCAGTTTCTCTCAGCAGTGCTAAATCTGGCTCAGTGGCAGCATTAGTTTCTGTTAATTTGGAATTTTCATGCTCCAGCAACAGTATTAATTTTTTATACCACTGTAAATAGTAAGTAACCAATCAAATGGTCTAAATATATTAATGTTCTGTCTTTGTGCATAGGTATGAGAAGATTAGACTAATTCTGCTGTACAAAGAAAACAGCCTCATAGAAGCACTCAAAGTACATTGCAAGAAATGATTTTTCTTGAAATATTTCATGCAGAACCAGAACAAAATTAGAATACTCCCCTAACTTTAATACTGAAAAGAGCAGTAATGAAAAAATCTATCAGCTTTTATAAAAAATCCAAGTATAAGGGTGTTGAATAAACTCTGACAGTTTCAGTAATCAGTCTGAGAACAGCTGACACAGGTTCAGGTGTCCCTGGAGTATCTCCACAATGATTAGAGATCTGAATCTACATTTCAGTATGTGCTCTGTTGTCTTTCCCAGAAATACGTGCTTATACCCATAAACTCCAATTTGAGAGTTCCATTTCCGTTCAATCTTCCCAATACTTTCACTTGGTCTGCACTGTGCCTCCGCCTCTCCCCTGCCCCTTGATTCTCCCAGCTGCGTACAGCTGCCTGTCCCCACCCCCAGCCCAAGGGACTGAAATGCTGTGTAGGGTCAAGCAAGTAGATTTGGGATCCCTCTTGTGGAGAAAGGGCCACACTGATGAAAGTACATAAGCAGAATGGGTTGTTCCAAAAGGCAGAATGGTGTCCCATGGTGAGGCACTGTGAATATAATTTTGCTGTAACAAAAGAGCTTTGCATTTGTGAACTCTGTCATTCTGCCTGCATTCCATAATTCGTTGGCTCAATGTGAAATGTTTTCCGGTGATGCCACAGAAAAATGAGAGTATATAGAAACTGCGCCTTAATGAGAGCTGGAGTGAGGGAAATGCTTACAGAGTGCTGCTGAACTGAGAGGTATGTAGTAAAAGACCTTGACAGAAGGCAAGAAAAAGATACCATAAAAATCGGTGGCATGGGGAGTGCAGCAAACTTAATTGACAAAATGAGAAAGGGTAACAGAAACACTTTGGTGCTTCTACTATTGTTTGTACTGCTACAATGCAAAATAAGCACTCTGCTTATACAAAACAGCTTATTTTAGACAAATAATCTTCCAAAGCAGTTATGTTTTTAGGTGCACAAGAATATCAGTCTCCAGTCGAGATATGTGGAAGCAAGGCCGTCCTATATAGTGTATGTTATCTGTGATAAATACAGCAGTCCAGGGTGAGTGAAAGAAGAGAAAATAGAAAATGCTCCTGGGTCATAAATGATTATCACAGTTAGGGAACTAAGGGCTGATAGCCACAGAGGTATTGGAGTCAGAAAGGCAGAGTGTAAGAAAAGAAATGAAGGAACATCTCTAGTGTTAAAGAAACTCAGCAATGGGGGAACTACAAAAACCTCAGTTGTGGAATTTTTGCCAATTTATTTGTATTTCAGTTATGACTGCTGATTATCACTCTGTAATCCTGTTGCTGCTACTCCAGCCTGCAGGGTCATGCCAGGCTATAAAAAAATAAATGAGCAGAAAGGAGAGGAGAAAGAAAAAAACCAACCAACCAACCAAAAAACCCCAAGTAATTAGGCAGTAAGTGATACTGAGATTCATTAAGTGATACTGGCTTTAGTAGGACTTTGACAGCCATTTGGCATCCACAAAAATAATTTCTCATGTTGACAAGCCGAAAACAGCACCTGATACATAAGCTGTATCAATGTTCTTTATAACTTCTGTAAAGTAGAGATTGTCCATCCATTTCTTACATTTCACGGTTTACCTCAGAAAAGCCATAGAAGTGTAAACAAGAGCTATGAAGAGTCTTAACAAGGGAAGCATTTTAGCTGGATATTGTGAAAATCTAGGAATTTCACTTAGAGTCATATAGCAATTACATTATTCTACTAATTCATACATGTTCTCAAGAAAAGAAAAAAGTGTTCATATGAATAAACAATCACTAAATTGTCACAATTACAGAAAACAAAGTGAAGTGTGCCAAAATGAAGATACCTACTAACATGAAGCAAAAACACTTCTGTGTGCTGGCCCATTGTATCTTTTTTTAGGGAAGTACTTTTCCTCTGAACTTGTCCCAAAAGCTTTGTCTGAAACATGGTTCACTAAAACCAAAAATGTTATGAAAAAATCGTATTTTTACCTAATGTTGTCACTAAGAGGAATGTCATCTTTTCGCTGAAAAAGCACATAGATGCTCTGGAAGAGACGAAAGAAGGTATTAGTTTATAGCAACTCTTCCTTGGAGTGATAACTGAATCTAACAAAACAGACTTTAGCGTTAATTGTCCCTGCTGATGTCTAAGGCTCTTATTATATTATTGTCAAACTTACATAGTGCCCATATAGCTTCCTTTTTGCCCTTGAGTTTTACTCATATAAAATACAATCTAAAAGAAAATTTATTTCCATTAAGATTTTTGTAGTTACATAGCACATTTAAGGGACCATAGTAACTGCAGTACATTCTGATATCCAAGAAATATAGAAGATCAGATGGTAATGGGCGATTTCAAGAGCTAGCAACTCCTCTGGACTCATTCTACTTTGTCAACATCTGCCCTGCACTGGGCAGCCTGCACTGAATGCAGCGACCCACTTGTGCTCTCACAAGTCCCACAGGACAGTGACCACTTTCCTCAACCTGCCACTGTCTTCTTCCTACTGCAGCCCACCCTGCCACCAGCTCCAGCGCACACTGCTGACCCATGTTCAAGTTATTGCCCTCCAGGACCCCTGCCCTGCACTGTAAATCCCCCAACTCTCCCATTTCTCTGAGGTGAGAGCTGGCTCCCAGGTTGTACTGGGGCACGGGGCTATTCTATTCCAGGTGCAGGACATTGCATTCCCCCCAAATTAACTTCATGGGGTTTTTAATCTATCTACTTCTCTGGCCTCTCAAGAGTTCTCTGAATCTCAGCCTTGCTTTCCAATATATTATCAGCTGTTTTCCATCACAATTTCTGAGAGTGCACGCCAGTCCACTGCCTTTTTCCTTAAGACATTATGTGCTTTTGCCTCCAGGATTGGTCCCTTTGTTATGTCTTCCATAACCAGACATTGCTGAACTCTGAACTTTGACCCACCACCGTTTGAGCCAGATGAAGCCTCCACAATTTGAAAAAGATAAATTTATTATACTGATTTTTATTAGATCATTTTACTGAACAAGCTAAATGGGGACAAAATAAGCTAATAGTAAAGACTAGGGAAAACAGACAAAAAAGTTGTAGGTTGGTAAGAGTACTCCCAAGAAATAAAAAAGATTCTGTTATTAATTTTAAAACTGGAAAAAACCTTAAAATCTTATGTAGTCTCAGAGAGTTAAGACAGCACCTTTTACCCCAAAAACCCAGTTTGGTTCTTTGGGGATTTCTTATTGGTTTTGTTTTGGAGTTTTGTTTGTTTTCATGGTTGTTTTGCTTGTTTATTTCTTTGGAGTGCCTATTTCTTTGTTTCTTTTTTGTTTTATAGGTGGGGATGTTTCAAAACAACAGAACAAATTTTCCCACCTCTTAAAATGGTATTTTTAGGAGCTCAATAATCTCATTCCTTTCTTTCTCCTGAGACCAATGTCAACTTCCTACCTTTTATAGTGTCTATACTCAACTTCATTTTAAGATCAGGTCTCTCCAGCTCAGATCCCCTCCCTTTCTCTTCATCCTCTCCCCATAAATATAAACTCAAATATTTACTGGTTCAATGGAACAAAAAAGCAGTAGGTAACAGACTCTTCCAGTAGACAGAGAATTGTCTATATACTTCATCATGAAATGTCTAATAACCCTCTTTGTGACAATAAAAGTGGTTACAAAAGAAGAGGAAGATTAAATATTCTTCATCCTTCTCTTTATAATACAAGAAAACTGACATAATTTTTAGCATAAAGTTTTAAAGCGAGAAATTAAGATAATGTTCCTTATCAAGTTCAGGAAGAGATTACCTAAATTGTCAGCTTAATTCTTAATTTTTTTTAAACAAGAAAGTGATGGAAAGAGCTACATGTAAATATCTCAACTATGCATGTTTCATAACTATCTATACCATGATCCATTCTCAAGACACTTATTGTCTGTCCTGAGAAACCTCAAGATACCATAAAAGAAAGTGCCATGGCTCTGTTTCTAGGGTTTTTACAGCCAGAAACAAACAGAGTCTCAGGACAGACGTTGCATTAAAGCTTTGCACACAGCAGGTCTAGTTGTGTGCAAAGATCTTTCAGGGAATTCTGGACTGCAGCAATTATTTTACTGTCGCCGGTTGGCCACAAGGTTTTCGGGGTGAAGGAAGAGACGAGATGGGCTCCATGATCAGAAGGCTTGATTTATTAAGTTATGATATATACATCTATTATAACTATACTAAAAAGAAAATGAAAAGGAGAGTTTCCAGAAGCTGCTAGCTACCTAAGAATAGAAAGTAAAGAATGATCAACAAACCTTGCTCTCTCGGACTGTGTCCGAGAGAGCTCAGTTCTCGATTGGCTATTATTTCCAAACACTCAATCTGGGCCAATCCAGAACTGACCTGTTGCATTCCACAGAAGCAGACAATCTATTGTTTACATCTTGTTTCTGGGGCCTCAGCTTCCCAGAAGGAAAAAATCCTAAAGAAAGGATTTTAGTGAAAAGGATGTCTACGACATTTTACGTTTTTCATTGGTTAATGGAGTGTGCTTTTAGAGAGGGTCTGACTTTAGAGGGTCACTGAGGGTGTGGAGCAGTTCTTGTGCTATCAAACACTCCTGTTGCAACAGGCAAGTGACTGACATCCCTTCCAACCCAAATTATCCTATGAGCCAATTGCAACTTACCACCTCAGAAATACTGAGGCTCTCTTAACTAATTTTAGTTGGGTCTGACAATTGTAGCACACTGCTGTGTGTCAAAGGGGAAAACAGATATTTGAATCATACATGGAATCATAGAACAGGTAAGTCTGGAAGTGACCACTGGAAGTCATCTTCTCTGAGCTCCTTGTTCAGTCAGGGTCATCCTAGAGCCTCTTTCTCAGGGTTGTGTCCAGGAGGCTTTGAAATATCTCCCAAGGAGAAGACTACACAACCTCTCTGGGCAGCCTGTGCCCATGCTCAGTCACACCCCCACAGTGAAAAGGTTTTTCCCAGTTCAAGTAGAGCCTTCTGAGTTCAGTGTCTGCCTATTGCCTCTTTTCCTGTTTCTCAGCACCATCAGGAGGAACCTGATCTAGTGTCTTTACACCCTCCTTTCAGATACTAGTATTGATGAATTCATGAATATTCAATTGTTTAGCCTCTTCTTCAGGCTAAACAGGTCCAGATTTCTCAGCCATTCTTCATAAGAGAGATGCTCCCGTCCCCTAACCATCTTTGTGGTCCTGTGCTGGACTTGCTCCAGGAGCTCCATTTCTTTCTTGTACTGAGGAGCCCAGAACTGGACACAATACTCCAGATGTGCCCTCATGGGAGCTGAGTGGATGGGCAGGATCACCTCCCTCCACCTGCTGGGATGTTCTTCCTAATGCAGACCAGGATGAAATCAGACTTCTTGGCCATAAGGTCACACTTATGTCCATGCTGGCTCATGAGCAGGTTGCTGTCCACCATGTCCTTCTTCACAGAGCTGCTTTCCAGCAAGTCAGTGCCCAGCCTGTTCTGGGGCAAGTTATTCTTCTTGAGATGCAGAACCCTGCACTTGCCTTTGCTGAACTTCAGACAGATCTCTGCTTATCTCTCCAACCTATCAAGATCCTTCTGAAGGGCTGCACAGCTCTCTGGGGTATCAGCCACTCCTCCCAGCCTTGTGCTTTTAGCAAACTTAATAAGGAGGCATCCATCCTTTCATCCAAGTAACTGAAGGATAAGTTAAACAGTTTGGCCTTGTAGTCAAGTGTCTTAGCAATAATAATACCCAAATAAGTCCCAACACTAGATTTCAGATTATATTTCAACTCTACATTGCTATTACTCTTTGAATCTTTATCAGAACAGCCTTTTGCCAAGTATTTTGAACATGCTATTTAAAGTGTTGTTGAAATATTCTAAAGATATACTCGATTCTATTTTAATAAGAATTAAAAAGATATTCTATTCGCTATATGATATATGCAGATCCTGCAGTTGTACTTCCATTTACCTATGTGAAAATTAGACACAGGAGAGTATTTTAAGAGTTTTTACCTGGTTACCTGCAAAGATTTATCAATGAATTTATGTGTACAGGAAGCCCATACAAGACAAAGAACAACAAAAACACACACCAACCCTCTAAACTGAATTACCAGGAATTTAGACAACAATATTAATAGAGTACAGTTTTAGGGCAGAAACTAAAAAATAGACCAGATGGGAAATCTAGTAAGGCAGGATGTAATTATCCAAACTGGACTTTCACCAGGACACCAGGACTGGCATAATTGTTCTGGAGAAAACAGTGGAATCTCTAATGACCAAAAGTGGCATTAACAACGTTTTTTCTCAGCATCTGCTATGCAAGTGTCCTCCCATGTGTTCATGGGACA
This sequence comes from Geospiza fortis, assembly GCF_000277835.1. Taxonomy (NCBI): domain Eukaryota; kingdom Metazoa; phylum Chordata; class Aves; order Passeriformes; family Thraupidae; genus Geospiza; species Geospiza fortis. The sequence continues at coordinate 2,205,599 of NW_005054418.1, read as the reverse complement.
TCAGCCTGATGGTGATTCAGACAAATCTGCCCAAGAACCTCTGTTGAAACACCATTTAAACTGGATGAAATATCACCAAAACAAACATAGAATGTGAAGGAAATCTGTCACAACTCCTTCAATTTGTTTTTTCTTAGGCTCTCAGTTTTAGGAATACAAGGAATATCATCAGGAAGCATGGCAATGGACAGTTCAAGTCTCCCACATGTTCTGTGGAAAGATGTTTGCACAAATGTTCACATTATACTTGCAAGTCATTCTTTTTAAGATTTTCAGCCATCCAAATAAGGAATAGAAACGACTTCATGCAATCATAAATTACTGTTAGTGAAATCTTAGTCAAGGCAAATATGCTGAAGTCTGTTGACATAAGTTGATCAAACAATTCTCCACAACCAGATTTCTAAAAATCAAAGTCTACGCGTGGGTAATTTACAAGTAGGAACAGGTCACTCTTTGTTTATAAATGATTCATTATACATATTCTGCTCAGCACAGCTCATTCAGTCCATTAATAAACAGCACAGATGACAGTCTAATATTTTTAAATTTCTTTTATAGATACCCTTTCAGACATCTAGCTTTTATTTCAAAGTTTCAGGAGTCTTCCTAGTTAAGCTACTGATAAGGTGCCCAGTGTTAAAAAAACAGCTAATTTTCCAGAGCCTAAGACTTCCATCATCTCTCTCAGTAAAAAAGATGCTGGTGAATTAGTCAGAGGCAAATTCCAAATCCAAGGATTCAAGCACTTTTCCTCGAGTTCCTTCACATTTAATCCCCGTGATTTGGTCTTGAGCATACATAATTAGAGCTCACACACTATTACAGTGTCAGAGTGCCTTGGACATGTGCTGGCTTGTCTCATTTAAAGTTTGATTCTGCAGTACTGGAGCCTACAGAAACACTTCCCTTGACATCCCCAAAGGCTGCACAAGCCCATCGTGCTTCATAAGTAGAAGATAAGTTTAAACTTATATCTCAACACACAGTAGATTTTTTTTTTTTTTTTTCTGTAAGAAGCACCATTTACTGAGAGCAGCTGTGTTCTGCACAAGATCAAGTTTGAGTGGTTTTAGGAAGCCACCTCATGTAGAGCCCATTACAGTAATCCAATTTTGATGGATGAAATTCAAGCATACATGCTCTCCTGGTGATTTCCTGGCCTGAAAATATTTAAATACAATGAAAGTATAAGAGTATTAAACAAATTTCCCTTTTTGATATTCAAGAGGCAATGAAATAGGAAACTCCTAAATGCATGGCAGAGCCCTTATATTTTAAGTTCTACAGTGCATATGCATAAGTAGCTCACCACCAGCGAGACTTAACAAAGTCATTCTTAATAGACACTGTTTGCCTTGCTGAAATACTGCTCACTCACTGCTTTACCTTGCTGAAATACTGACCTTTTTCTACCTTATAATCAGCATTTATGGATAGCATGTCCCTCTGTGACCAGTCCTGCACTACTTCTGTGCTCTGCATGTACCACTTGCACAAAATGCCAAAGGAGTTTGCTCTTTTTGAAATACCATCTGAAGAAATTGGGCAATTATATGAAACATTCTCCATAAAAACAAAGCAAGTCTTATTGCCAGCTTTGCACTCAGAAGTGGACGTTTCATGTTAATAACACCGAAATCATTTCCTGTAGGTATTTCATCACAGGAAAATGGTATCTGGACAATATACTGACAAAGGTTATGAAAGACCAAGACTAGAATAGCTCCCTGCTTTTCTCAGGTACAAGCTATAAGAGAAAAGGAAAGGGAAAGGCAAAGGGATCCACATAATTACCTAACAAATATAAAAATTAGAGGACTGAATCCAGTATGAAGTGTCAACAAAATACTACCAGATGAGGCTGTATCCCTAACTCTTTACTGAAGATTATTTTGTTCTCTACTGAATAATTTTAGAGTAGCAAATGAATGTTGTTCCGATGGAAACAGCACTAACCACATCAATGAAGGAAATATAACATACATCCTATTTATCATAGAATGAATGTCATATTTCATGTTGGATTGAAAGAAGATCCAGAAAAAGAACCACAGAAAAAGCACAGAGAATAGGTGCAACGGGCCTAATTTAGTAGCCCATAGCTATACTATCAAAGTCATGGGGTAGAATAATTAAATTTAATAGAAATCACACATGATTTGAAATTGCCCTCATTTTAGGAATACAAGGGCTTCACAGTTCAGCTCAAAATATTCAAATTATTCGGTGTCTCATAGTAATCAGATAAAAGATTTTGCATCATGTTAGAAGAAACAGGTTTTGGGAAACATACACAGTATAAAAAATATACGCCATAGAAGGTGGACAGATTAGAGAAGTTTTGATTCTCAGCACAGCTGAATTGGATAGAAAGCTTCATGAGAAGAACACTATAATAAACTCCACTTTGAAAATCAACATATTGGTTAAACTAGTGGGTTTTGATCAGGCATTTACAGGGCACTCACTTCTGTCTAAGAATAAATATTGTCATTGTGCTTGTGGAACAGCTTCAGACAGCATGTAGAGGTCAACACAAAATTTAGATCTGGTACAGGGTTGCCCAGCAAGAATAGCTTAGGAGGATGAGCATTGGGCTGCCTAGAACAACTTTTGACAGTAAACTATTTCTGCCCCTTAAAGACATGACAGTTATCATTTGATTGTTCCATTTTTATCTTAGCACTGGAGAGTCTCTCAATCTCTTTCGCTTGGTTTCACAATGACCTGATCCACACTTGCATGCAAACTTTCATATATTTTTCATGGCATTAATTGAGAACTATATTAGGAGCTGTCATTCTGTATTGCTCCTAGTTTCCTGGTCATCAACAAACCCAATCTTTTAGGAACAACATCCCAAAGCAGAACAAACAAACATTAGTGCTCACTATTTCCACAAAAAGAAGAAAAATCCACAGACGGCTCATTTAAAATTCTGGGAATGTACTGCTAATGCCAATAGTAGCCATTAGTAGACAATTACCCTTACTATTCCCAGCTATGACAACACTGTGATAGTGAAAACACCGATTTGCATGATATCCATCGTTGCACAATTAAGGATTGCTCTATAACATATAAACCAACACATTGTTTGACTGAAGATTTTCAAAAAGATTTGGCAGAAAATAATAGGTGGGAAGAATTATTGAAATACTGACATCTTGAAATACAGAGTTGTCATCTTCTGAAAGTTTAATCGCTACAAAGATGACACTTGTCAGGTAATTTAACTCTAAATAGTACTCTTGAAAGTTCTTTTAATATTTAGATACAGAAACCCATCCAAGAAATCTGTAATAAAAAAGAGAGGTGTAGGTGGAACAACAAAATATGTATTATGGTAAACTTGCAAAAGTGCAACTGATATTAAATATTTTTCTCTTCATGTATGAAAAACAGGTATACAATGACAAACTACTCAAAGGAAAAGAGAAAAAAACTGTTTTATTTATTAAATGCAGTATTTAGTTTCAATCATTTATAGCAATAGATTCTTATGTATTATAATAATAGTTTGTAAACAAAAATTTAGGAAAATTAAATGCATATATGCTTATATTAATATACTAATATTAAATATAAAATAATAACGCTGTAGTTATATGATTGTAAATTACACTTTAGGAAAACAAACATAACAAAAAGTTCCAGAAAGATCATATTGCCATATACCAATATTTTTAAAAGAGTTTTTTTTATTGCAGCACATCAAACATTTGTTGCTGCAATGAACATTGAAACCTACAAAGCTTCAGGATGGTCGATGATTGTATCTTTCTATGCAAAGACCTGATGCACCTTTTTCCACTTCATCTTATGCCTTTCAGTATTAGTTATCTTCATTTTTACAAGGCAACAGTAAACAAACTTTTGAAATTACATTACTCCATCTGAAGGTAAAGAAAATTAAGACCATATCTACCAAGGAGACAACCAAAATTCAGATCTGGAGTAAGCCAAGTGCAATGCTTTGTTGTCTGATACCCTGCACAGATGGGAAACTTAGATTCCTCTATTGTTATCATGTGCTCAGCAAAAAAAAGAGAATTTAGTGGATTGTATTGGGTTTTACTGGGACAGAGTTAACGCTCTTCACAACAACTAGTATGGGGCTGTGTTTTGGATTTGTGCTGGAAAGTATTCATAACACGGGGATGTTTTTGTTATTGTTGAGCAGTGCTGGCATGGAGTCGAGATCTTTTCTGCCTCTCACCCCACCCCATCAGTGAGAAGGCTGAGGGTGCCCATGGGGTTGTAAGGAGACGCAGCTGACCAAGAGGATATCCCAGACCATATGGCATCATTCTCAGCTTATAAAGTTGGGGAAGAAGGAGGGGTGTTGTATTAGACACATTTACAACAATTCTCATACATATACAGTAATGCATTACACAACAATACTTATACATATACAGTAATATATTATACAACTATAGTTATGCATTACAGTAATACATTATACCAGTTACATTACGCCAGCATCTATCTCTACTTGTCGAGGCAGTCATAATGCAAAGTAAATACCTCAAATGTCCCAAAACAAAAGACTTCAAATGTCTCATTATTGCTTGTTGGTGGCTCACCTACTTCCAGGTGTCTTGATTGGAGATAATCAGGTCCAGACCCCCTCACAGCTTGCACCTGCCACCCTTAGCTACACCAACCCCACCTCCCCCACTCCATCCCAGTGGGCCACAGTAACCCTACACACTTTATACTAATACTTATACATTACAGTAAACATTACAACAACAGCGTCCATCCCCTCCAGGGGAACTCACCATCTTCTCCTGGGACTCTCCTGGTCCTCACAGCAGCTATCTCTGGGACTCTCCTGATCCTCCTCTCCACAGCAGCCTTCTCCTGGTTCTTGCAGTTGCTTCCTGCAGTTGCTTCCTGCAGTCTTCTCCATCTCTTCTTGCAGTCTTCTGACTCTTTTGCTGACTCCATCCTTTTATGTCCCTTGCTCTTAATTACTTACAGGTGTTAACACAGCTGCAACTCATTGGGGAATACTGTGCCCCCTTACAATTCTCCCTTGCTCTTAAGTACGTACAGGTGTTAACACAGCTGCAACTCATTGGGGAATACTGTGCCCCCTTACAATTCTCCCTACAGAGTGGGGAACATCTGTAGTGGTGACATGTCTTCTCAAGTCACTGTTCCCTGTAGTGAGCCCTGCTTCCCTGGAGATGGCTGAACACCTGCCTGCCAATGGGAGATGGCAAATTAATTAATTTGTTTTTGTGACTTTATCTTTTAAACTATATTTATCTCAACCTATGGGTTTCCTCATGTTTTCTCTTCTGATTCTCTCTCCTGTCCCAACCCTAGAAAATGAGCCAGCAGGTCCTTCAGAGTAGCTGCTGGCTGAGGTTCAACCACAACATGTATCCAGACTGGCAAAGGAGTATTACATAAGCACATTTAACTTGGTTACACTATTATTAGTTACTTCATTAATATGATAATCTTTATTTTTTCATGTCTTTCTTAGAGGCTTAATTTATTAAAAAAAAGTTTGAAAAATATTCTAAAAACCTATTAAAGAGACTGCTTCCCTAACTCTAATTTTGCAACACCTTTCTCCTTTCTAATTGAGTCTTTTATCCATTTTTGGCTGTTGGCTCTTCCATTCAGGCCAGTAAAAGAGTTTTAAAGAATTTGCTTTGCTGCAATGCTTGTGACAGAGCCAATTTGTTGCAACAGACATTTCAGCATTCTGTGCAGTGGCTATCAGAGCAAAGCAAAACATACGCAGTCTTAGAGATATTGTCTTGAAATCTGGCACCATGCTCCAAGACTGATCTGTATAATGCATCCCATCCCTAAACAAAACTCTTGAGCGTCATGTCTGTTAACTCAACAGTCCTTTTAAAGACCAACCTGAATTCTACATTTTGTTAGTTTTATAATGAAATTCCTTATAAACAAAACAGGTATTTTAATGCAGTATGTTGCTGTCTGCTGCAATCCACTATTACCTCAAAGAGATATATAGAGAGATATATCAATATGTCAATTATCTTTAATTAAATGAATATCATCTCTTTAGAATAAGATCTTTGCCAGAATATGAAAAGAAGTGTTACAAGTTGGCTAGCCAACCTTTCATCAATTGGCTGATTGCTGACAGCTCAGTGGTACATGAATCAACAGCCAGAATATCATTTGCTAACATATTGGGAAAATTATTTCTGGCACCAAACTGCACCTGCATGTTATAAGAAAATGCTTTTAGACATTTCCACAACCAGAGCAATGAGGCCAACAGAACAAATTTGGTTGTCAAGTCTTGTATGCATGTCACTGCATTAATAATGCATTAATTTGATTTCTCTAGATAAATCTTTGTGAACAAAACCAGGAACAGCAAATTGATAAATTTTGAAAGCCAGTAGACAGGATTTATGAAAGACTCTACGTAGTTTAAAGGCTGGAAACCACTAATGAATGGAAAAAATAAGGACTTCCATGTGTATATCCCTAGCGAGGGAGGTTCCTCCCTGAATCCTAAAAGTGGTAAGACTGAAGATGCATGTTTCAACAATTCCTTATTGCATAGCTAATTCAAGACTTTCATCCCCTCTTCAGAGTGCAAAGGTTCCCTTACATATTTTTGCAACCCCATTCCCAGACTGTGTATATAACTTCAGGTCTATGACTTTTACTACAGGACCAGGAAGCTAAAAGTTAGGTGTCTTTAGAACAATTTTTTAAAAAATTGAGTATCTAAGTGAGAACTTACGGGTAGAACTAAGAACAAGTGATATCACTTGTGCAACCTCAGGCACTTTATTGAGATACCCAAGAAAAACTTTCTTAGATTCCTTCAGTGGAAAGAAAAAAAACCTCTAAGAAGTTAATGTAGCTTATTAAAATCAGTATCATCATGCTGTCTTTCTTCATGGAATACTAACTTTATTGCAATGGGTTCTTGACTCCCGTGCCTCGCTTAGATAGTAAGAACCTTTTGTAGATATCCTAGGGCAAATTATCAGCTAAATAATTTTATCCATGTACATCCCACTGTGCTATGGCAGTAATCTCCTTTCCTTCAGCATGGATTCACTAAGGAGAAATCATGCTTCACCAATCTGATAGACTTCTGTGATGACACAGCAGGGTATGTCAATGAGGGGAGAGCAGTGGAGGTTGTCTGCCCAACTTCAGCAAGGGTTTTGACAATGTTTCCATGATATCCTCTTAGGTAAGCTCAGGAAATTTGGATTAAGTGAATGGACAGCGAATTAGATCCAGAACTGGTTGAAGGGCAAAGCTCAGAGGGTTGTGATCAGCAGAATAAAATCCAGCTGGAAGCCGGTAGTCAGTGGCGTTCCCCAGAGATAAATACTGAGTGCAGCCTTGTTCAACCCATTTGTCGATGACCTGGATGAAGGGATAGAATCAGCAAGCTTGCTGATGATGTGAAACTGGGGGGCATGGGTGACACACCTGAAGGCTGTGCTGCCATTCAGTGGGACCTTGATAGGCTGGAGAGCTGGGCAGAGAGAAATCTAATGAGGTTCAGCTGGGGCAAGTGTTGGGTCCTGCACCTGGGGAGGAATAACCAGCACAGGCTGGGGGCTGACCCACTGGAGAGCAGCTCTGCTGGGAAGGACTGGGGAGTATTGGGGGATGAAAAGTTATTCATGAGATATATTATTTCATTATTTTTCATCCTTTCTAACTAACACTATGTTTGAAGATACCTATTTAAGTCTTTGCATCTCACTTCCAGTAGGTTATGAGCCATTAATTAGACTAGTGCACAGGAGACTAGTATTTGGACTGTCCTATGTCCTTTTGGTCTCAAGCTATATGCAATGTCCTTAATGGACAACTGAGTAGGCAAAAAAAAAAAAATTCTAGTACTTCCTTTCCTATTTGAAGGAAGGTAAGCACAAGAGACAAGCAAGTAATTTATAGTTAAACATTTTCCTTTGATCTGTATATTGCTTTTTCTATTTCAGGCTAATTTGATTAAGTACACGCAAAGGGGGAGTCAAATGAGCAAGGTTTTTTCCTTAGGCAGCTAGCCAGGAAATGCAGTAGTACAGACATAATTTATTATTGTTATTGTTATTATTAGTAGTAGTAGTATTGATCAATATCCAGCTGATACACATAATTGACTCAAAATAACAGAGGAGCTGAATTAAATCTGAAATATTTGAGCATACTTAATATGGGGTTTTCCAGCACTAAAGGCTTGAATAGTTTCAACTGCTTTCAACACTACTGAAAATGTAGGTAGAATTGTATTATGGCTTCACAAGCTATTTTGTGCCAGCTGAACTTCAATAACTGACAGTATGGATGCTGTTACCCCACTGCAAATATGAAGAAAAATGCTCTAGCTTATGTCCTCTCTTGTTAAGACTTAAGCAAATGCATTTCATATTACATTTCCTGTCAGTTACACAGTCAAAGTACAAAGTAATTACTACATCCGATTTAGTCATCTAGATGCCTTTTATAAAGCACAGGGAGGAATGGCAGCTGTGTGGAGTGATTCATCTCATTCTAAAGTAGACAGCTAAAGTATATCAGAAGAAATATGCCTTAAAAGTACCTATTTCTTTTTTACTAGGGAGCCTTCCAGTTTAGATGCAGACATCTCACCAAATTTGTAAAAAACAAACACAGTCACAACAGCTCAGCTTACACATGACAATTAATCTCTAACAATAATTTATTTGTATGTTTGAGAAGACTTTTTCTGTGGCTTGGCCTGGCTGTGAAGCATAAACAAGTGAGGACTCACGGATTAGAGAACTGACATTGACTTCAATCCTTCTGGTGCTCCAAGGAGACACAGGTCTGTGTCCTCCATGCTAAGCAAGACCTGCGGACAGAAGCAAACCCCTCGTGCAGCTTCCTAAATTGCAAATTCAGAATACACACTTGTTTTAACTGAGTTCAACAGGAAATATCTGGTGGTGTAACCTAGTAAGATAAACAATTTGGGTCTTGCTTATATCATCATCTTATATTTTTTTAATGCTTTTTTAATGCTTTTTGTTTTGTACTTAGAAATTGGAAGTGGAACAGCAGAATTGGACTAGATATACATCTTACTAGAGAGGTACACTGTACTGACAAAGGGGAGCAATTACAAAACAAAACAACAAAAGCTAAGAAAAAATCATCACCAATTAAGTTAGCCAACAATTTGCAAGGTTTACTCATTCTTCAAATCTCTGTTCTATCATAGAAAGATTTAATCTTGATGAGTTAATTTCACAGAAAATTATAACTTCTCTGACTCAAAACTTTAATGTGTATCGTGTCTAGACTAAGATTTTGCCAGGAGAAATTCTACCACAAGCCAACTACCAATGAATTTGCATCAGTTGAAATAAGAATACCAATCAAAAGGTAAAAAAATTCTGTGCTTCATATAAAAACATATGTAAAGTGTTCTGTTCCAGGTAGCTTAGGAATTATTCAAAGTGTTTTAAAAGAACATAAACAACATATAATTTATCTTAAGAATTAAAATATGTCCTTCCCTGCCAAACCAATATTGTTGTCAATGTCTTGTCTAAGACTGTGATTAATGGTATTTAGAAACAATACTGCTGAGATATTTTTTGCAGGGTGGATCATGGATCTTAGGAGATTATCTGCTAAGTACTGTTCTTTATTTGAATGCATAACATCATGACTGTAGTAATAGTTAAGTTGCATCTAATGATGCACTTCATAATAACCACATGTTTTTAGAAGCTTATAACTTTGTATAAATTCTCCTCTCATAATGTTATTTTCAGTCCAAAGAAGGCATTTTGAAACAGTCTGACACAACACCATTTGACTGCTTAGGATTTGCATGTTCAAAAATGTGCTACTTCTTTTGCCTCCTTCTTGATGACACATTAACATACTTGTCATCTTATGGTACTCAAAACTCACCAGATTTTTTTAAGGCACCAGCTTGCAGTTCTCAACAAGTAGAAATGCTTCTGACACATTTGGAAGAGTGCTTAGAAATAACACAGGTTTAAGTGCTGCTCAGTTAGGGAAAGGTCAGTGATATTTGGAACTGCCCAAAAGGAGCAGTAATGCTGAAGAAGATACCAAGATTTGTTACATTTTCCAGTCAGTGGCGAGACCAGTCCACTGGCATAGAAAATCATGCTTCTTCCTTTTTCCCCTCTCAAAACAAAGTAGGCATAAATTTGTTTATACTGGCTGGAAAAAAATATTTACCTGTCCTAAAAAATTACTATCCTGTAAAGATACTACAGTTAAACAGGTGACCATGCATATCAACATCTGACATGTGGCCACAGCTCAGTGGGTTTGGGTCTAGGCATTCTGTGGTGAAATATGGCTCTGGACATCTAGCTGCTATTCTCACGTGATCCCCAGGGTAAGAGTTTAGAGACAGTGTCAAACAAATTCAGCACCTCAGAAAAGCAGCTGTAGAATCCCATCCAGCCTCCTGAATAATGCCAGTGAAGCACAGGCTGTCACTTCCTCACATTTGCTCAACAGAAAACCATACCCACTGATGTCAGAGTCATTGGGAATTTGCAGATATAAAGGGAAAGGACAAAAAAAAAGGCAAAGAAAAAAAAACAACATCAAGAAAAAAACCTTGGGATGATTTGGTCTTACAGCAGTTGCTGAATCTTCACAAAAATGAAGCTGTGTACACCACAGCAAGAAACAATCGTCACAAACAGAGGCAATATCACAAGAGGTATCCTCCTTGTCTTATGAGGCTGTCACTCCAAATGGCATATACTGTGAAGCAATAAGCAACAACTTCTCCAGATCCCAGAAAAGAGAGAGATAAATGGCATTGAATTGGCTGTGTCTCCCAAAAATCTCTCAAAGAAACTGCAGCCACAGCAGGCTGAGCAGATGAGCCCTCAGAGACTGGGCTCAGAGTCTCAGACAGAAAAGATTTATTTCCATCTGGTAACAATGATGCTGATGTCTCAGAGAGACCCACTGCATTCTGCAATTCTAAAACTAGATGGACATAATTAGCTTAATTACTCATCTGCTTATAAAATTCAAAATTTTACATTATGTTTATGTTGTTATTACAGTAATATTTGGAAGAGAAAGAAGGATGTGGGCATGAACCTTTAAAAGGCAAAGATGAGCCAAACTGAAGCAGCCACTGTCATCTGCTGTCTTGTTATATTATTCAGGAACTCCTGTTACACAGTATGGATCACCTAGGACTTGCATGCTGAATGTAGCAATCCTCCATCATGCTGCTTGGCACTGAGTGACTGCTGAAAAACACAGCAACCTTGGTGGTTGACAACCTCTATATATTCACAGGACAGCTACAGTACAAACAGCTTATAACACAACTTTCTCCACTCTGCCTGTGTCAAAATATCACTATACTCTGAAGCTTTTCATAAGTATACAGCATTACTAGAAATTCCACTTCTATTAAAAATCATGGTTCTCTTCAGGATGCTAAATATTGGAAGCAGTAGCAATTTGAGAGAGACAGATACTCCTGTAATTTTGAGCAGAGGTTTGGGACAGCGTGGCAGGGCAGACAGACTTCATGTTCACAGCCATAATCTCTCAGCAACACCAGAAAATACTGATGGGCAAATGTGGTTGTTCAGCACACACTGGACCTATAGACTTCAAAGAATAGAACAAATTTAGACACTGACCTCTGAGTCCTGAGCCTTTGTAGTTTTCATGTCTAGAGTAGATACGACTATGAAATATTTTGTTAGTTTTTACTGTAAATATCCAATTGGAACTTCCAGCTTGTTGGAAATCTGAAATTCAATGTAGAAATTTGTTGTTTTACTGCCACTTTTATCCCAAAATGTACTGGTTGATCATTTTTTGAAATCTTACGCCCTTCTTAATTCAATAGTTGATTACTTACTGTGACAGTGGTCACTGGGGTTTTCAGGTGAGGGAAGAGATGAGAATATTGACTCCATGTTCAGAAGGCTTGATTTATTATTTTATGATATATATATATATTATTTTATAACTATACTAAAAAGAAAAGAAGGAAAGGTTTCTTCAGAAGGCTGAGCTAAGAACAGAATAGGAAAGAATGAATACCAAAGGCAGCTGGCTCCGACAGAGTGAGAGCCAGCTCTGCCGTGACTGGTCACTACATCTAAACATCTACAGGAGACCAATCACGGATGAGCCTGTTGCATTCCACAGCAGCAGATAACCATTGTTTACATTCTGTTTCTGAGGCTTCAGCTTCTCAGAAGGGAAAATCCTAAAGAAAAGATTTTTCATAACAAGATGTCTGTGACACTTCACAAAATGCATTAAATGCCTTTGAACACACTAATGTGGTTCCAGTTGCACATTTGCTCTTGCTAAGCCATGGACTAACAATTTTCTAAGTCATAAGAGCAGACTAAACTAAAAGGTGAGTATATTGTAGTTGCTAAAGGTTACGTAACCAATGTATATAATAAGTCAATTAATAGATTCAGTGAAGGAAAGAGCTGTCTGAATTATAGCACCTTTACTTTTTTTTCTTTCATCCCAAAAGGTGTGAATAATAAACTTGAAGCGAAATTCAGTGTCTGAAGACACTGTTAATTTATGTTAATTTAGCAACAAAAAGAACAGTAAATAGCTGTCATAGAAATAATCCTTCAGGATTCTTCAGAGCATAAGACGATGATTGCTCATTTTGAGGTGAAGCCCTCACTATTTAGCCACCTTGCTTTTTTTTTTTCCAGATCTAAATTGTTTTTCTTCCAGAGAATAACCTGCTTTATTTCACTTTCTAAATCAAATGAACACAACTGCTATGTATCCTAATTAAATTCCTGTATCAAGGGGCACCCAAAATATGTTAGAATTGTTGAAAAGACAAATGGAAAAGCCTTGATTTGGCAAGATGTTCTTGTCAATAAAGAACAATCAGAAAGGACCCACATACAGGCTGTAAAGCTTATCCAAAAAAGAGATCACACAGAAGGGAATGGTATACTTTAAATGCTCTAAAAAAAAAAAGGCTCTGGAATACCTAGCAGGCAAATGAGGAATTTTTGTTTGTCTGTTGTTGGCTAGCACTTTTTCATTGCATTTTACAGCATAATATGAAACCTAGGAACATGTTATAGTACTTTGTATTAGATTTTAAGACTTGGTAAGTGTCTGTATTTTGCATAAAACTATTGGATGAGGCTGTGCTTTCTGGCATAGCTTGCTACTGTTTGATAGCATTTTAAAAGCATACTGTGCTTGAACTATCAACACACAATAATTGTTAGCTTTATGCTCCACTAGTTACTTTGTTATGTGGAATGGAATAATTACTATGAAGTTTTGTATTGTGGCACTTTTGTCACAGTTGCTTATTAGATATGGAGCCTCATTTTGAACTTTTTATTTGCTTTCTTTGCTGTCCCTTCCATGGCATTAATAATGTACTGCAATTTAATTGAAAATTGGGCCAGAAAACATTAAAGGGAATTTCAGTGATTCCAGTCATTAAAGATTTACCCTTTCTGGCATGTAAGTGGGGTTCTTTGCTGAGTGCTTATTTATTTGATTTGTGCTTAAAGCATGTGTATATTTAAATCCATTTCATTAAATAAAGCACTGGGCAAAAAGTAGTTATCTACTTTTCTTGCAATCATCTGAAAGCACTTTAGCATAGCATTATGACATGGGTACTAATGAGAATCACAGGAAAGGGTGGGAAAATTAAGCATCTATCCTATACTTAAGAAAATATCAAGTACTAAAATAGGGTTTTTAAAGCAGATTCATATAGGGGAAAAGGAATATGAACTCAGGTTTCAAGGTGTAAACTAGATAATTAAAGTTCATCCTAAAAAATTAAGATTTTACTTAATGCTTGCTGATTTTGGGGGGCTAGGAGGCCAAATGTACACTAAAAATGTACACAAAACATGTCTCAGTCATGTTTTTTGTAAAGCTGATTATTTCTTTGATCTTCAAATGTTCTTTCCTTTGGTCTTAGTTTCTTAAGGTTAATGAGCAGATCAGTCTGAACTGACAATCTTACTGAACTGACCAATTTTCCAAGGAAGTGGGTTTTGTTTAGTTATTAGCAGCAGAAGTGGGACATCAAGCAACATAGGACAATACTCGTGAGGGGACCCTTGGCTCAGCAAAGTGGTTTTGGACCATCTGGTTTGCTCCAGGGACCAAGGGAACTCTAAAAGGAACTCTAGCATGACTGCCAGGAAGAGATAACTATGGAGGATATGTCTTCCAGGCAGCTCTGGCATCAGAAACACACAAGGAGAGCCACAGGCACAGTCCTCATCACCCACTGTAGCCACCACAATAGCACATCACAGACCCTAAAGAACCTGGAGCTCCAGCAGGCAGGTGCAGCTCTGCATGCCCAGCGCAGCAGAGATTCCTGGTGCTTCCCACTGACCTCAGGGCCAGTAATGATGGGCTACCTCTCTGCAGGACGTGAGCCATGGCAAGGGCCTGGGTCACCAAGTAGCAGAGCTGTGAGAAGTCAGCGGGCTGTACAACATCAGGGATTTAGATACTCAGTTGTCTTTGTGAGGCAAACAAAATTGTTTTGATTAAAAGAGATAGGCTATGATTGAAATAATTCTTAACTTTTTCCTACCTATTGCTAGTTTTTAAATTTTTTTGGTTAATAATTTCCCCTCTGATTTTAGCTGTCAGAATTTCCAATTTTAGAGAAACTGCTTCTGTCCACAACATATTCAAAATAACCAGAACTGGAGCAGCTCAGTCCCTAGAACTCCAGGTTCTCCATTCCCTAGTGAGAATCTTTGAGAAATATAAATTAAAATTAGTTTCAGTGCATTGAATTAATTATTCCATTTATTGGTTATTATCTTGCTTTGTGGTTTTACGTGCCTCTGAACTGTAGATGGAATTAGAAAAGAAAGAATCAACTAATTAATCTTGGGCTTCCAAAAGAGACAAAAGTGTTTGAAAGATGGGAAGAAAGTAAAGTAAAACTTAATCAAATTGAAAACAAAAATCTTTAAAAGATCATACAGCTATATAAAACATAAATTTAGTTCATGTTTATGCACTGCAATTATTAAGCATCTGTGGGTATATCTATATTTGTATGTATAGAATTTTAAAGCATTGGCAGAAAATGTCTTGTTTCTATGGCACTCTAGAGATTATGAATAAAATATTTAATTCAGGAGGTTGCAATTGTGTTTCCTAAATTATTTCATTGACCTTTTCCTAACTTATGTTGGCCCACAGCGGATGTATGAGCATTGCCAAAAAATAGAAACACACCATTTACCAGTTACAGAAAAAAAAAAAATAGGTGTTCAGAAGCAGGTGCTATTCAAAATAGGTATTAGGTACAAAATGTTTAGAACTGACACATATTGTGAAAATAATTCTTATACTCAAATAATATATGCCATGTGTCTAAAATGAAGGATGTCAAATGAGGATCTAACAGAGATTTTTGATAGTCATTCTGTTATGAGAAGAACCAAGATAGGTATGAGACTCACCAGTTTGACTCATATTGCAGCATAAAAAAAATTAATTCTGCCAAAAGAAACCACTCTGTACTAACTTTGCCAAACTTGACTCTGACAACTTTGCATCTTGACTCTGTGTCATATCTGTTAAAGCTTAATTTGGTTTAGGTTGGATCTAGGCTGAATCTGGACATGAATTTTGCAATGCACATCACATGGCGATGGACTTCCTAGCCTGTGTCTTCCCAGTCCTTGTCATCTCTTCCCATTTCATGGCGAGGACTCGCCATGGAACAACAAAGCTTCTTCTTAAACCAACATCTGTGCCAGTTCTGCTCTAGGTTATGTGTGCAAGTCTGTACTTACTAGCATTTGTAAAATATGTTTCCTCCTACCACAAGCAAGATATCTACAAAACCATCTGTAGAGGCCCTTCCCATTAAGGGTGAGTTGTCACACCATCTCACCTAAAAGACATGGGATACCACCAGCACCACCTGTAATAAGATATCTTTCTTTGTCGTTGAAAACAGAAGTGAAGGGGGCTTATGTTTACCTGTAGTTTAAATACATTGGTTTACATGATAAAATAGAACAGTGTCTCTGGATACAGAAAGATATAACATTTTACACAAAATACTGATAATTTTAATGATTTATATGCATATTTTATATATGTATATAAATCACGCTAAATTACAGCGTGCCTGGAAGATATATTACACAGGAAACCCATCATATGCTAAACTCTTCTCATAGGCTTTCTGATTTTATAGGAGATCTATCAAAAAACTATTCTGAAAGGGATTTTTTTTTCTTTAAACTAATTAGTATTCTATATTTATTTGAACAGGTCTAAGGCCCAACAAAACTGTGGTCTGGCAAAGCTCAGAATTGAATTAATAAACACATCCAGAACTGACTATACACTAAAATATTTCAATCTTAGTCCTCTAGTAAGAGGGGTATTTAAGCACAAACAAATGAAGATGCATCTAGATGATCTGGCACTTTGGCTGCAGTAATTTAGTGAGATAAGATTTAATGAAGACCAAAATAATACTCAGTAGAAATATAAAAAAGAAAGCTTCTCTACTAAGTCATAAAGCAAGAGATTTAGGAGCATGCAGAGGGTAATTGTAAATAAATCAAATTAACTCCCAGTGCAGTGCATTTTGAAAAGTTCCACTCTGGAATTTATATACATATGACACTACTGTAGAGCAGGAGAAATTACTCTTGAGGTTCTACTTTGCTATTCTTCTGTAGGCACTTAAGCATAAAAAACAAGCTGTACTCACAAGTGTCAATCTGTAAAATTATTATATGTGTTCATCTCCATTCAAGGAGTGCATAGGTTCTAACGCAAAGTTCCACATAGCAGTGGAGAGTAATTAAAAATAAATTTAGAAATCAGTTTATAAGATTGTCTGTTTCCAATATGATCCTCAGGACTTGGAAGTGGGTGGGTGTTTTGGCCTTGGTTGGGTGGGGTTTTTTTTTTCTTTTTTTTTGATTAGTTGTTTTAAAATTTAAAAAAATATTATATGTATTTCTATTATAAATTGGATTAAATCCAACATAGTCTGTTACAGGCTTTGGTTAGAATTTTGAAGTGATTCAATCTGTATCTTTTTCTTAAAGTATGAATACTGAAACCATCAAAAGAACTATGAGTAGCTACAGTTATGTTTGAATACAAGTTAAAACAGCATAATTGGAGTAACATGTTCATGTATTCTTAGGGCTGGCATAGTTTTCTCTCACTCCTGTGGTCTTCTACTTAAACTCAGACAAGACAGAACAAACAAGCAGTATTTATTTTCACTTCTCAATAACAGCTTTTTAAAAATCATAGCAAATGAAAACACATATATTCCATAAGCAGTCTTCAAATGAAAAAAAAATTGAAAAAACACTCCATCAATCACATTAGTATAATGTTAGGCCAATCTTCTACCTCAAGATGCTTTCTGTTAGTAGCACATTTTCCATCCCTTATCTTGGTTTGAAAGGCTATTTGTCTGGGCAGTCTTAAAAATGTAAACCACATTCTCCCAAAATCTTCCATTCTTCCTATAATTGGAACATCACTTTTCTTAAAATATTTCTATATTTGTGTTTCCTTTGGTAATCCTCAGTAGTAATTTTCCCTCAGTTTCTGTGATCATTCATTCTCCTGTACCCTAACTTTGGAGATTTCTACACCCTTTTTAGATGCTCTTCCTAAAGGTTCCTTTTGCAGTCCAGCCAGTAGAAAAAACATGAGCTCTTGACTCATTCCCCCAATAACTTTTTTTTCAGGCAACCTGACAGTAATTCAGCTGGTCTGCTTTGCATACTTACTTGAGAATATAATGAAGCACAGTTTGAGAATCCTTCTTCTTTTTGAAGAGAACCTAGGATCATTGTCTCAAGCTTGGACATCTGAAACTAGGTGAAATAAATTACACTCCATGTAGCTTAACTTTTAGTTCATAGCACAGTAACAGTATTATCCAAAAGTCAGCTGTTAAACTGCACAAGGTAGAAGATTATGCTGAAGCTTCTGTTTCTCCACACTTTTTCAATGAATAATCAAGTTTTTCCCTTTTCCATTTTTTAATCTAACATTTTAACCACTTTAAATACATTACACCTCAATATTTTCATCAATTCTTTTCACACTCACCAGTGTGGTTTATGAATCATGATAAAGCCTTGGAGATAAATGTATTATCACCTTTTATTTTGTGACAAAACTGGAAAAGGCTAGGTTTTAAACTAGATATTAGGAAGAAATTCTTTATTGTGGGGACGGTGAAGCACTGAAACATGTGGCCCAGAGAAGTTGAGGAACTTCATTCCTGGAAGTCTCCAAGGCCAGGCTGGATGGACTTCTGAGCATCTTGTTCTAATGGAAGGTTTCCTGTCCACACTAGGGTGTTTGGAACCAGGAGATCTTTCAGGTCATTTGCAACACAAACCATTCTATGATCCTGTGATTCCACAATCTATGGTGTCTTACCGTTTGAAACTCTTAAATGGTTACAAGGCCTAAGGAAATCTGGAATCAAATAATTTGAAAAAAAACCTCTAACAACACAACAAACTCAAATCACACAAAGATAAATGCATAAGATTATTGCTGAAATATGTGCATAATAAGATTATTGTTGAAATATGTGCATAATGGGGGTTACGCGTCTGAAGTATCCACACTGCAAATGTAATGGAGTAACGAGCCACCTTCAAAAACAAGCCAGGGGGCTAGGCAAAATACTGCACATGGCAATGCATAGTACTGGTAAGAAAGCATTGTTCCTAGACTGGAATGACCACAAGTGCACTAACCCCTTTTATTCTGGGAACAACGAAACCCCTCACAGCAAAATGATGAACCCTTTCTAGAGAGAGGGCCTATGTCTCTAGTTGACGGCTCCTGAGAAGATTAGAATTGGTTATTCAAGTAACCTGGTCTGGTGGTAAGTGTCCTTGCCCATGGCAGGGGGATGGGAAATATATACTCTTTGAGTCCCTTCTTATCCAATCCATTCAATGTTTTTATGCCATTTCCATGATGTTGAAAGTGCCTCCTGGGGAATTCTTGCTCTGAAAAAGAGAAGGTTAGTTCTCCTGTTGCCTAGATCTTTAGATGTTATCCAGGTCTGCTTACAAAGTAAGAGCAGCTCTCTGATATTCTCATTCAAGTTTCCCTAACCCGGGATGCACTTAATGCTGCATGTGTATACTGCACAGCATGTGTATACTGCATGCACTGAAAACATTGGGATCAAAATCAGCACATGCCTTTACTGCTTCTGGAGGCACATTTTGTAACATGGGGCTAAGGTCTGGCACACTATGGGTCAGTTAAGAAAGACAGATTCTGAGTCTGATCCTTGGGCACTGATTAGGGGTCACATCTTTCCCTGGCTCTGTGTTTGGACATTTCAAACAGCTCTGTTGAATACAGACCTGCGGAGGGGTTTGCTCCATGCTGAACTGATGGAAGCCATCTATACATGCCATATGGAATCAAGGCCCGGGTTTAGTTCCTGACACTCTTTGTTGCATGTTTTAGACATAAATCTGTCACTTCAAATGTGACTGTGTCCGTCTGCATAGCAATCTGCTCTGACAAGGGTAAAGCAAACAGAGTGGGAAAGCTAAAAAATATTTCAATCCTGTATACTAGATTAGGCATGGTTTTCTCTCTTGTTGTTTTGCTATCTAGATGGTTTACTCCAAAAGAAAGTGAGATACCTTAGCAAAGCACAGTGGAAAGGATGAGCAACCTGGTCACTGGTAGAGAGAGAAGCTGTCAGAGTTGCAGCAGGAAGACATAAGCAGGATTTTACAGAATAAAGAGAGGTAGCAGGCAGACATACATGCACAGGGCAATAGTTTTTGAAGCAACAGAGGGCAACACAGGATGATAATCACAGGAACTACCAAAACAGTCTGTGTAATTCCTATTGTATCTCAGTTTTGGAGAATTGTCATTTTTTTATCACAGCAGCAGTGTCTTGCAGAGAAGCTGCAGGGACAAGGACCACATTTACCCTGACCTGGCACAGATGTCTCAGACATTGACATCTACACTGCACGCACCTGCATGTGCATTAGTGAACTCCAGCTTTAAAATTAGCTGAGGAAAATGCTGTTCTGAAAATCATATTCTTTAGCTAAAATACTGCAAAGGCAAAAATTTCATACATTTAATTTAATCTAGCCAAGGTTTAGAGAAGCCTTACTTAGGTAGAAGAAACAACATGATAGAGGAAACAATAAAAAAAGCCCCTACTGTCAATATGAGAACATGGCCTCATTTAAATAAAAGGAGACTATTCTTGAGCAGTAGACAGATACCTGTTGAAAAGTTGACAATTCTTCCATTAAACCTAGCAGGTTTTATCTTTGCATCTGGCACTGTGCATTACATTTATTTTGACAGAAGCTGAGATATTGGGAGTATGCATAAGACGATAAAATCCAACATCAAGATGACTTGCTGAAAGGTAAGCTCATTAAACAAAATGAAATCCATCTTACTAAACAAGGTTCAAAGGCAAAAAGCAATCTAGGAATATATCAATGAAATAGGTTACCTTTCTAGGGAGTAAAACCATAATTTGTCCAAAAAAGAAGAAAAATAATAGTATTGCTAACACTGCTGCTGCAGGTTTTTTCAGCATGTATGAGTAGTTTTACAATACGTTCTTGTGATGTGGAGTCAGGGAAGGAGACAAAAAGATGATGACTGCGAGGTAAAACTGATTGTGCATGAGATGAATGCTTTCCATTCCTCCCAGTAGTGCAGTTGAGGGTAAGTGCAAGCAAACAGATTTATTCACTTCTAAATTGAGCAGAAGACAGTTTATTTGTTTACTGTATTATAGGAGCACATGCAATTTAGCTAATGTGCTTCTTTGTTGTTGGTTTGCTTTGGTTTTGCATTGGGTTTTTTTAATGTCTTTAAATTTGTGCTGCTGCAGGTCTCCCTGGGAAAGAGCTTTGTCTAACAATGCCTCGAGGAAGAAGTGCATTGAGGCTGTGAAAGTCTGCTTGAAGTAACTATTAGTAAAGAGCAATTTTTGAGGAAGTTTATATTCAGTGGTCCTAACTAACAACTGGTTGACAATTCTGTTGGGGATACTCCTCTCAAAGTGCCCTGTGACAATATGCTTTTCTCCCCAAATATTTTTATACAGTTCATGGAAATCTCTACTTTTAACAGCATGTAGGGAAGTGAATTCCCTGAAGGCACAGGAAATTGCTATCTTAGGAAAGAAGCAGCCCTCAAAAGAAAAACATTCTTCCTATTTTCTTGTACCAGGGTTTAGTCCATTTCACCTGAAAACAAGCTTGATTTGTTCAACAGCATAAGGAAAATGCCCAGTTAGGGAGAAAGGGTTTCTCATCTTGCCTAAAATGTTAGTCTAGACAGAAATTCTCACCTGGTAATTGTGTCCGTTCATCTATAGTAACTGAATTTTAATAAATTATAATTTCAATAAAAAGTTGAGTTGAACATAAGCTAACTTTAATCATAAATTTAAATAGTTGTACATTATTTGAATTCTTATTCATATATGAAAGTAGGCAGCAACAACATTTTTATGTGAAATTATCTGTTGCCCAAGATGAGAAAGAGTTACAAGAATGGGCAATGCAAAATGAGGTATATTCATCAAATGAAACGTCAAAGTCTACTGTGCTGGTAAATCCTCCCAGTTCATTGGATTTCATGACTCCTCTGATTACTTTTCAAAATCCTGTATTGTCAGTTATGTCAGAAATACACAGATTAAATTACATTGCTGGCATGTTTTGACATGAAGGAATTTAACCTCCTCAATGGTGCATATTACGTAAAATATATTAAACACTTTCTTTCTATTTTATGTGATTAATTAAAAGTAAATTAAATGTTGCATTGAAAAATTAACAGACTATCTTCATCTAAAGTAATGGGTCACAATTTTAGCAACATGTACTGGTTTTGACTGCTCAAGATTATTAAAGTTTCTTTTTTGGGGGGAGGGCAGTGAGGAAAGATACTGGAAGAGGAAAAAATCACCAAGAGTCATTGAAGGGAAAAAAAAGTCAGAATATAGGCCATAAGTATCTGCTGATCTCTCTCCCAGGTGTAATATTCAATCAGCAGCTATTTAATCTATGTTGGTAACATACATTTATTTTTGTTATGGACACTATTGTAGCATGAAATTGGAAGAGCATTTCCTTATAGCTGAAATGTATTACAATAATTTTGTAGTGAAAAGCAAAGTTGCTACTAGCTGAAAGCTTCTTCCTTTTTTATTATTCTTCTCTCTGTTCAGAGACAGAGTAACACTGTGTTGTTTTGGTGTGTCTTCCCTTCTAGTGTTTTCTTTTGTAGGGTTTGGAGTTAAGTGAAGAGTACAAACAGACATTGACCTCCTGCTTCTTATTTGGAGGGCCAAATGTTTAGGTCTTTTTAGGGCTAGGCATTTCCTGGCAGAATGTGTTATATGGGAAACCACTTGGCTTTACAGCCAGTTAAAGGCCAGACACCAGTTATACTGCTTGTTATGTGAGGGTTCTTGTGTTACACTAATTCTCAAGGAAGAAAAGGGAGTTAGGAACAGGTTTACCCAGCCAGTACATAAGGAGACAACACTGAGAACTGCAGCAGTCTCCTGAGCCTATGAAATCTGAAACTCTGCTTGGTCCCTATAGAAAGAGCAGACTAATTCACCCAGGAGGTTGATGGTGGTAGCCGTGTGCCAGCATTCCCTCCTCATCTCACATGATGGGCAGAGAGAATTGCCACTACTGTAAATATTGCCAGTGTTCATTATTTATCAGTTTTGGGGTTTACAAGAAGTACATAAGAGAGAAAACATGATAAACCAGACCTATCATCTTCTCCAGACATTCAGAAAACTTTACTTGCATTGAATAGAGTTTTACAAAATCCTGGGACAATATGCTGAAGCCTGTGTAGATCTTCAGTTCTGTTTGGGACTTGTCTGTGTCATTCTTCAATTACTGATATTTTTCTAACATTAGGCTTGAGTCCCTTGAACTTATTGGCAACACATAATTATGGGGTTTTTTTAAGTGATAATATTTAAAATCATTTGTGCTCTGTAAAAATCTAGACAATAACCACTGAGAATCTCAAAAGCATCCTGAAGGCACCCACTTTTACAATTCCAAATAATTATCTCTTTCTTTGCGGTTTTTTAACACAATGCAACACTTGAAACTTACTAGTGATTTTGACACACGTAAGACTGATAATTATGAATTCTATATACTATCAAGGTATAGAAGAAACATTTTTTTAAGTTGAAGAGGTCACTACCTTTCTGTCTCAGAAATTACTTTCAAAAACCCCATTTAATTTGGTTGATGGGTTTTTTTCGCTTCATCATTCACTATTGTACAGCACTTTGCTTCATTTCTGAATTCCATCTCTCCCAGATGGTTGTTAATTGATAGGAGATGGCTTTCACATTTACCATTATAGCTGAAATCATGTTCTGAAATTCAAAACTTAAATATTAAAGCTACACATTAGGCAGAAACGTCCAGAAGGTTAGACAACGGAATAATTTGTCAGGGGAGAAAAAGTTGAATCATCATTACAACTAGAATTGAAGAACAGGCTAGATAAAACAGATTATTGGGAGATTATTGTAAAGGGCAAGTACCAGCTGCCCTCTGTTGCTTCCTGTTTTCTAATTTAGCACGGATAACATGTTATGCATAACAAGGATGATCTGTGATACTCCATAATCCATACCGTGTTATGCTGAGATATTGGAAACAGAAGAAAATGCTGGCCAAGCGATAAAGTATGTATGTTTATGTATATAATATAGTTTGCAATACCTAAAAATCACATTAAAAATTGCACCCTGCAGCCCTGAGTTTTAACAATAATGGTGTGTAATATTGTACAGGACACCACTGCCCTTTCAGAGGTGAAGTAATCCTCACACACATGCATTCAAGCACTTTTATATTAAATGCTCTTACTCACTTCTAAAACCTTTATGTTCTAAACAAGTGCAATGTGTGGGAGAGAGACAACTTCCATAGATATACTGTGCCTGCTGCACTTTTAATTAATTTTTAGATTGAAAATAACTACAAGGGAAATATATGGATGAGGGAAGACAGGGAGTATTAAAGGAGTTTTTACCACTCTATTTATGTACTTTATTTCAAACCTTGTCTCATAAGAAGCACAGAGCTTGTTTCATCAAGGAGAGTAACTATACAGTCTCATTTCAGCATATGTCAGTGTAATTAACAGCGTGTTTTTCAGAAAAACCTGACCAGGATTTACCATAGTTTTCTTAGAGAGACAAGCCTTCCTCCTCAGCTCCAACACTCCTCTAATTAAAATGACTGTGACATTTCAGGACTCCCCGTTTCCTTATGCATGCTACCTAGATAATACATCTTAATTTAACATTGATTATTAGTGCTGATATCACGGTGCCCACTGAATTTGCATTAGCCTTTGATTGCGACAGATATTAGACCCCTGCACTGCCTCATGTAACACTGTGTAACCGAGCTCGGCCTCCAGCTTTTCCAGTTCATAAAACCCAGGTGAAATTCCTCCCCCATTCACCAATAAATCCTGCCTGTTCCATAGAGCTGAGTCCGGCGTGTCCGGGCGGGAGCATCCCGGGAGGAGCGGTGCCCGCAGTGCGGGCAGGCGGGCGGGAGCGCCGCTCCGGCACGCAGCCTGACTGCCGATGAGACCCGGCGTGTCTGCTGCGGGAGGGGACCCTGCCACTGGCCAAGCATCTTCTGAGCTTTTATGTCACCTGCAGAGCGTACATGACAGCTTTATTAACGCCACGCGTTTTGAGCCTGGGTCACCGCCGCGCAGCCCGCGCGATGGTAAATCAGGCGCCGCCAGGAGCGCGTCCTGCCCGCCAATGGCCCGGACGGAACCTTCCCGGGCTTCCTTACTGCTGGTCATGCCGAGCCACTGGTTTTGGGTAAACACCGTCTCTGCTGGGGCCGACTTCCCGCCGTTAAGCTGAGCTGCAGCCCTCAACTTTTAAACTGGAATTAATGATAGATCTTCCCTTCCACAATATTTTTGCTAAGTATTTCTTGAGAGGGTATGACTCAGCTTTAAGCTTTGTTTTTTGTTGGTTTGGTTTTTTTTTGTGTGGTTTTTTTTTTTTTTTTTCTGATAAAATCCACCAAAACTTTTATAAGTGGAAAATTTTACATTAGCTGGGTCCCAGAGCATTAATTTATCAGCACTCATTTTGCATATGAGCAGCTTTATACAGGAATATATGAAAACGTCTGCATGTAAATTGTTTTTGCATTTGATGACTTTTGTGGACAGAAAGAAAATAACATACACAAACAGCATCTGTGTGCTCAAATTAAGAATTTGTCATTGCTTCCATTCAAATTCTTAAGCATGAAAGCATTTTGCAAATGACAAGAGAAGGACACATCTGAATTCCTTCACAAAAGCTGGCACTTGTTTTTTTTCCTGCATTAAAAAGCATTCACAATTTAACCCTTGGTGTTCCAAAATTTGTAATTTCTGCCCACAATAAAAAATAAACACACACATAATTTCAAGACACACACATGAGACTGCAAAAATGAAAACTATATCAGATAAGACACACATTTTTACACAGACCTGTACAGGTATGGACTAGAATAGCTAAAATCCTTTTAGCTAGGATAACGTTGATCCATGTAATTGGTGACTTCTATAAACCACCTTTTTTAGCATACAACAGCCCAAAGTTTTTGTCTCTTACCAGGGCCAAAAAATTTAGTTACAATCTATTAATGAAAATTTGTCCTCTATCTCTGTAACAATTTACCTAAAAACATTGGTTCACAAAGCTCTTGGGACCTTTTCTCCTGTAGCTTCAAAATACTCAAAATAAAATATAATAATAGAAATATAAAGATCATTTTGAGAATACAGGTACTTACTACTACAACCAACAGAAATCATATCCTTTCTGGTTTTAAGATTGCTGAGAGGAGCATCTCCTGCTGATGCTGATTTTTTTTTTTTTAACTATACTGGCACAGTTGACTGGAGGTAAAATTCAGTGTCAAACAGATGCT
Organism: Geospiza fortis; assembly: GCF_000277835.1. Classification (NCBI taxonomy): domain Eukaryota; kingdom Metazoa; phylum Chordata; class Aves; order Passeriformes; family Thraupidae; genus Geospiza; species Geospiza fortis. The sequence goes on along the minus strand of NW_005054418.1, from coordinate 2,179,533 downwards.
GGAGGCACCATACAGAAGTTCAGCATCAGCTATTCTCCACTTCATACAAATATGCTTGCTTCACCATATCATTCCTATGACTCTTACATATAATTATTTCACTGTTTTTTCCCCATAGGAATTCCTTTCTCCCTATACTTGGCATTATCCATTCTTTCCTGTGAAATACATGCCAGTGTTGTCCTGATTTGCAATGTGAAATTCTCACTGAAGCTGGTGGGAAAGATGGAAAAAGACTTCCTAGCAGGGCCTGTTGCCAATAAAACGAGGGTTAAAGGTGGTGGATGACTCATCCCTAGAAACATCCACGGTCAGAGTGGATGGGGCTCTGAGAAACCTGATCAAGTTGAAGATGTGCCTGCTCATAGCAAGGGGGTTGGACTAGATGGCCTTTAAAAGTCCCTTCAAACCCAAACCAGTCTATGATTTCTCTGCACAGGTTAAGCAATTGTGTTAATCTGAGTTTATATTGTCTGAAGTCTGGTACTTCATTGGCAGAATTTAATTGTCCACCACGATCAGTCTCTTACTCCAAAAGGAAGGAGCAACTGTTCATCACAAGGTGTTCTTCTTTACCTCATGCTGGTATACATTATATATACACATATACATGTTCTACCAGCAAATATAAATCATGCACTTCATCTAGAAAGCCAGTAAACCAGTAAGTAATTGCTTTCTTCAGTGTTCTTGCTACACTGTACTTGTTACCTGCCGTGTAACTGCTACTCAAACAGTGACAATGCAAAGGGAGGAATTAAACACCTTTTATTGTCTTCACATAATTCTATTTTCCATCCCTTTTAAGGTTTTCCAGATGAAAGTCACTCAATTTTTTGTGCTTTTCAGCACAGTAATTTGACATTCATTCACAATCAGATGTCAAATTTATTTTATGTACCTGCTGTATAATTATACAGTTCTCCTTGGTATTGAAAGAGTATGTATAGTAGAATAAGTTTGATAAAAATAATATATTTAGAGCTCCTAAAATTTTCTAGATTCCCTTGGCAGTAATAGGCCTTTAAAGAATATTATCACTCAATACTTACTATTACTTATTTTTTTTCACAAGCGATTCTTATAGGATACCAAGAGAAAGTCAGTTATCTTACAGTTCTGGACATGGAGCACCCAGAGGACTTCTGGATTACAATAAGTTAACCGGAATTGACATTGACAAGTCAGATCCAGCACTTCTTCGCAAAGTAGTAGAATTTTATATATCATAACTTCTTCCAGAACAAGGTTAGAACTTATGTTGGGGAATCTGCCATGAAGAATTTACTGAGGAATTTGTCTGCTCTGGAGAATCCCAGTTTACTCATCCTATGATAAAAGACTCAACAAGAAAAAAAAAAAAAAAAAAACAGAAAGAAGCCCAAACTATCCCAAACTATAATCATTTAATTCAACCTGCCAATTATTGTTTTCATGAAATGTCACTTTGCTCAATACTGGTGTCAGTGCTTCCCCTCCAGCTATAGAAAATATTTTAACTTGCTTACCTACTGAGATTTAAACAAATCTGTCTACTTCTCAGTTTGTTCATGCTCCAAAAATTTACTCTGTACTGTATGATAGAATCTATTAATTGCAGTATAAAGTACTGATTTCTGTCAAGGGTTTTACCCTAGTTGTAATATTTTCTGTTGTCAAAGATCTACATCTTTCTCCATGTGAAAACCATTTTATAAATAAAATTTAAGTAAGAGCCAATGCAATATTAGTGAGCTTTTTGACCTAAAAAATAAATGTTGTGAATTTTGGGCAGGAATAATCTGAAATTTAGAGGCAGGAGTGAAGATAATAATTTGGCTTTAAAGTTCTAATGAACTATATAGTAAAACTGAATTACACAATTAACCTTGGATGATAAACACTGATAGAAGGCAATTTTTTAACTCTCCAGTTTCCCCTTCCTCTGAACTAATGAGTAGTTCCAAAAGGACATCAATACTTTTCCTTCCATGTTAAATCCATGTTTCTTTTCATATTGAAAGAACAAGCTGGTGTGAAGAAAAAGAAATCTATGGTAAAGAGAAATGGGCGGGGGAAACAAAAATGAGGTTTTTTTCTGACAGTTTATTAGCAATTAAAAAATACAAAACCCATATCACAACAAACTGAGACTCTCCGCTCTGTAGGAGAAAATTCTCATTCTCATGTATAACTTAACTTTGTCATGAATTCTTAACAGACCTGTAAATTGAAAAATCAACATCTACTCAGGGATAGCAGGTGAAGGACGTGCAGGCTGGCATCAAATTTCCATCAGCCTTAACATGATAAAAAAAGGTCTTACCTTGTTGCCTGTTATTGTAAACATGTCCTGTGGAGACAAAACATTATAATTCTCTCTTTTTTTTTCTAAGCATTTTTATAGACAACCTTTATAAGAAGTTCCCTCTAGATTTTTTCATTTAGTATCGCAAATATAGGAATTTAGATGTGGAATGCAGGAGGGTACAGAAAGTAAAATCCTATCCTCCTTCCATGAGCTTCATAACACAAAAAACAACAATGTAGCATAAAGCACCTGCTGATCCTTCATATTTGTTTGTGTAGGAATTAGCTGCTACACAAAGACTGCGCTTCTGAATAGACTCTACACGTCTTTTGTAAATTTCTCTTTGACTCACATGGAGCTGCTTTGAAAAGGAAACAGCCTCAATATTGCTCTAGACACAAGATAACAAAACGTGTACACTGTATAGAAGAAACTAATGCACTGTGAGCATTAAAGGGCAAATTGCCATCCACTCAGCAAATCTGTGCAGAATTTCTCCCAGTGGTTTTCATGGAGTGACACATTAGCTAACAATCACAATTTAGCTCTGTTTGATCATTAGCAAAAGAAAGAAAAACAGTTTTCATTTCTCTACTACAGCTACTACACTTTCAGTCAGAAGATTTTGGAATTTAGCCACAAAACAATCTCAATTTGAATCTTCGGAAGACAGCTTTAGCATGGACATTAAAATTCCAGAGCAAACTCTGCAGACAAGAGTACTCATGAGACAGCCTCACGTGCCCTCATATGGAAGTGTGCCTTTTCTGTGGCTACATAGTTCATTTACACAGAGACATAACAACTTCGGCCTGCTCCATTTTTGCCTCTCTTTCTTTAAGTTTAAAAATTAAAATGCTGCAGGACAGAGCATGAGGGTTATAGTCTCATGAGCAATTAAAGTCTGGGTGGTGAATTTACTGCAGTGATAATATTGTAGTCAGTTATTTCTGTTCTAAGTTAGGAGCTTCTGTGGAGCATCTGGCCTCTGTCTGTGAAAAGTTCTCATATTTAACTTTTGAACAGGACTTATCACCTGGTTATGCCATGAGATTCAAATCATAAATCTCCCTTTTCAACAACAAAGATTTGCTTGGGTGACTCTCGGATAGCAACATCTGCTTACGCAGCAAATGAGAACTCTCTCCCCATAAAGAATGCTGTTCTGAGTATCTCAGGGTATATGGTGTCATAAAACCCACAACTGGAATAAATTATATGTTTCAAAGGTTACTTATGTAGGTGACAGACTGTTCATCCTGTGATTTATATAGCTTAATTCTACAGAACATATATACTGTATTCATGATTTATTTTTCTGGATACTACTTTCATGTAGGTACACAAGATATTTTTCCAAGCTCTTAATTTCATTTGCAATTACTTCTGACCTTCTTTTAAGGTCTGTACACTATTAAAGACTGACACAAATCAACTTACATAAAGCAATTCCAAAGGGACAAGTAATGTCAATAATGCAAATACAAGAGTGACTATATGTACAACATAGACATTAGAATAGAAACCAAGTAAAAAGGGTATGTTTCCTTGGCAGATTGGGATAAAATATAGCCCTGTTGAGTTCCACACCCTCACCCCACCCTCATTTTAAGGTTGCAATAAAACTATCAAAATAAAATATAAGTTCTCTGTAATGCGACAACCATATGTTAAGGAAAATGCAATTAACATTTTTCACATCTTTATAGGTCTTTTGGTCTCCCCAGTTAACCTAAAACATCCATGGTGTAGGTCTAGCCAGAGTATGAGACCACTTGCAAGAGACACTTTCTGGGAAATAATCTCAGAAGATTATGGTTTCAGAGAATAGAATAGCAAATTGATGGCTCAAGACTCAAGTTCCCATGACCCACCTCTACATCACTTTATAATAGAAATATTTTCAGCCAAACTATATTAGATATTCAGAGAAAATAACTCAAATTTGCTCAAGAGCAGGCAGACTGGTAGGCAGAGGAGAATCTAATTTTTCTCAAAATTAATTCCAATAGAAAATTTTTTCAATAGGAAAGACCAGCCCTCTTAGAAAGTGTTGACTAAACTAATTTTTGTTAAAGACAAAGAAAACAGTACCTTTATTAATATTTATCATGAATAGCATATTATAGGTTGCCATTTCTATATGCAATAATTGGAATAACGATATTATTTTGCTGATCTGTATTTCAAGGGACAGAGCTGACAGTTTCTCTTGGAGTAAAACTAATGCTCATAGCTGAGCATATCCTGTGACTTGAAGCCTATTGTTTTTCAAGTACTGGGGTAGCTTTTTTTTTTAAGTTACTTAGTATTATCAAGAATTTGAACTCTAAGCTACAAATGAACCTGTTGTCGCTATACAGTAATTGGAGCAAGCTACAAACTTATGCAGTTGTATCTGAAAAATTCATCCAGCATTAGTTTATGACTTGATATGTCCATTTAAGATAATATTCTCTCTTTTCACACCATTCAAGAGAGTGATAGCAAAATGAGATAGCTCTCTTCTCATTAGGGAATTCTTTATCTACTGATTGTCAATATTGAAAGTCAGGGCATTTTCCCCCAGCACTCATTATTCCGTGATGGCTGTAGTTTCAAGTCCATTCCCTTTTTTTATGTGAATAAAGAAACAACTAGAGAGCTTCAGCTTGCCAGAAATATCCTGAAGCAAAATCATCCATTCCGAATCAATGATGAGTTAGACAGTGCCCAACACCTGTTCAATCAGTGGGAAATAATTCAGCACAGGTGTTAATGGCAAGTCCAGTTTGCATAACTGCAGCTTCATGCCCTGGAAATTCAAAAGGTCATCATCAAGATTTTACAAAGACAAACTAATAAGCAAAAAACTTTGTAACAGTTACACGATAAAAATAATGTTACCAGATACTTAGATTTTAGATAGCATTAATTTGACACAATTATAAAATGACATAATTATAGAAAGTGAAGGTCTCTAAGCTATCTTTTGGTGCATCCTTAGTTTATTAATTTGGAAAACTATTCTGGATTGTTTTGTGAAAGTAAAAATTACTGTTCTGACTAAATTTTCAGTCTGGATATAGCCCATTACTTCAGAACATTTGCATAGAATTTATAGCAATAATTCTTTTGAAAACATGTGATAATAAATCTATTTTAAAAAGAGTGCATTCTAACTTTGTCTAACCAAGTTTTAGTTCAGGTTGCAAGAAATCTTTGGAGTCATTGAGTCATCTAGTAGGTTACTTGCTCACTGACCAGCAGAGATTTAACTCTCCCAGGAGAAGTATCCACAACTTCTCTGGGCAATTTCTTCCAGTGATTAACCACCTTCACTTAGGAATTTTTTGTTTAAATCCAGGGTAAATTTGCCTTGCTGTAACCTGTGTTCACTACTTCTTGGCTTTTTGTTGTGTACATCTGTCAGAAGTCCCTGTGGCCAACCCTTTAGGCAGCTGTGCATGGCAATTGGATCCCACACAGCCATTTCTTCTTAAGACTGAATAAACCCAGGTCTCAGACTCTCAGTTTCCTTTATGTTCTCTCTTACTCGCATCTCTCAATTCTGTTCTTCAGCCCCCAGCCACCACAGCAACTCTCCTCTGAACTCATTCTACTTTGTCAACATCTGCCCTGCACTGGGCAGCCTGCACTGAATGCAGCGACCCACTTGTGCTCTCACAAGTCCCACAGGACAGTGACCACTTTCCTCAACCTGCCACTGTCTTCTTCCTACTGCAGCCCACCCTGCCACCAGCTCCAGCGCACACTGCTGACCCATGTTCAAGTTATTGCCCTCCAGGACCCCTGCCCTGCACTGTAAATCCCCCAACTCTCCCATTTCTCTGAGGTGAGAGCTGGCTCCCAGGTTGTACTGGGGCACGGGGCTATTCTATTCCAGGTGCAGGACATTGCATTCCCCCCAAATTAACTTCATGGGGTTTTTACCCACCCTCTCTCCAGTCTCTCTCTCAAGGTTTCTCTGAAGTGCTTTCCCTTTAAGGTATTGATTGTTCTAATCAATTTGGTGTCATCATTCGAACTTCCTCTAGGTAAAGAAATGAAGAGTGACTAAGTGGAAGATCTTCACATGTTAAACAACTGACTGGAAGAAAGAAACCAGAAGGTATGACTATTTTACCATTACCCTCAGACAAGTCCTGTAGGATTATATGTTGAAGTCCCTGCTGCACAACACATCCATTCCAGGACTGGAAAAGAGGCTAAACAGTGAAAAGTAGCATTTGTTGTCAGTACCAAGTTACCTCCAGTAATGAAGATACTGCTCAGTTGTGGGGATTTGCAGTCTTTTTTTTTTTTTTAAAGATGCAGGAAGCCAAACTCCAAACCAAGAGACGTATGTTTAATATACATAAACATATGAATATATAGGGGAAAAAACCCTAAAATAAAATAATTTATGTTTAATAAAGACTACTGATAATTGTTATTTTTTAATCAAAAATAATTTTGTAAGATTTTTAGGTTATAAGCATGGCTTTGTTTGGTGCTCAGGTAATTTTCATTATGAGATGGAAGTTCCTAATTATTTTAATGTCCTTTACCAGCTAGTATATGCATATGCTATCAATGCTTTTAAAAATAATGCCACACAGTTATCATGGTGCGCATTCTAATGCATCTAACTCAGTGATCTAATTTATGTCTTCTTCCTAAAATATGCCAATGCCCCTGATGCAGTTATCTGAAAGCTGCAAGTGTCCTTTAAGCCAAGTCTGAGGAGCTCAGGATCCATTTAAAGTATGATATCCTTTTTCTCTCTTTTATTTATCCTTTACCCATAAAGCATGTCATTCCTGTACCTGTTATCATTAGTTAGTGCTATATTCATCCATTGCCTTTTAATGTATTGCCATTAAACTGGATGGCAAACAGTGGGCAGGGAAAATGATATGGTCAGTGCCCTGGGGATGTAACAGTAATGGATGGATGGACAGTAATGATTCACTTACTGCAATCAGTGCTACTCCCAGTCAGTTTTGTGATGCAATATTAGTTGCAGAAGAGATATCAGATGAGAGAAAAAAATTAGAAAAGTAGATTAGCCTACATAAATGGGAAGGAAATAGCAAATAGTTGTGGCTTGAACCCTTCTGTTTATTGCTGGGTTTTAAAGTTCGGAAATAGATGAAAATTATAGGAAGCACTAAAATGGAAATTAGCTTTTTCAAAAAGTTCAAGGTTGTTGTAGACATTTTGAAAGAAAATTATGTCTGTCCTTAATGCTTTTACTACAGGCCTCAAGACATAACAAAGCAAGGTGAAACAAACAGACAAGTTATGTTTTTTCATCCCAGATGAAGGCTGAGTGTCATTGGACCTGGAATAATTTCTATACACTGCATTGAGGTGTTGAGATAAAGTAATTTACATCGAATCCTCTCAGATCAGCTGAGAAGGAAAATAAAGCCACTGAATAGAGTAAAATTACCCATGTACACCAAACTGCAGCAGCATAAGTACTCGACTAGTAAGGACATACTGAGCTGGTTTAAAGCACGGTGAAGTCCATAGGACTTGGACAAGCTTCATTAGGGTTCTGCATGTGTCTTTTCTTCAAATTCTTTACTTCTAACTCATATAATGATAGTGAATTACTTGCTTTTTACTTCAGCTGTTTCAGCTACTGGGAGAATTATATGCTGATAATGATGATGATATTTTTTTTTAAATGCAGCACACTGTAAAACACAAAGGAAACACAAGATGGGGTAGAATTGAGTAGAAAGTTCAGAGATTAATAAAATGGCTCTATTTAAATGTTCATCTACAAAAGAACTTTGTAGTCATTAGAATGTTGCATTTATAATTAATTAATTAATCCATTGACACAGTACTTTTTCAATGCCTTTTTCTCTTTGAAATGAATTTTTCTGGTGTCACATCTGGAAAAAAGCTGGTTTGCAAATACTTCTTGGAATAATTACTAAGCAAAAGCAGACTGAACAGGAGGTGTAAGAAAGGCATATATTTTTGATTGATAGAAGGATGCAACACTGTAAGAATAATAAACAGTGTTTAGATAGCAGCATAAGAAGCTTTACAACTGTTTAACAAAATGTTTGTTACTATATAGATATAACAAGAAACTGAATGCTACTTTAGCTTTATAGAGTTTAATTTGCTTTTTTTCTGAAAATGGGCAAATATAACAGCTGTTTCCAGCCTTCAACTTTACAAACTTCACTCTCATCTAGCAAAATATTCTGCTAAGTTCCTGAAATTGGAGGTAAAGATGCAATTTCTGTACGTGTTAAACCAAATTGGAGGTAAAGGTGCAATTTCTGTATGAGTTAAGCCACAGAATTATGAAGACTATAACAACTGAAGAGTTTAAAACTGTATCCAGTACACTTCTTGCAAAGCTTAAGTGATGCATGTAATTACATTTTTTAATTCCATATAATATTTTCTAGCATACATGCATGTATATTACAGTTCTCTAGCTAAACATTCATTCTCTGTGCTTTTATGTAATCTAAGATTTAAAAAATGCAATTTTCAAGTAAACAGTATCAAAATAAACAAAGAATGAAGATGTAATCTACAAGAGCAGAGCTAAATGTAAACCTCTTTGCCAATAAGACATGTTGCAGCATGGGGAAGCCTGTTCTTCCATGGAACATGGGGATCATGGGCAAAGCAACAATCTGCTGAAAAAGGAATTGCTGCTCTGCTTCTACCCATTTTCCATGTCTGATGATCAGTGATTTTTTACTATAAACATGGTACAGTAATTGGTTAAAATAACCAAATTCTTTTCTGCTCCATCAGTTGTATTACTGTTTTAGTTCAAATGCACAAGCAGCTATTTAGAAGTTAAAGTAGATACTTTCCTTATTCACAAGGGAAAGTTATACATTTACCATTTTTCTGCTGCAGAACCAATCTCTTTGTTTCTCATATGAGTTTGTGCTGGATGGCTTGGGAATGCAGGAAGTTATGCATTGCCCTGGAGTTCAATAAGGTTTGGACAGATTTATGGATGAATGGCATGCTCAGGCATAATACAAAACACAGCCCACAGTACTCCCCAAAATCAATCAGTTTGAAATTTCTTCCTTTCCTCTCATGTCTTATCAAGAAGAAACATCCCATAGCATCCTCCAAAACCTTGGAATTTTTCTGCTCCATTAAAATGCCCAGACAATTACCTCCCACATCCTGCATGTATTGAGTGCTATTTTTCATGTGGGTGCAGCCAGTGTAAGACAAAAGGGGAAAGTCCATGCAAATTTTTGTTTAAGACAAATAGTAGTACAGTCAGAGCAGGTTAGATATTTATTTATGCCAGAATGAAAATTAAAATTTGTCTGTAGTTTATAGTAATTCACAGGATTTTAATAGTTTATGAGAAGAATTACTGGGCCAAGATGAATTGTCAGTTTACAAGTCAGGGTAGCCCCTCAAAAGGTAAAGTAAGTGTTTGGTTTCTACAAAATTATTAAACTAAGTGAACTCAGACCAGTAGGAGCAACCAATGTTGTTACTCAAGTTTTTTTTCCTTTTTTTCTTTTTTTTCTTTTTTTTCTTTTTTTTTCCAGATAGGGTTATACTGGACCATAAAAAAAACCCTCTAAATGTATCTTTTTTGTACTTCAGCATAGCCCATCATTGTCTGCTACAGTACCATTGAAATCTGGCTCATGAGAATTTTTTTACTTCAAGCTAATTCTGCTTTGGAGGGCTTTTTTTAACAGCCTTTTTAGAGTAAACTCAAAGTAACCGACTTGCATATCTTAGATCCCTGCAAAAAAATCTTCTCGGTCACTGTGCTACCCAAACGACCTTCTTGATCATCCTGGTCACTATAATAGACATTATTGAGTGGTTTCAAGAAAATTCATCCCTGCTTTGCAGAAAGGTCCCTTAGAAAGATAGAAATGGAGAAGTGTCAAGAAGTTATCATTTTGCAATAAAAAATAGGTTTCACATCACTAGTCTGCTTATAATTATGGTGATGAGACTTGCACACTCACCTTCAAATTGCTTCTCATTTCTTAGTTGCTTCATCCAGCCAAGACCAGTGTTCAGCTGTCTTTTTCCCTGCAGAACTGAAAAGCAAGAAACAAGTGCTCCCAAGATACTAACTAGTACAAAGCTAGGGCACACAGCAAGTGGAAAAATCAACAAAATACATATCAGGTAGTCTTCATCCTCAAATTTCTCCTCACGTCTTCAGATCAATCTCCACAGAGCAAAACTATCTGGTGCGCTCCATATGAAATCAAATTGTATTGGCTTTAACACAGGTATTGAAGTATTGTTTGCTCAACACTTCAACAAGCCATGGGCAGAATATATTCTTTGCCCTAGACTCCTGTCATGCCTGTCCTAAAATAAATAAATAAACAAATAGTTGTAGCTGCCTGGAGGCTGAAATGACTTTTAAACTATTTTAATAGTGTTATTGCTGGGCTTGTTGTTGTTTTTATTTCATGCCTAAAATGCTAGCTGAAATAATTTTAAAGGTCTGTTGCTGAGGGTGATGTGATGTGTCTGAAGAAAGCATCACTGATGGAGTCAGAACAGCTACCTCTACTTAAGTCAGTTACCCTTCTGTGTTCTCTCTTCATCTAAGTGGCAAGAGCAAGTCCATATTTTCCTGCTCTGCTTTACCATGTTGTCTATTTCTTATGAGATGCCTCGTGTCTCTCTAGCTGCTTGTGGCAGCAAAGCCTAAAATGAAACTTAAACTTGACCTGTTGAAGAACTGAGGCCTGGAATTTGGTTTAGTGTTCTTTATTGTTTACAAAACACCTAGATTCATCCAGTGTCATATCTAAAATATGTTTAATTAAGTTGTTAGTTGTTGATTTCAGGTGACTGCTGATCACACTGACAGAAGCAAATAGGTAATTGGTAAGCAGGAGCTCAGAACAACAGAAGAATTCTAAGAATTACTGCAATTATGTAAAATCATGCAGAACCAATAATAAGGAAAAAATAAATTTTCCCCCCACCCTGAATATACAGGAATAAATGGGAAAAAAATGGAGAAAGAGAACCATACATATTAATGAGACAGCACCATCTAATCAAAACCCATTGTCTTCTGCCAGCTCAATCAACAAATTATTATAGAAGATAATGTTACACTTAGGAACTCTAAATGTTTATAAACAGCCCAATTACTATACTGTAGTAACTCATCCTCAAATGCAATCAGGTTTAATATTTTATCAGAAGAACAGACGAAGAAATTTGTATCAGATCAAACAACTACATAGACAAAGACATTTTTGCTTATGTTGAATAAATTTGTTAAACAAATGCATGTGAATTTTGTTAGTTTCTCAATAGCAGAAATAAAAAAAACAAACATCAAGTCACCAATTTCTAAAGATTGTCCAGACTGCAACAATCTTAAATACCAAAACCCGGAAAGAACCCTAAAATCCCAATTGGCATAGTATCAGCTCTTTTGTAAACAACCAAGATGTACCAGTCAGCTGTAGGACAAGATAGTCAAATTCAGTCACTGTGTGTTACTCCAGTAACCAGTGAGGAAGGTTCCACTGAATTTACTGGAAAAAAAATAGATGGACTTCAACTGTCAGCTTTACCAAATTTCTCTGAAGTGTGTTTAAAAGCTCTATTAAATGCATCCCAGCTTTCAGGTACATTTAAAGGGCATTAGTATAGAAGGTTTTTTTCATCTCCAGTTCCTATGAGCCTATAATTAATGGAAATAAATATGTATAATTGCCTATGACTGCAGTCTTTCCCAGCAGCACTAACTCCCCTCAGCAGTGATTCTGAAACCAATTTATTATTGTGGACTAGGTATCACCTTTGCTTCCTTCTTCTTTACTGTTCTCTTCCCTTTTGGTCCCACGAGACAAATTATCTAGTGACAAACAGAATTATTCAGGAACCGTAAAGGCCTATCATGTTATTTAAACACTGAAGAGAAGCAGTTATCTAAACCTGGGAGTGACAGCTGTGACTGCCAGGACTTGTTGCCAGCTCTAGGAATGGCTTGCTCCATGTGCTTGCCAGCTTTTCTAGCCTCTCTGTAAAATGGAATTAACATTTTTTGATGTCACAGATATAAGTATTTTGAAGTACTTTGAGGACATGGAGCACTTTAATACTGTTAAGTATCGTACTTTAACTACATAGACCAAAGAAGAGAGTTTGGATTTCTTTTCTCTTTCCCCACTGAGACGTTATAATTCAGATTAAACCTTATTTTGACCCAAGTATGAATCTGAAACCAAGGATGGATGCAAAAATCATGTTTTCAAGGGATGTTTATGTCTAAGTAGAGGAATAGTAGCCTACAGTTTCTCATTACTCATCTAGTTCCGTTATTAGCTTTTCACTTTAAATCTTTATCTTCTCAAAGTTTAAAAAATATTAAGAGATGAGGATCAAATGAAATTAATCATATCAATTTTCCCCATAAGTATTAAACAGTGGTATTCTGAGGCTTAAGTAGAAAAAAAAGGAAAATAGAAAACACAATCCGTGATGTCAGAGTAGACCACTAGAGTTAACCAAGTCTGTAGAACCACTTTTCAAGGTACCTCGATGAAAAAAACCCCTACGTTGAATTAAAATAGAATCAAGCTTGTGCATAAAAGCAACTAAAATCACAGAATCAACTAGGTTGGAAAGATCTTTGAGATCATTAAGTCCAACCTGCAATACAGGGAGTATAAAAACTCTTTATATGATAAAGTTTTATTCCAGTGAAATGAAATGCAGCACTGAGAGACTTATACCGTATGATACAGCACCTAGCAGAATTAGAAATTTTGACTTGAAAAATAATGTAGGACATGGCAGACATGTTGTATCAAAGTATTTTCAGATCATGGACATTTCCTTTCCAAAAAGATACTGGTATTCGGCATCCTGGATCTTGTTCAAACTGCTCATGCATTTTTACAGTCCATTGTATGGAAGAGAATGTCCCTAAAGCATCTTGCTCTGTGTAAACTGCAAACTGAAGACAGAAAAGATGCCCAGCTTGCCAGGGTGTTTATTTTTATTTCAATGCAAGCAATAAGCCAAAGGATCTGAAAATCTCTTGTAGCGAATGCACACCTGAGCGTATGCCCATACTGATGTAAATGGGCCTGGAATGCCTGAGTCCAGTTCGCTTTGGATTAACTGTAATAGAGGATACAAGGAAGATAATGAAATAAGCTCAGAGAATCAAATTTAGTTTTCTCAATGCAGTTATGACTAATAGATACTCATAAGACCCTTCTTAAGACAAAGACAGAAGCAGGTGTAACCACTGTATACACAATATCATAATAAACTATTCATATAAATTTATTTCATATTTCTGTGTGTAGCAATGTGTGTAAATAAACATAGCATATAGAACCCTCACAAAAGGGTGAGCATATTTCTTCTTCATTTCCTATGTAATCTGTGACTAAATATGAAAAGCAAAAAACTACCATTGATTTTCAGCACATGAAAACTAGGTACCAAGTGAAATTATACAGCAATGTATTTAATTCAAAACAAAACAAAAGTTTCCATATAACACTTAAACTGAGAAACTTGTCCTATGTTTATAGAGATGCTAGATATGGATTTAAAAAATGAAGAAAAATAAATAGAAGGAGAGGTCATCACCTCTTTAGAATTTATTTACTAAACATAAGAATCTTATTCTGGCTCAAAAAACCCCCAAATTATTAATGCAATTTTGGAATTTCATTGTCAAACTAGAGAGAGCGAGAGGAGACATGACTGAATTTCTGAGGATATTGGGACCAGATGTTAAGTCTCAAGGGGTGCATCTTGGTCAAATGGTCTGAACCCACAGGGACAAGAAGTAACCCCAGCAGGACATTACTAGCCCAAATTCTTGACAGACAAATCCCAAAGTTTCTTTTCCTTATGCCTCTTTCCTTAATCGCCTTAAGGAACTTCAGCCAGTTTGAAATAATAGAATAGAAATCTGTCACATTCTTTTGTGAACTTTGCCTCAGCTCCTGCATTCTTCTGGGAAGGAACTGAATTTTTGTGTCTCACTGTCAGTAGCAAACTATAATATATGGCCAAAATACTTAAATATTAAAGACTAACTTTAACAAGGGTGAAGTGACAATTAAAACTGAAGATCCAAGCGAAAGATAAAGAAATTTATTCAAACTCCAAAGAAATCTGGAACAAGTAACCACTGAAAGTGAATGATTCATATTTGGAATTCCTATGGACCTAAAATTCTATGGATAATATAGGTAGTGCCATAATATATCATGGTTTTCCACTGTAAACAATTAAGTTAATTTTGCTGTGTTGCCCAAATGTAATTTACAGTAGACCTGTAAATTCTAAGAGGGAGGTAAATAAGGATTGGCTATAGTACAGCTAATTAGTAAAAGATTAAAAAATAAAAGATAAAAACTCATGCCTAGTTTATTGCTTTTTTCCTCGAAAATATATTGAAAATGCTGACATTACTTCAGACAGCGTAAGATTTATGTATTTGGAGGCTAACAGTATTTTCATCCTATGTCTGTACTCTCTCCTTCACAGCTGTCATAAATGTTCTGTAACATTTCAAATTTTATTATGCTAATTACATCTAAAATGCTTGTGTAACTAATATGTAAGTATATTGTAAGCTTGTGCACAGCTAAATGAACTTCTGAAGAAATTGCAATACTTCGTAATTGCAATGTTTGTACATTATATAATTATACTGAGTTGCATTGGGTCTAAAAAAATTTGCACATACTGTACAATCCCTGAACTTAATGAGTACACATAGTTTTAGAACTGATTCACGGTTTATGCTCTCAGTGACATTAGAATTAGATAAGATGTTAGTCTATCAATCCTCCTCAGCATTTTATCAGTGAGTGGCATATTTCTTATAGTTAGACATGCCAGTTCAAATGGAGTACACACTGTATTTAACTGCAATTGTAATTTATTTCATGCGGACTTAAAATGACTGACTTGTACTCAAATTATATATAGAAAGAATTAAAAAAAAAAAAACCACAAAACTATTGCATATATTTAACCCAAGAAATTCTGTTATTTCCCAAAAAAAGCAACTCTTTTTTTGGCAAATTAACCAACATTGCATACCAGAAAGACAGATAAAAAACCATAAATGATCTCTTTTTTTCCCCAGTTCATTGTGACACTCCACACTTTAAAGCTGTCTATACTTTGCTTCTCTGATGCAAAGAAACAAAACTTCAATACTTCAGCTCTCGGACTGTTTCTGAAACATTCAACTTCTTGGATGTCTGATGGTTTTGATTTTGTTGGTGTTTTTACTAGGGTTAGTGCTGACTTTATTTTGTATTTTCAAGGCACTCTCTCTGGATGCAGACCTTTTATCTAAATCCATTTTAAGCATCTTCTGCTTCAAATTCCTAAACAGCTTAGGTGAATGCCTTTCTCAGAATCTCACTAATTCTTTCTTCTTTCTGGTCTTAATATATTTTTTACACATATTTTCTTAACCACATTGTAGTCTCATTTAACAGAACAAACCAAAAAAACCAACCAAACAACCACCAAAAAAAAAAAGAAAAAAAAGAAAGAAAAGGAAAACAACAAAACAAAACAAAAAACTTTCCTTGAAGAGACTGACTTTTTGACATTCGTTGTCTTTTGCTCTTGTTCTTCTCCCTTGGAAGTTTGCCTTGAAGGTGGATCTCTGTTAAGGGAGCAAAATAGTCCCATTAGACTCCTAAGGACATATCAAGCCAAAACTACTACAAATGGTTCAATGGTGGTATGTGAATTAGAGCCTCTTCTTTAGTAATCTAGGGCTTCTCTGCCAACCAACCCTGTGGCCAATTCTAATAACCACTGATATCTGCCACATGACATTTTTTGCAATCTCTTTTCTTCTCAGAATATTTTTCTTGCTTAAAACTTCTTAATCAGCAAAGACTGACTTCATTTGAAAAAGGGGACATCTCTCTTTATTCAAATTACTCAGTCTGTGCTACCATCACTTTGGGATCACAGCCCAACATAAGAGACAAAAATTAAGATCTAAATTAAGATCTAAATTCCAGAATGGAATGCAAGCTACAATAGAGTGTGCTATAAACACATGCTAAATTCCTATGTTGCACTCCAAATTTTCCCAAATTTTCATATATTAAAATATCTGAGTACTAGCAATCATCTGCCTGTATTCAGTAACAATATTTTGGACATTTCTGCTCCAAGTACCAGTTCACCAAGCAGAAAGAAAAATGTATTCCATCTGCCTTGAGTACCACATAAAAGAGGGAGCAAGTTGGCCTGAAGTATCCCCTCTTCTCTTTAGACTACTGTGCTGTTGGCAGGAGTGTATCCTCTTTCAACAGAAGAAGAAAAGAAATGATGATAAAAAGGCAGACACTCACAAAAAAAAAAAGTTTGGCCTTTCTGAAACAATAATCTCTGCAGGGATGAAAGAGGAGATATCAGCCTGCTTTCCATGAAAAATAAAACAAAGGCATGTGCTACACTACATATTCCTGTACATCTAGTGGGAGGTAATTGAATTAAAAATACCCACCCTAAGGTGAAAAATAGTTCCTGTGCCTGTATTTGCTGCCCTAAAACAAAGGCTTCTGGGTATATGACATGATTTCAGGAATTACTTTTCCCACCTCAGGCAATATTTTACAGCTGCTACCACAGGTGCCAAAGTGTACCAGAAAGGAAGATACCAATAATTAGACGCATATGGGTTCTTTCTGGGGATTTCAAATGAAAACTGGACTGGTTGAGATTTATGGAAAGGCAGAGTCCAGGCTGTTCAGATGTTACTTGGGCCTTGGGTCTTCAAAAAAACATGAACAGTTGTGGGTTGCTATAAGATTGTTCATTGCAGGAATACATCAGTCTTGAAGGCAAAGAGCTCAAAGTGTTAAAGTGCAAAGGTCTTCTGGCACAGAGTCCCAGGCAAGAGCTGCAGTAGCAGGGCTGCTCTCTGGTATGGAGTCCCAGGTTCCGTGCAGGAGCAGCAGCAGCAGCAACAGTTGTTCTCTGCCACAGAGCCCCATGTCCCGAGCAGCAGCAGCAGCAAGAGAGTCCAGTGTTCTGAAAAGCAGCAGGGACCAGCCTTCTCAGCCTTCTTCCTTCCTTTCTTCTTATGTTGTCTTCTTCGTCTTTTCCCCTGCACTCATTTCCCTCTCTGAGGAACTCAGAGAGGCTTGCATTCCAACACAACTATAGGACTAGGGACATGGGAGCTTGAAAATAAAAAGAGAGTCAGATGAGAAACCACAGAGGAGGAGAGTATTTAAGGAAAGCTTTTCAGAAAAAAAAAAAAAATAGGTAAGGAGACAGCCAGCCTACCAGAAGGACTCACAAGAAAACTAGTTAGTTAAATATATAGGAAATGTAAGAAAGGATGAAGGAAACAGACAAAAGGGATTTATGCCCAAAATATTACATTCAAGAATCAAAATGAGGGCAAAAACACAAACTGTGTAGGAATGATGGTTAAAGTAATACCCTACATTGCCACCACTTGTTTCTTTCCACAAATGTACTGGATGACACTTTCCAGATATATTCTCTCAATATTTGGCACTTACAGATCCTTGCTGTTTGTGAGGAAACACACCTTGATTTGTGATGTGACTGAACCTTTCTCTGGATCTGCTAATGCACAAAATAGTTTTAATTGTCTATTTTTCATTGTCATCCAATCTGCGTTGTACTTTGTGGATTCCCTCACACTTTGTGTGAACACTAGATCAAGAGAAACAAGCTTTATTTTAGAAAATGAAAGACCTTTGTTATAAAGGTCTTTATAACAAAATGAGACATAAGTTTCCCTTGATGAAGACAAAAATATAATTTTAAGAACTCCACAAGAACCCCCCCCCAAAAAACGAAAAAGAAAACAAAATAGCAAGCAAGCAAACAAACAAAAATCCTCAAATAAACAAACAAACCCAAAACCTGACAACAATAACAAAAAGCCCCAAAACAAAGCAAACAAAAAAAAAGCAACCAAAAACATCCCCACTGCTTTGGATAAATCTCAGCACTGCCTTTTAGATGTTTCTTTATATTACTGAATTTAGCATTTGGGTAATTTGTAAATTAAGGCTGGATCATCTCTCTATGCGCTATAAGCTGCACCCTCTTTTCTCTTTTCCATTTATTCTGATTCTATCTTTACTTTTACTTGGTGTTTTGTAATCCATTAAGAAGATAGTTTGAGTAATGGACTTCCTTTCATAAGTATGGCTGCAATAGCTAAAAATTTCCCTTTAAATACAAAAAAATATTTTAATGCAGGCTCTTAGGACTCACTAATTGCAAATAAAGAGATCTTTTTTTTTTCCTCTTCGGAGAGATATTTCTAGTGCATCAGATTGCTACACTACTTTGCAGATTGTACCTCAGAAAGTTTGCATTTCCCACACATTTTATTAAAATTAATCACAATCTCATTGTTATTTCTTCCAAGACACCACACAGAACATAATGGATTAGCTGTCAGGCTTGTTTCTTCTGCACTCCATTACCTTTTGTATTTTCAGGACCTTTAATATAATATGAGGAACCTCACTCCTGAAGAGAAAAGGGAATCAGGACATTAAAACACTCCTTTTCTAATCTGAACATTAGATCAAATTACTGATTAAGAACCACACTGTGTTGCTAGGAAGTAGCCTTTTACAACGGATCTCTGTTAATTCTCTTTGCTTAATTTTTATTTTGCTCCCTGGCTATGTCTTACACCATTCCAACTGGCTCTCTAAAAGACAAATCTTTTAAAGAGAGGCCTAATCCCCAACAGTTTGGAGGCAAGTCAGTCTTCTTAGTTCCTTGGTTTCAGAGTCAAAGATCAGTCTCTGAGATGTTGTTTAGCCATATTAACATAGTGGCTGAATAAAGACTGAATGAAACAAGGGGTATTTTAAGAATTGTAAAGGTGAGCAGGCACAACACAAGAGGCAAATTAAAAGGAAACATTAACGGCAACTTTGTTGTTATAATACTTTACAGACTGTGCTAGGTATGACAAAAGAACAGAAAAGAAATATAAGCTTGAACTGCACAAAGCTTGTGATCTGGTTTATAAGAGTGTCACCCCAAATAGGACATTATCCAACAGTTAGGGAATAAAAGAAAGTAAATCCTGAGCTGATGCTACCCAGTAGTACAGGAGAGCCCAGTTATTGGAAAGCAACAGATAGCATCAATATTTTTCATACTCCTATAAGCAAAGGAGGTTTACAAAGAAGGAAAAGCAGTGAAAAGTGAAAAAAAACAAGCAACAAAAAGAGGAGAAAATAAGAGAAAAGGTACCCCTGAAGTACATCCACAAAAATAGTTCCAAAATCAAGGAATACTTTTGTCCTCAACTTGAGACTTCTGGCCATATTCTTAGAGCTATTTTATGCAATTTTTGTAATGAATTCAATGGTTTTAAATGGCTGAAATTACCAGAAGATTTTGCTAAATATTTTCGTGTTGTTGTAGTTATTCAGCTGAAGAATTAATCTTCAAGAATGCAACAAATTTATCAGTATTTCCTATAACAATTAGATGCAATGAAACTTATATGAAGTTAAAATCTTTATGCTTTTGCTGGAAATAATTGTTACATCCCAACAGAAAGATGCCCATCGGTTACTCCTGGTGAGATTCCATTGTGTTTCAACACAAATTGAATATGCAATCTTCATAAAGTCATTATAGTTTAAATGAATAACGAGGACTCTATTTGCTGTGATTTCTGTTGCTGTTAAACCAGGCTTTTGGTCTTTAAAGGAAGTTACATAATACTGCTCAGATTTTTCTGACTTTTAAGTTGTATTGCTATGATTTTTCGAATCCTCAGTGATACAAATAGTGCAAGTTTCCATTGTGCCTTCTGGAGGGTCATGAGTACACTAGTAGAAGCACTAAATGAAAGCAGGATGCATTGTGCTAACAGAAGCAGGAAGGTTTCAAATAAAATGCCCAACAAAGTTTGGCAAACAATCTCAACATCCTTCTCCACTGACAAATGCAAGCACACACGTTTCAATACAGTACTCTCTTTGTTTCAATACTTTGTATCTAACAGCAGCCAATGCTGAGTCATCCTAGGCATGAACAAGAAAATGCAAAAAAAAAGCTTCTATTTGCCCCATGCAAACAATTACAAATACCAAATGAACAAAAGTCCGAGGTCTGCACAGCCTGTGGGCAGAAGCTTAAAACTCATCTCTTCAGGGCTGAACAATATTGGGCAATCAACTAAACAAATTGTAAAAAATAAGATCGGCTTCAGGAATAAATTTTAATCACATTTTGGAGAAATATCCAAAGTTTGTATTACCTGCTGTCCTCACACACTCAATGGATGCAGGAATCATGTGGCCATCCCATTTAAGATGCTCTACTATAACTTCATTTTGATATGAGAAAGAAATTTACACTGAGAAAAACAGTTCACTGGAAGAACCTCCCTAAGCACATGACAGAGTCCCCATCACTGGAGGTTTTCAAGATGCAATCTGACAGGTTATGAGATAATCTCATCTAGGCTCCCCTTCCCTTGAAAAGTTGGAATAGACATTCTTTCAAGGTCCCTTCCATCTGGTGCCATTCTATGATTCTGTAGTTGTACCTGCGGCGTGTTGACCTTAGTCCGCTGTCCAGCACTTACCCAGTCACTCTTCTGAAGAGGAAAGAGGGAGAAAATAAGGTTAAAAAGCTCATTAAGCATTAAAATAAAGACAGGAAGTTCTGCTATCAAATACTGTCATAGACAAAACAGACTTGACTAGTGAAAGATTTAACATAAGGCTAATTTAATTGGATTTGGATATTGAGAAACAAAGACAATGTTAAAGCAGCACTGGGCTCCACTAAGAAGAGTCTGATTCCATGTTATTATTCTTTCCTATCATGCAGTTAACAAATCATAAGATATCACCTGCGCCTGTACTTAGCCTCTCCTTGTAGATCATAGATACAGATACCTTCACCATGTTTATGGCTTTTTGTTGGAATTTTTATATTTATTTATATTTTTATATTTTAAGTTAGGCAAGATGAACCCCCTTATTTGACTTTACAGGATAGCCTGTAATTCCAGAAAATCCATAGAGCTTCTGCTAGTGCTGTGTTCGTCTACAGAAGAACATAATAAATGGAGCTACAATCCCTTCTCTTTTTCTATCCTCCATTCACCTTCTGTGACCAGAAAGAAAAGAGCTGTCAGAAGACACCAAACTGTTGTTTCTTTCATTTTGAGTACTGAGTTCAAGAATCAGCAAACTTTTTTCTTTTATTATCATGAGACGAAATTTCATGTCAAAACTAACCTTAGTTATACATGTCTTTGACAAAGACAACTGTCAGTAACAAAAGTGGTTTTTCCTTTCTATCTGAATTCCATTAAAAAAATTCTACTGCAACCTTGTTTATTTCCAGGGATGTAATTCTGGACTATGTGAGTCTCTGAATCAATAAAAGCATAAGCTTGAAGTTAAAAAGCTGTAAGCTATTTATCTCCTGTATTCTTCTATAAAGGTTCGGAGAGGGATACACTACTTTGACATATTGCAATTCACTCCAAAAGCTGAAGTATATTCATAAAAATTGTTATTAATTTTCATTAATTATTCATTTCATTACTGTGTTTTGAAGTGAAAATAAGTACTATCCAGCTACAAGAAATCCATCTCCAAATTTCACAGTTATATTTCATACATTAATCTCTTTCCCCTGGGCAATAATTGTAGGACTTAGATAGCATTTTGATGGAAATCATGTAACTTTGTTTCATTCCCTCAGCTGACCAGCAGCTTGCTAGGGACACAGCACATAAGAGCTTCTTAGTTTGCACATAATATCTGCACCAGAGAATCAGCTTTTTACAGTTCTGTCTTCTGTTGAAAAATACCACTATTTAGTAGTTCAGAAACTCAAAAAAAGTTAAAAAAAGTAAAAAAAGTAAAAAAGTTTTAGGGATGTAAAAGCAGTACTAATGATTAATGGTTGCTTATTCTCTAAAACAAACAGTAAGTGTAGAAGGAAATTTGACATTTTCATCAATTTATTCCGTCTTTGGTCAGTACTGTCAATCAATAACTAGGTATAGTCAAGCTTGTATTTCTATGTGCTCCAAGTATAACATGGCGACTGAAAATTGCTATATATTACAGGTCTCTCTGTTCCCTACCAGTAAGCATTGAGTTCTAATTCAACACAATTTCAGTATTATCCAGCCCCATACACAATAGGAATTGATGATCTGCTCTTTCACCTGTTTCTGTTCTTTGTGACAAATTGATCTGATAAACCAGAAAATTAAACTGTGTCTGGAGAAGCCAGACTGAACTCTGCCAAAAATAGAAGAAATGGGATATATACTTATTTGGATCAGGCAAGCATTTTGATGAAACCTTAACTATAAATCATAATGACTAATCAAACACAACAGTGTTGAGAATGACATACAGCACACTTTGAAACACAGATGTGAAAAAAAGTCAGCAAAAATTCAACTAGAAATAAAAGCAGGAGATATAAACTTGAAGAGTGTGATTACCCTTTTAATTGTGTAACTAGCCTACCCCAAAATCTTCCATTGAATTAATGAGGCCATGTTTTCTTCACCAAACAATGAAGAAGAAAATAATAACCATAACAAAGCAGAAACTAGAAATCTTAGCAGTGACTTAGATGATGACTTTCACACCTGAAATAACAATGCAGCAAAAAAGATGAGCAGTTTGAGAGTATAATATGTACTGCAAATACTTTGCTTATTTACTTATATACTTTGCACGCACTTAGACAAAGTAACAAAAGAATGGATAAAATGTGTTAGAAGTTGCAAACCCTCAATATAGAGTTATTTATGCATTGTCAAAGCACAGAATTTTTCAAAAGAAATTAGGCTACTAATATCCTGCAGAATTTATAGTATTCCTGAAAAGAGTATAAAATGCAGCACTTAACTGGTTATTGAGGAGGAAAATATTTCAAAAAAAATACTGTTTTGTCTTGAAGAATATTACTATCTTTCCCTTCTGTTTCATACAGTAATGGAACTAAAGAAATTAATGACTCCTTTTAAACTTACTTCATTCCACTGAATGACATGAAGTAAGTGTCTCATTCCACAATATTCTTCAGTAAGGAAATTCCATTGACCTCAGAATTCAGCTCTGGATATATGCAAGAATGGAAACTTTTATTATTTTTTTCCCTGATGGTCTTACCCAAATAAAAATGGCAGCCATCTTTTATATCAGGCTACAGAACATGAAAATCAGCACCTCAGAGCTGAGCTTTGACTACCTTCCTTTCTACTGTCAACAAGCACTGTGATGAGTTTGCATTAAATTTGGACTTCATTAATTTAGGAAGAAAATGTAAAATTTCACTGAAGCTCTGAGTTACACTGCAGTAATTTCATTTTTAAATGATGTTCAGGAATCTGCATCACAGATGTAGAACTGGAAGTCTGGCTATGTTTTGATCCTCCTTACCGCTCATATGTCTTTAACTCACAGACAGATATTATCCTCCTGGTATCAGAGACCTGAGAAACAAAACAAAGGGATGAGCATTTAAAGGGTTCTAAAGAAAAAGGAAATGTCTGCATGATTGTGTTATGTTGCTTTAGGCCTTTATCCAAAGCCCACTGAATGCAATGGATGGATTCCTAAATATTTCCAGAGGGTATAGAACCTTATTTTCTGCCTGATTCTGGTGGTATAAAAACTGTGAGATAGGGTGAAGTAGAGTGGGTAGAGCCTTCCTGTTCTTCTTTGAGCAGAATGCAAGGAAACAGGATCTTCAGAATTATGCAACATCAAATGTAACAAAAACAAAAAGCCAAATTAGCAAACAGACACCCCACAAACCAACACATACCAAAGGAAAAAAAAAGACAAAAAATACCCAAGATACCCCCCTCAAACAAACAAACAAAAAAACCCGAACCAAAACACTTAAAAAATACAGCAATGCAGTTTTCATTGTCCTTAGCATAAGACAAAGTTATAGGTGTAAAGTAATTGTCACTCAGAGCATATAATCATCCACAAAATTATCACAAATGAAGGTATTACAGTTTTTTGAATCTTCCCTCCTGAGTAAGCTGAAGAGACTAGAAAAAGCACAGAAATTCAGTACAGAAATTTCCTGAACTGGCATGTTGAAAACAATCAACTTCACCATCTCATTCCCCTTCATCACCTCTCAAGAAAAGCAGAGATTTACATGCAATTTGCAAAGAAGGTTTTTCCTCACTCTACTTATCTTTAAATCAAAATGCAAGAGGGAAAAAGCCCAAACTGTAGTTTTTTCCTTTGTTCATAGCACGAGAAACATTTTTCTTTAATCACCCACTGGTTGAATTTCTCAGAACATACTTGTTCACAGTTTTAAATAGCAAATAAATAAAATGTATAGTCAATAGGAGCACTATAATTTGCTAGCATTATAATTTGGCAACATAAGCTTTATGTCAATCAGTCACCCTCTGCTACTTTGTACAAACATCTGTTTTTTGGAAAAACTTCAATACACCCTGGCACCTGAAGCTGAGAGAAGTATCCAAGTCACTCTACCACAGAGATGAAAGCGAACATTCATCTGTAACATAACAAATAGAAAAATGGATAAGCAAAGAAAACAAGACCACAACTAAGTGCTTTCCCATATCTAGTCTACACAAGCATTACATTCTGGTGGCATTATATTCAACAGAAAAAGAAGGGACTCTTTGTGTTAAAATAACCCTGTAGGTTCAGAATTAAGATGACACCTGGAGGAGGCAAGGTTCTATATTTTTGCCCATAGAGTGCAGAAAGGCAAAGAAGATGATATAATACTCTGTTAATCTCTGTTCTGAAAATATTAGTTTTACTTTTAAGTTAATATGGAAATATAGTTCATGGTAGTGTATTACAGCATGTGCCATAGTCATTGCTTAATGCAGCTGCAAACGCCATTCAAATGGAATGGCTGTATTGGATTTTCTATACACATTATTATTATTTTTGGTTTGGACGAGGTCAGGAATCAACAGGAGCAGTTGTGTGGCTCACAAGACAACAAAGTTGGCAAAAATGACAAAATTGTCATTTTAATTGGAGTAAATGTGAATTTTTCTACTAAATTAAAAAGGTGGTTACAGATATTACATTACCAATGAGTCTTCAGATACTGCAGACAAAATACAGCTGCACCTTGTGCTTCCCTGGCACAAGACTGGCTAAGTATGTGCCCTGAGACTCATGATGATCCAGTGTTAAAGCACATTAAAACTACAGTTCTGTTTTACATTCTGTGATGACAGACACTCCAAACACAGTAATTTACAAAACCACAAATCTTTACTCAGGTCTTCAAGCAAGTATCAAGAAGGCTCACAATAAATAGAGCTGGGCAGCAAGGTCTCAGAAATCAGCCAACAACATCTCAGGAAAACAGGAATGACAGAAGAATTTATGGAGTTTTAAGCAGTTTTGTGTCATTATGGAATAGAGAACATTAAGTCCTTGTAGATGATTATAAAGACAACACTGACCAAAACATTACGCATCTCGATGAAAGTGCTGAGAAAAATGCATATTCATGAGACAATCTGCATACACTGCTTCCATTCCAACCCCATTGCAAACACCGTGCTCCTTACACAGAAACAGTAACTGCCTTGTTCCAAGGCAAGAAATACTCACTTGTCAAATCAAACTGTTAAATCTTCATTTTCCATATTTATAAGGATGTTCCAGGATCAAGTTGGAGTGCCCAGCTGAAAAAACAGAAAATAAGACCTACAAATGCAAAACTCACAAATACCCAGGATCCTTCTTGAAACTGAATGCTTTAAAAGTAGCTTGAATGAATTCCTATATATGTGGTAGGAGGTAAAATTCAACAGTATACGTTAAGCAAAAAGGAAATTTTTCATCCTACTTGACCAAAAAGCCATGGAGTCTTGGAATCAGAGTGAAGAGGTAGATTTCTGGCTTAATCAGTAAATTTCTTGCACAATAAAATGGGAAAACAAATGTCAGTGTCCACTGCAGAATTCTATTCTGAAGAAAGGAAACCCAAACTAAGGATCTCCAAATGCTTAGGCAGAACAAATTTAAGAAGTTCAACACGGTGAAGTGCTGGAACCTTACTTAGGTCACAGCAACCCCATACAGAGCTACATGCTTGGGGAAGAGCGACTGGACAAGTAGAGAGAAATAAGGCAAAGGTTTCATTTATTCTCAGTACCTCTTGGTGAAGAGGCATGGATTGGTGAGGGCAGATTCACTTGATTCATAAGTTACCTAGGCTTATCAGTCTATTCTATTGTCTGTAATGAAAATGAATATGAAAAAATGGAAATGTAAAACTGGAAATGCAGACAGACTATGTAAAGACTGTTGAAAACTGAAACCCTGAGAGCTATTGAAGATGGAAAGTCCATGATCTGCAAGATGATGGTTTAAAGATTTCAGGATGGATTTGAAATTTTATTCAAAAGCACAGATACCAAGATGCTTTTAGGTTACTTGCATTAGTGTAATGTAATAAAACTAAATTTTAATCAGTCAAAAAAGGACAACTAACTGTAGTTTCAGATAGTCTGTCTCAACTGCATGCTACTCTAAATTCTGACCCTTTTAGAGGCAATAGATAGTTTACAGCCTTTTAAAATCATAAATCTATGCCTGATATGTACTATTTTGAATTAAAAACCTGGAAGGTACATTTCCATCAGCGCAGAAAGACTGAGCATTCACTGAGTACAGTCCTTCAGTCTTTGCCTGGTTGATATGATGCAGCAATTTAAGATCTGGAAAACCACACCTAATCCCATGTAGTCACATGCTTGCAGACAAATAAAAGCTCTCAGAAGAGTGGCTTGAAGTCTACAGCCCATGTGACAGTCAATTTTCACATTCACTGAAGGCTCTGATGGGGACTTTATCTGAAAGATCTTAGAATCATAGAAGTGTTTAGGTAGGTAAAGACCTTTTAAGATCATCAAGTCCAACCATTAAGCCAGCACTGCAAAGCCCACCACTAAATCATGCACACCCCTAAACACATCATTATGTCTTTTAAAAACCTCCAGGTATGGAGATTCAACCACTTCTCTGGGCAACCTGCTCCAAGGATTGACAACTTTGGTGAAGAAATTTTTCCTAACAGGCAATCTAAACCTCCCCTAGAGCAGCTTGAGGTAATTCCCTCCCACTCTATTTCTTGCTGCTTGGGAGAAAAGCCTTGTTACAACTTTCTTTCAGGTAGCTGTAGAGAATGATGAGGTTCCTTCTGAGCCTTCTCTTCTCCAGACTAAACAACCAGTTCAGCCACCTCTCAAAGACTTGTGCTCCAGACCCTTCACAGCTCCTTTCTGTTCCATCAGAAGCACAAGGAGTCTGGGCCAAAAGAAGGTGTGAGTACAAGGTTACAGAGCATATCTAAAGGTCCACCCTGGAGGCAGAGCTTAGAACAGGTGCACCTCCACCATGCCTGAACTGAAATCCAAGCATCAGTCAGGATCCCAGGCAGGGCTGCTTAGGGCTGTTATGGCTTGGCACAACATCAGGGTAAAAAATTACCATGTCATCAGATGTTTTAGGTTTTTTCCAAAGAAAAAAGTAGAATTAACAAGATTTCTTAATTGCAATGGTTTGGGGGCAAAAATGCATTTGTCATATTACATACACACAATTGGAAAAAATATTTACTCATTAAGATTTTTTTTCAGTGCAAACACAAATCTGTGTTTATTTTCTTTTTAATTCTGAAATTCTTTTCCCTGAATTACCTAAGGGGAGATAGAAAAAAGATAGAATCCAATGTATAAGATTTTTTTTTTCTTTTTTTTTTATCTGGCAGGTTTAATTACCTAACATAAATATTGTAATTTATTAACGCTTTTAGTAATGTGACCTTCAACTATTCATCAGGGAAAACAAACATTATAGACAAAGACATTTGTTCTAAAATGACTCTAAGTAGTGAAGCATTTTCTGTCTAAGGTGTACATAGACTGTATTTCCAAAAGAAGCATATAATATTTTAATTTGACAAAGTTTTATGCACAACATGTTATTCTTGTATTATGACTAACAAAAAACTCTATTTGACATTTATAATCCTCTTGCATTGTGAAAAGGAGAAATAAGGCAGCAGACTGAATTTCATATTCATACATGATGATAAACAACCGTGCTTTGCACTTACATCTTATTTTCCATTTTTAAGATGCCAAAACTCTTTTTAAAAACTCCAAAACTTATATTCTTATTTTACAGGTGGCATCCAAGGATATCTGAGGCAGACAGACAGAATGACGCAAAGTCACACAGACGCTGATGGGAAATAGTATTTAACTTTGGGGGACAAAAGAGCAGAAATGATTTGTTGTGTACACATCCACCCTGTCCTAGTTGGAATGCAACCTTTCAGTATGAAATCAACAGAAATTTGCTAGGTTTTTCCAGCAGCAGGTGTTTCAAGTCCTCAGAGGTGCAGATATTAACTAGAGCATAGTTTCAAAGAATAGTATTGGATGTAGCATAGCAACCCAAAGTTCATGTTTGTTTTATAAAGGAACTGTTGAAACAGGCAATTTTCACATTTTCTTTTGAATGGTCAGTTAATGAGAAACATTAAATAAAATCAAGATCAGTTCAGATTAGTATCTTGGATTCTAAAATAACCATGCTACCAGAAGTGTCAACAGGCAGCACCACTGAGTAAGTTACAGTATTAAATAATTCACCTATTTATAACACTTTTCCCAAGGTGAAACAGTGCCAGCCATTGAAACTAGTCTAAACACCAGATGAACCTATGTTTACAGATAAAATGGTACATGATACATGCTTTGAGACGGTTACTCTTAAAATTGCACCTTCAAAAAGTCGAAGTCTAAATAAAAGAGAAAAATGTATATATATGTATGTTACATATACACGCTGGACTATAACCAGAAAATTCATCCTACCCATGTCAATAAGTCAAAGAGAGTGACTCAGTAAAAAACATGATAGTGTTGAACCGTACTACTCAAAAGAGAGGAGAGATAAGTCAGATGATTAGGCAGTGTGTTCATTCTCCTTCCCCAGGTTGTCTTTTAGTGCTCTGATTTTATATAAAAATTTAAAACTGAAATATTATCCTTGGCTATTTTTGATTTAATTTATTGTGAGAAGTAGAAGCCTCATTTAATTGCAAAAGCGGCAATGTTTGTCTAGTGAACCTACTCACTATACATAGATAAAGGGGACTGGGCTATCACTTGCAAAGTCTATCAGATATTTTTTTCAGATTTAGAATGTTATACACAGTGGATATCATTCATTGCAGTTCCATTATTTTGACAGATAACTCCTTCTCCATATGTATCAAGAAACAAGTTTTCTCTGACCTTTTTAAAGTGACTAGCTTTAAGGTCCTTGTGTATAGTGTGCTGTTCATAAAAATCTCATGCAAAGGCTAAAGAACACAGGTCAAACTTACTGTGTTCTTTTTGCTTTGGATAAGCATCCATATGATTACCTGTGGTTTATCCAGGCCTGTTTGGACAATAAATCAGTCAGAGAACCTTAAAAGAATGTGTGTTCTTAGGTGATTTCCAGTTTATCCAATCTTCAATGCACTTAATTGTAAAAATTCAAAGCTGTTATGATGTAAGCTCACAGACGTGAGATCTCAGAGCAACTCACTGATTTTAATTACCCTTATCATCCTTCTTTTGTGTCATGGAAATATTTTACTTCTATTTTGCAGAAAAAATTAAGAATTTTGCCTGTGTAAAAACAAGCATTAATGGAAAAGCTAGAAGTGTTTACTCAGTTCTGAGTTTTCATTAACAGCTAGAAAAAAGGCCTGCAACAGTATATCTGTCTGAAATTAGTCTTATATTTTTCTTTGATTAATTTGTAGACCTGTTTTAACTTTTGGCTTTGTTTTTCTAAACTAGAAAACAGTTATTAAATAATTTTTTCAAAAAGTGAAAATATTGTAGTTATCGTTAATACATCTTGGTGGGGAACAAATGGTGGGGAAAGATGCTGAATACAATAAACCTTTCTCTTTTAGCTTTCCTGACAGCATCAGCATGCCTATTCCTGCACACATCTATTAAAAATTGCCTTTAACTCTGTGGTACGAGTAGGTGTGGAATTGCCAGGTTGAAGTCCTGTAAATCATCATTCTGACTTGCAGAAGTCAAACAGATTTTGTCACTATGTTCAATATTGGAGCTTCAGCCTTTGTCTTTGGAGCCAATCTGCTTTACTCACCCAGACCTGTGACAGTTTGAGACATCAATATCTTCTAGTTCTTGGCTCGTGAGGCTGCAGCTGGCATAGCAGGACCAGCTCTCAGCAAAGTCTGACCAGTGTTTTGGTCCAAAATGCTGGATTTGCACTAACAGGTGCTGATATTAAGGCAAAATTTCTCTTTTGCTGAGTCTTTAGGAGGGCAGAATCCTCAATAGAAATGTTTGAAAGGGATAGTCAGGGACAGAATTTCACTGTAGAAGATTTAAGGTGTAGAAAAAGCACTTGTTATTGAGCAAATTTATTTATGGAAGTTAGACAAGCGTTCTTTGCTATTTCAGTTTATTTCAGTCAGGTTTTATATTATCTTTCTTCCTCCTGCATTGATCCAAATCTCACCAGGAATTTTGACCTTTCCTAAATTTCACGACTAGAAAAGAATGTCAGGTAATAAATAATTAATACAAGAAAAAAGTTCCCTGAATTTATGAACTAAATTTTCTTCTCTTCTCTTTCCAAATTAAATTCAAATCTTTACAGAGATTCTTGTATTTTTACCTTGCAAGTATGACAGCAATTACATTAAGCCCCATAAATTTTCATAAATTTTTCATATTCCATTGCTCTTGACCATTATCATAATAAAAAAGAAAGAAGAAAAAAATCTAAGGATATTTCTTAAGATTTAACATCAGGCTTAGATAAATTTGCATACATCTAGGTTCTAAGTCTTTGCTGATTATGCAGACATTTTTTGTAGATTTCTCCTGGCCCTTAAAATATATTGTACACATTACATCTCTGGAGAATTTAAAGCCAGATTAATGTTTTAACAGATTTATCTAAAATAGGTCAAACTGTAATAAGATCTAAACCAAGTGGTCCTTTGGCTATACCTGCAACTTTCTGGATAATCTCCTGTAGAGACCAGTAAAGGTAATCCTATTAAAAATAAAAAAAAAAAGCTAGCAACTTTAACTTTTGAAGCCGATCCAAATCCACAGAGCATTCACAGATACTCTCAGAGCCATGGGATCCTTAGTGCTGATAAGCACACCAGAGTTGATTAGCAATATAAGTGGGATACCCTCACAGAACAACATTTTTGCTAATTCTGACACTGAAGCAATGGTCAACCATCAGAAATCAAACCTGATCTTATTTGTGATAGTCATGGATATTGAGGGAAATACTAGAAAGTGATGTAGCATACTTTATGATATTTTTGTGGGTTTGTTCCATTTCCCCATGTATAATTGTCAATATAAATTTTTTCTTTAAAATGTTGTTTTGACACTAGAAAGTTCTACCAAACATACAGGAAAGCAACAAACAAAATAACAAGGCTGAAAAGGTGGGCTTCAGCCCTTATTCCCTCTTCATTTTTCAGCTTACTTCCTTGGTCTGGTTGGGTCTTGTTGGGATAGAGTTAATTTCCTTTGTTGCAGCCCTGATGATGCTGATCCAATCCTGATGGTTTGGATTTTTGACTAAAGCAGTGTTCATAACACACCAGTGATTTGACTATTGCTGAGCAAATGTTGCACAATTGACTATTTCCCACTCTGTCCTTTCAGTGAGTAGGTTGAGGGTGGCCAATAATTTGGGAATGGACACAATATGGACAGCTGATGCGAATTGACCAAAGGAATATTCCATGCCATATGGAATCAGACTTAACAATAAAAACCTTGGGGAAGTTCTTTTTGTGAGGAGTACTAGTCATTGCTCAGAGACTGGATGGGCTCTGGTCTATTTGTGGGAGGTGGTAAATGACTGGCTTTGCATCTTTTTTTTTGTTTTTCTCTTCCTTCCTCTTTCCTTTGCTTATTAAAGTATCTTTATCTCAACCCATACATTTTCCCACTTTTGTTCCTCCTATTCTCTTCCTCACTCTGCTCAGGATAAGGAGTGAGCAGGCAGCTGTGTGCTGCCTAGCTGCTGACCAGGGTCAATCCACCACAATTTACACTGGAGGGTTTTAATTGTCTTTACATCAAAGAATCCATTTCTTACTATCGTAGTTCCTCCACATCCTGTGCATTGGTCTGTGCTCAGTATTCTTCCCTTTCTTGCTTAATCATCATTTTTATCCCTAGTGTATGCTGAAATTTGATGCTAAATTCAACACATCCAGCAAATCTGAGTTCTGCAAAAACTGTCAGAACGCAGAGATTACAAGGGTGAATCTAATCTTATAATTCTATTGCCACAGTCTAGAAATATCATGCAAACCTTGTCCATTTATGGTGTTCTGAGTGAAGTACCATTGCTGTAGAGCCAGTAACTTAATAGAAGAGGCATCAACAGTCAGGGGAAAAAACCTCAGAAAAAAATGTTATACACAATTTATATGATAACTAACACAAAAGACAGTTTAAGGTTTCACTTTTAGACAAATTTTATCTTTAATTTAAAGAAGTACTAGAGAGTGCTGGTTTGTCTCAGAACCTCCTGGTAAAAGCCACTGATTTCAGATGAGTGCAGAAAAACACATGCACACACACAGATAGAGAATAACTGGGTGAAGGCTGTAAGAGATTCAGCATAATGATAAGATGATAAAGATACAAATTCACTTTTCCCAAACAGCTAGATTTCCTGTAGGTAGCTAAACAAAAAATGTTTATAGAACAATCTGAGATGTATATTAAAAAAAAAATTAGGATGACATAGAATTTAGAATTGCAAATACAAACATGTGATTCCCCAGAACCTTTCAAGATATGGTAACTTCCAGATTAACTTCTTTGCATTCAGGCATTTTCATCCTGGCCTCTACACTTACCTGAGCCTGGATGGATCCTTAGAATATGTGTTCATTTACTTAAGTCCTAGGAAAAGCTTAACTTGCTAGGCTAGCACAAAACATGCACACCACACATCAGGCATGATTCATACACATTGGTCACACACATACATTCATTTTCATTCAGAACAGAGGAAAAAAAAACAAAAATAAAAAAAGAAGAATAAAGGAGAGAGATCATACTTCATGCTCTCTCTTCACCCAATAGGTCTTGTCCTGGAAGGTGATCAGTTTACTACTTTCCTTACACTAAGAGCATTTAACTAGTAAAAAAGTGCTTGGTGGTGATCTCCCCTCCAAAAAGTCTTGTTTTCTTTGTTTTGCTGTTTTCTTTCTTTGTTGGTGCTGGGTTTTTTGTTTGTTTATTTTTCTGTTTGTTTGTTTTCTAATGACACATCTAGAAAATCCTAGAAGCAGAACCCAGCATGGTTATCTGTCTCATTTTCAGGGACACCCACAGTACTGAGCTAGAGAGATGTCCCTATTTTTTCGACTGTGATGAACAAGAGATTGTTCTTTAGAAAGCTACAAACATATGCTTTTAATACCTTTTAATACCCTAACTTCACTAGAAACTTTGTGATGAGAGCAGCCCTTTGGAAGATGGTATTTGGGAGTACTGACTCTGCACTAAAGCAGCCGTGGACATGACAAAAAAGATTGATCCATTAAGAATGCAAAGTTGCAGAATAATGAACAACACAGGACAATTTCCCTACTATGTTAAAAAATAATTTTCCTTCATACTAGGCTTCCTGACAGAGGATGTGGCACACTTTGTGAATTTCCTCTTGATTCCAATAAGAAAATACAGAAATTTGTTTCTCTCAATACCTGAAATCTGGGATGAAACACTTAGTACCAACTGTAAATATATGGCAAAGTAATTTAAGTTGAAAAAAAATCATAGGGTTATATCTTATACATGCTAATATTTTTCTACTTGAATATTTTTAGTCTCCTACAGCTAGAACCCCCCTCCTTTTTTTTTTTTTTTGAGTGCTTTGGTACAAGTAGTTTAACAGATCTTAAAAATGCTATTATTTTTTCTATACTTTCTTTCTACTGCTTAGAATTAAAAAAAAGTTGAAAATATTCTTTTTTAAAAGGCAGTTATATTGCAGCACAGTATTTCAGTTAAAGAAAATGTCTTATCCAATATGACATAAGGGTTAGTTTTCAAGCAGAAAAAGCTATGGCATACCTTCTACTTGAGACTCCTTAGTTTGAACAATTTCCATTACTTTGCTCTAAACCAGTCTCTTGGTTCATTTGCATGAGTGCTCATTACCATATGTTCTACTTAGCAACTTCATGATAGACTCAATTATTTAAATTTAAAACTATGATTTTTGCATTGGCAGTTGTCTCAGATCCATATTTTTAACACCCTTCATGCATTGCCTGAGTAGTGATGAAATGCCAAATACAATACCTATACAGAAATGGAAAACACACAAAAGGTTCAATATCAAGATAGAAGAACAAAGTCTATTTACCAGAATTAATATTTCACAATTTTGTCAGAAACTGCATGCTGCTGGTCCTCTCCTACCCTCCCTAAAGTTTTAAAGAACCATAACTGTGTAATACAGCTTCTTAAAGGAAATTCCCAAATCAAAAAATTCGTTTTTTTAAGGAATCTACTCTCCCTGTATGTTTTCATGTTTGAAATGGCTAATGGGAATCTTCTATTAAGGTCTTCTTTATTACTTATACAGCACTATAAATGTACATGGTGTTCACAGTCTAATAAGACAGAGAAGGAGCTTACAAATTCAGGGGAGAAGCTTTTTGACTTTACATCTTGTCCTAGCAACGTCACCTCAGTAGGTAGTCAGAGAGTGGATAGTTCTTCCAATTTCTGTGGGGAAAATTATTTTTGCCATTCAACTATAAGTAAAGGTTCTTCCTCCATTGTTGTTGGATGAACTCTGCAGGCTGCCAATTTGTGGGCAGCATCAGTATGCACAGCCCATTTATTCCCTTTATCCAACCGCAAAAAAGAAAGGGAAAGGGTAACCTTCAATGTCTTATTGTCAAAATGAAGTATATATAACCTAAGGTTTTTGTGTCCCCAGATTTCTGTCCACCCACATTTGTCTAGAAAAAAAAAACCAAAACTACAATCTTGCTCTAATTCACTTAATTGTTGATTTTTCAGAACTTCTTGAAGTCTTTAAAGAATGGAAAGCTATTTTCATCTTCCCAATACAAGGCCCAAGCATAAAAATATCTTTTCAATCTCAGACAATAAATTATTCATGATCCCCCAGGCAGTGCGCTCCATATCATGAAATAAATAACTGCATTTGATAACGTCATTATCAAAGAAAGCAGTTTTCTTGATGTGAACAGAGCCTTAAAGATAGACTTAACAGTGCTCTTTTCACATTACCAAGAGGAGACCCATATCTGCAATCCTGTCTTCAGAAAGTATTTCTAGGGGGGAATTTTCAAAAGGAGAAAGAAAGAGTTGAAGATTGGAAGACCCATCTTGGTTCATGTTTCCTCCATAGGAAGTACTACAGCCATTTCCATCAGGACCAAAAATGGGATATTTTACGAGTGCATAAAGCTTTCATGGTTTAATGCATAAGAGTTTATTTTGGTGCAAATTTGATGGAACCAAATCTGAAGATGTGTATATGGGTACCACATAGAGTGCATAATGTGAGCAAAGACCCTTTAGCACTTAGCACTTTGGGCATGTGTAGCATGCCCTTGGGCCTGGCAACAGGTTTACACTTGGCTGGCCACAGAGGTGAGATGTGGAGGTACTGTTGTGGAGATATAATAAAGTGCAGCAGGTGAGAAACTAAACCTTAGCTCACTGTATCAGCCACTAATCAGTTAATCAACATTTCAGTTATAATGTTAACATTAAGATGAAATTTTAATTCCTCTTCATTTTCTTTTAAAGTGAAATCAGAACTGTTTTCCTTTCATTTTCTTTTCTTTTTTGAAGTACAAAAGAAAGAGAATGGAGGTAGGGACACCCTTGGCTTTTTACCAATCAAAGGGAATGAAACTTAGTTGGAAAAAATAAGAAGGCATTTCTGAAGAATGGGTTATATTAATTACCTGATTAAATTCAGGTAATTTAGCATGTCTCTCTAGCCATAAATAAATGTACACTTCACTTAAAAAGGTACTTAGACACTTATATCTAGAAAAAATTACTGCTTTCCAAATAGGAATATATTTACAAATAAAAGATAGAAAACTGGGTAGACAGAGTGACAACCTAGCTTAAAAATGTTACATTAATTCAAAGCTGTTTGCGATTTTTAAAAAGTGGGTTTACCTGACTCTTCATTTACAATTGGTGTGTCTATACATTCAGTCCAATAATAAGAAAGAGTAAAAAAAGAAATGCAATATGATCACAGTCATTTTTTCATTCTCTGTTTCTAAAATCTCATGATACTACAGGATTTCCTTCCTGCATCCTGCTCAAAAAGACAGAAAATACTAGCAACAGACTGGATCTTTAAATGCATGTTCCATAATTTTACAGTTTGTTCATACAGAGTGCTTGCAGGATGCATTGAATTACTATGTTGATGTAATTTGTTTTCACTAACAGTGTTAGTCTCAGCAGGTTCATCCCAACTCAAAACTTCTGAGTAACATCAAAAAGGCAACTAGTACAGATGTACAGCTGGGATATCAGTGCCAATTTTGCACCTTTCCAGAAACATTCATTTAAAAAAAAAATCAAATTTCATGCAGTTGATTTTACTCATTCTGAATACTTGCACAGTAACTTTAATGCCTTCAATTTGGAAATAAACTAACCTACTGCTCTAAGTACCAGAAACTGATCCCTAGAGTCCCAGAGTACTTGCAAACTCATTTAAGATCAACAATGCCTGCCAATATTGATGATATCATATAAGCAAAAGTATTGCCTTTAAGGTAGACAAATAATAATATCCACAAGACTTAATCACAAATTCTTTTATGATAAGGTGGAGTTTGGAATTTAGATGTTTAAATGAAAGTACTACAGTCCTGACAAAAAACCCCCAACTCTGCTGTTGCCTGACTCAGAGGTACTGACTGTGCAGTGACTTCCCTGTTATTCTGTAGTGTTAATGCATTTATCCAAACACCACTAAAGGTAAAATGCAGAAACAGCTGTTTGAAGAGAGTCCTGGACAAAGTACTGTTTCATCTAGGTGAATGCCCAAACCACTGAGCTAGAGTGATGCTTCCCTTGAGTTCACTTTTAATACATTATTCTTCAGCTTTGCATTGAGCATTCTCACAGTTTGAGTGAGAAAGGCTAAGATGTGCCCTTGCCTAGAATAACTTTTTGGTTTAGTTAAAAGATATTGTGGAGTTAGTAATACCAAAGTGGGAAATTAAGCCAGTTCTATTCTCTCTGGGTGAATAACTTGATTGCATGAAAGAGGGGAGCTGTTGTGCCTGGAATTTTTTTATAGATCAATGTCATTAACCTACTCTCTCTTTAACTTTTTAATTGTGACTCAGTAACAACAAAGATCCAACAAGCTCTGTGATTGCTTTTATTATCCTTAGCTATTAACTACTTTTTGTGCAGAGATGTATCCTCGCAAATGGAAGGCACTTGTTGCTGATAAGAGAACAGGTTGTTATGTAGCAAGTGCTTTGGCAAACTGTGAGGACCACATGGGGTGTGTCAAAATGTACCCAGCAGAAGAATTCTGTCTGCAAGCAGCCTGTACACAGGCAATTATATTACAGACATTGGCACCAAGGGACAAAATCAACCTCGGAGGAGTGAATCAAATAGAGCTCAAGACATGTTGTGAAATTGCCCCAAGGAATGGGCAAGCAGCCAATAAAGCATAAGGCAGCGTGGTCAGGAATGAGTTGTGTCATGGCCTAACCTATGGGATAAAGAAAAATCAGAAGAAGAATTTCCTTCCCTGTCTCAAAGTCTTACACAAAGGATAAAGTTATGTCCTATCCACATCTTTCTCTAAGTGCCTGAGCTTTTAGAATATACTTATCACAGAAATCATTAATCTCTCCATTGGAGTAACCCTGAGAGCACAGTGCTCCATAAAGTCAGTTAATGCTTGTAGTAAGAATGTAGCTGGTTTAGATATATTGTCTTACAAAATATATGGAGGAACTGACCGAGTGGTAAACATCCTCTATTTGTTTATAATAGCTATTTAAATTTTGTAGAGGTGTTTCCTTATTTTAGAACTTCAAGATATTTGATACTGGTTAATTCTTCAACAAATTCTGTAGTTTCAAATAGACACTATAAAAAGAAAAGGCTAAAAATTATGTACAAAACCTACAGAATTCTTCATAAATTGTGTAAATACAAGCACTCTTTCAGGGACAGCTCTGTAAAGAGAGAATGCAATGAAGCCATAATTTATTTGTTTGCTCTGTTGGGGCTTTTTCCCCCCACATATATATACAAAATTTCAGTCTGGAGAGATGAACATTTTTATTCTATATAAAATATAACTTCAAAAGTACCTTTTTGTGGTTTCATCCCCCCATTTCTTTACTGACTAATGGAAGAAAAATACTAGGTTTAGTAGGAATAATGATGTAACTGTTTAGTAAGGAGGGAAAATTTTGGAATGGAACAGCAAAAATAAAAAACATGCTTTCTATGATTAGAGTTTTTGCTTAAATAGAATGGAAAGAAAAAAATCCCTTTTGTTATCCAAGTTGCAATAAAAAGAGGGACACTATTATTTCACCTATGAGACAAATGGGCCAGTGTCCAATCATGAAACAACTTTGATGCTACATGCTGCATACCTCTCTGAGTTTAAGGCTGCTTGTACTGATTGAGTTGTCATTTTGTGATAAAGCAGAACTAAGAACAACATTACAGAAAACTTGTTTGCTTTTAGAATAACATTGTCAGGCAGTGAAGTTAAGAGAGGGAAAACAACAGAAGGGAACCATCCCTTCATTATGGGAAAAGTAAAAAATCCCTTAAAAATTTCAAGGCAACCAATATCAAGAGCCAAAAGAGACAGTTTGTGCAAAGGCCAGATTTGCATGGATTTCTGGCAGAAACAGCAATATTTCCACCTAATACCATGTGTGCCCTAGAAAGGGAATCATTGCTTGCAACAGTGGCTGTGTTCTGCATGCAAGCCATAACACTCCTTTGTACAAGGTCAGTTCCTCCTTCTACTTCTTATTATTCTCAAAACAGCAGTCCAGCTCATTGATACAGTGAAGGAGCAGTGTCAGATGATTGGCAAATGTCTCACCAGCAGGAAGTTAGCTGATAAGCTTCTTAGGCAGTGAGGTCTGGTAAGCAGGAAGCACTGGAGCCAGCTCAAGGAAGTTACCCTTAAAATTGCCTTGCTCAGACCTCAGCCTCAGCTGCCTAATTAGAAGTTGTTGAAAGGAAGAGTCTCTGGTGTGCATTTTTCTATAGACAAGATTCAGGAAACATGTTGCTTTGGTGGCAGTAAACAGGGAGATAAATGTTTAAAAGATACCATAAAAAACCATCAGTCGGTTCACGAGTACAAGAGGGGAAAAAACAGACTCTCATAAGCGTGCGCTGAAAGGTTTTGAAGCAGCCTGGGACAGGTCCCAGTGGGAAAGCAGCAGGCACACAGGCAAGCTATGCAAATGAGTATTGGCAATTTGAACACTTCCTATTTGTGGAACCCGATCAGGCCCAGTGAGGAGAATGCTGCATAATGAGGACTATCATATTTCTCAACATGATCTGCTGTATAGGAAGAGCACTGACAGACCTTTTCTTTATAGTGGTTTAATCATATAGACAGGCACTCTCATTCTTTAAGGAAAAGACAAAGAATATTAAATTTGGAGCATTAGATGGAGCTAATGATAGGATGTCTGTGTGAACAGAGAAGGTCTTAGAGATGTAAATGCATGGCTGCTAAGGTTATTAAAATAACGTTTGCCTGAGTCTTCTCTCCTCCTACCCTGAAGTAGTGACTAGGGCTGCATTGTCATAAAATTTTGAGATCTATAAACTCGATATGTTTTAAAAGCTCTCTCTGTATGAGTATATATGTGAGTGTGTGTCTATATATATATAGATATCAATATATATTTATGACAAGCTCTGATTATGAGATAATTTTTAATATGATTCAAAAGGGATTTTGTTACTTAGGGTTTCTCTTCCTTCACATATGCTTTCTGCCATGATACACCCTTTCTCCCATAAAGAAATCTCAAAGAGTAGTTCCTTGGGCACACAAATATCATCTAGCTGGGGCTGGTATTAGAGCTGCCTGCTAATTCTGACAGATACAGCTTTGTTGTTAACACTGATGAAAAATCATCACACGCCTAGTTAAACATCCAAAGCACACACCATTAAGTAGCTTGCTCCACTGTGCAAGCAGACAGGTTCCAGCACCCACAGATGATACCAGACAGTCTCAATTGTGCATTTTTGTCTCAAACTTAATTATCAGGGCAGCCACATAAGTTCATCATATATTCTTCTGGCAGCAGGTCTGTCATGTTATGGTCACTACCATTTCAGCAGCTCTTCAGTCCTTAGAAGAAACATGCAGCTGCCCCTCCCCAGCAGCTGCCATCTCACCTTTTCATAAAAGCAAGGTGACAAGGGAGAACACAACTGCCACCAGGACCTGCTCCACTAACTCCATGGCACTGATATCCATGATCTTTGTGAAAATTCAGCTTTCAGACCCGTCAGGATCCTTCCTGCAATGGTGGGCTAGGAAGTAGGAACTTGACTTATTTAGTGAGTGCTTGACAAGAATGCAGTTGGTCCCTTAGTGTTTGTGATATATCAGTGGAGTTGGCAGCTTGCAGTTTAAGTGTTAGTGCTCCCATGTACACCTCCCTTTTTACTCCCCTGCTGATGGCACAGACCCATTCTAAAGCCTTTCAAGGTTACTTAACTTCAACACATATGCACAGCAGGGGGAACTAAAGACTGGAAACTGTCTCTGAATTCCCATCCTGTCGAGGTGGATATCTAGAAGCTATAGACACATATATGTATCTAGAGACGTACAAATAAATAAATAAATAATAAATGTAACAGAAAATATGGATCAGAAATGGAGTTTCACATGACAGTCCTGCTCTGTAATTTGTGGAGTATAAGTCACAAGCACAATGGAAAGTTAAAGCTTAGAGGCATTATGGACTGTCATGTCAAATCATACTTAGAGAGCTTTAATATGTGGATTACAGATACATTAAGCCATACTCTCCCCTGACTATTATGTCAATGGGACTTTGCATATTTAAATAATACTACAGTGTATAATCCTAGTACTATGCCATGCATGCACAATAGGCCTGGGTATACCTGATATGAGTAGGAAAAGTCCAGGTTATTTGACAAAACATAAGTTATTTTTAGTGTATTACCAGAGGGACAGATATGATTGTTTTATAAACTCTCTTTATAAAAAA
Organism: Geospiza fortis; assembly: GCF_000277835.1. NCBI lineage: Eukaryota > Metazoa > Chordata > Aves > Passeriformes > Thraupidae > Geospiza > Geospiza fortis. Next base: position 2,137,805 of record NW_005054418.1, on the reverse strand, counting down.
TTATCAATCACAAATGTGCATTTATTATAAAAAATGGTGTGTTTCAATAAATCAAAAAACCCCAACATTTTCCCTCCCCATTCTCTTTTATTTTCAGATCACTACTTCAGTGCATTTGAGCTGAACTGAAGATCTGAAAACAACTATGCTATCTTAACTACTTCTCTTTTCCTCTCTGCCCTCCAAATGGGTCCTTGCTGTTCCCAATTACTGAACTGTCCTTTCATCTTCTCAAGGGAGATTCAATCTTTCCACATCTCTACCTACCCATGCTCCCTCTTTCAATCAGTTACTGAATTTCATCACCTCTCTTCCACCACAAATGTTAGCCCCCACAAATTTAGATAGCACTTATTTATGCCTAACTTCCTTTACTTCAACTAATTGATTTGTTTCTTTCTGTGTATAAAGAGTAGGACATATACTGGGGGAGTGTGCACAAAAAAATCAGAAAGGAGTTTCCGTGAAAAACTTTATTCCTATAAAACTGATTAAAGATGATTATGGTTATGTTTGCATTAACAGTTTCTTTTTAGGCAATAGGAGCATATCTATTGAGTGAAATAGAAATAGCTGTTGCTGAAAACTTATGCCCACGATATACATACTTAGTAGGAGGTTTACTTCAGATTGTCTCCAATCTTGCGCCTTTTTCTGGCTTCCACATAGAAGTTAGAATTATTTTGATTAATTCTATCCCGAAGTAATTCAGTTTATGTACCCTTAAATAACTCCACATTGCAAACCAAAGTGATTACAGTTGGGAAATTTGCTGCGAAGGTCTTCCTCACCTGAGTTAAACGGTAATTTAAATGCACACATACTAAACATGGTAATTTATTACCAAAATTACCACAGCTAACTTCAGGCACTAACTGAAATATCAGAACATTGCAAGTGTCATTTTCAGAAATCCTTATCTTTTCCCAGATGAAAGAAACAGAGCTTTCCAGAGGAGAAATCAGCACAGAGGCCAGTAGAGCATGCTAAAAGTTGGAATTATTTGATGCAAAGAACTTAAAAATTTTGAAGTATTAGTTATTTATAAGAACAACATGAATATTTGGAGCACATGTGTGGAATAAAGCAAGACAAGTTTTTATCTTGGAACAATTCCTAACTTTTGGGAAATAGATGGGACTTGGATGGGAAAACTTATACAAGGGTTGGCTGCTACAGGATTCTTGGATTTTTGTGTCAAAAATACATATCCAGTGCTGGAGATGGTTCTGGAATAAAGAGAGACCACGAATCTGATCTAATAGCAAAATTCTAATCTACATGTGTCATTTATTTCCCTTCACAGGTAGAACATTATTCTCAGCCTGAATGTCAACCACAGCTATGCACCAAAACCTGCCTTCAGAAAAAAAAAATCCTCCATCCCTTTTGTTTCCTTCTGTCTCTATTCTGGTGTTTTGGCTTCATACCTTCCTTTGGCTTTTATATTCTTACAGTCTCCACAATCCTCTGTTTCCCCCTACAGCCCCATATTTATATCAGCACCTGTTGAGGCCTTTATATTTCTGTCACTCATCTCCCTTAGTCTCCTTCCCCCTCATTCGAGATTTCCTTTCTGCCCATTCCAAATCTTGAGAGACATTGTCAGTCAATGACTAGCCTGTGGCTTATGCTATAATATACTGTAAAGAAGAAGAGGCACACATCCAGAATGCTCACTTATTTTTGAAACCATGAGGCAGCATCTACTCTTCTGTAGTTTTAGCAGTTTGCCTTTTTAGAGTCACACTTTTAGCTAATTTTTAAAAACACTCAACCTTTCTATCTAAAAAGGCACAAGCACACTGCCTGTGATAGCAGTGCTCAAGTTCAGTGATTGTTTTTTAACAGCAAAAGACAGGAGCTAGTTTCCATGCTGTGTTGGAAGGGAACACAAATTTGAATTCTCTTTTCCTACCACAAAAAAAAAAAAAAATCATCTTGTCTGTGCTTTCCTGCCTGGAAAATCAGTTAGCTCACTTCTGATGGAGGAAATTGAACAAAATGTTTGTAAATTGAATGACAGCAGAGTTTAGGCTTGGGTTTTGAACATCATAGCAAAAAGGACAGAGACAGAGAGTATTCAAAGAAACATCAGTGTGCAAAACCAATCCAAAAAGTAGTAGAGAATGGACCTTCACCTGATGTCAAAGCCCTTAAGGAGCTGCTGCAGGGGCTGAAATAAGAAGGAGATTACAACGGGGAAACAAAATTATTTTTGTTAGTGTCACCACTATATCCCCATTAAAAGCTGCTTGTCACCATGAATGAGTATGTACGAATTGTCAACAAATCCTAAAGACTTTTGTGACTAATTGTTTTAAGTAGTCTAGCTGATCTCTTAATAGGTACCTCAGGTGACTGAATGCGCTTTGGTGTGCAATATTGTGCTTCACAATGAGCATCACTGGCTCAGTTAAGTATAACCTCTCGTGTCCTGTTGCTTCGTTTAATTAAGTTTAAAGTTCTTTCTAATTATTAACCTGAATTCTTTATTATTTTCCCTTTGCAATGGATGATTTAACACAGCTTTCATACCCTTCCCACCCCCTCTGACTGATGTAGAAAAACAGTTTGAAGGAAATCTGAAAGCTTAAGCTTTGATGTCTGAAAGCCTGTATTATTTTTTGATATTAGATTAGTCGTTCTGTTACATAAGGAATTTTGATGAGTATTTTCTCTGTATTCTCTAACTGGGTAAATAATTTCAACATGGTTGTGTGGGTTGGTTTTCTGTTTTGTTTTGGATTTTTTTCATATATATAAAAATATGTGAGGGAGAAGTACCATAATAAATCAGCTTTTAAGATGGTTATGCTGTCAATTTGTTTTCCCCTCCTGTGGAGATAAAGACTGGAAGAGTTTTAAGTACTCTGTCCAAAACTTGCACCCCTGTGTATGATTTGAAGCCACTGAAAAGTATGTGTAGAAGCTGGGTAGGTTTTTTTTTTAACTTTGTCTTTGGTTTTGGCTATTTTCATAAATATTGTAATTTATTCCACCAAGTCTTTATAACCCTTTAAATTACAGTGCAGCAATGAAATGTTCAGGCTTCAGGAGAAAATGGCTTCTGGGGAAAAAGTCAAACCTTCTGTATTGTTATGTGATACCAGAGTATAATGAGTATGTAAAGTATCAAATTAAAAAATGTTAGCAGTTTATTATAGCTGAGCAATCACTGAATGAGAAACAGGTTTCCCTTTCATTGAGCATTAAGGACATGACCTGAGGCTGATAAGCACACTGCTGCCTCAGATTCAACATTTGATTTAGGGCTAGAGTAGTTGCCAGCCAAAAATCAACCAAGGATTTGTTTGTTTGTTTAATCAATAATTTTCCAAGCTGCTTATAGTAAAGAAGTATTGTAATGAATTAAGAAATTAACTAGGTTTAAGTTATGCATTTACATTTATCATACTCAGTTTTTCTCCAAGCCACTGAAATACAAATCACCCTCTGAAGACAGCTAGACCCTACACAACAATTCCTTATGATTGTGTATATTTCACCACAGTTCTGCATACTTTTGGTGCCTATTTATCTTCTCTGACACCTCCTCCTCAGTGGCTGCAGTATTTGTTGTTGATAGAGAAATTACTGCTGAATTAAGGGAAATGGATGTATTGTCCTTTAAATCTTCTGAGCTACTCAAGACATCCTTGAGGTTTTTGCCAAGTCCTTTCCATGTGTCAGGTCTCCCAGCTATTCCATATCTGTGATCACAAAAGATCAGCTTTTTGCAAACATGTTGTGTCCAGCACCAGGACATATTCCCGTGTGAAGGTCTCCGCCTGGTCCCATGCCTGCTGCAGGACCAGGGCTGGCACAGCTGCCATCAGCGGTCACAGAGGCTTCCACACAGCCAAGTGTGCAGGATCCAAAAAGGATAACTGGGGTGACAGACATGTGTCCAAGTCCTGCCTGATGGGAAGTTGAGGTGTGTTGAAGGTGTACTCCCGTATATAATCCTCAGAAGAAGTCACAGCTCCTCTAGCGTCAACAGGACTCTCAGCATTAAACCCTGCACTGCTGTTTGGTAGAACCTGAGGCACTCACCTCTCTGAGCAGTCTCTTCTGCTCAGCAACAGGTCAGGATGTTCTTGGATCAGGGACAGGATCAGGCCCAGTGAAGGCAATAAGGGCCAGACACAGCTCTTGGATGCCTGGAGAGAACCATGGGGACAGGGTCTGGACTTGCAGGGCAATTGATGGCAGGGCTGTGAGGTGGCAGGGCTGAAGCTGGGCTGAAATGCAGCTGGCAGCAGCTCCCAGGATGGGAGCACAGGATGCGTCTGTGTGCCCAGTGCCTGACCCCAGTGGTGAGAAGAGCCTGCACTCCACTGTCCCCGGCTGCGACCACCAAGTCTCAAAACGACGGGTCCACAGGACCCACAGTTGCTCTTGGGCAGCACATGTTCCTCTCCATCCTGCCTCCACAGAATTTTTCTGCCACTCACATATTTCAGAGAAAGATTGTACACCGTATATCAAAGGCAATGTTTTATACACAAATTTTTGAGCTAGTGAAGACTAATAAAGTATATGTAGACCTATAACAAAATCAAACAAGCAAGCAGATGTTTTTCTTCCACACAGGTAATTTAAAGATTTTGTGAGAATTCAATTTGAGTTCAGAATAACCAGGACAAAGCATTCATAACATATTTTCCTTCAATTAATTCATTCTTAATGCTAGGAATTGGTGTTGTTTGTAATATAGTTTCTTTTTACTTCTTGTCTCTAATGGAAATGTACTACAGAATGAACAAGAAGAGAACTAATATGAGATGCATCATTTGTAAAGGCAAATTTCTGAGAGACATTAGCAAGCTGGAAATACGGATTCCATAAAATTATCATTTCAGTCTTAACTACACTTATTGACATAATAGTAATATTCTTCCCATTTCTTAGGTTTCATCCCTGACTGCTGCAACCGCAATGAGCCCACCCTAGAGTTTGTTTGACCACATTTTATTGCATTTTTCATGTAAGTCATCCCTATTCTTTTGCAATGTTTTTTGTAATGTACTCTAATAGAGAAGTAGAAATGCTAATACAGAGTTATGCTTGTGATTTTTGAACAGTTCAGCCTTGCCATTTTTCACATTTTTTTCTTTTTTCTTCTATTCAAAAAATTCTGGGTTTTTTGGTTTTATCTTACATTTTCTCCTGCTCAGTACCGCTGTAGATGCATTGGTTTATAAAGTAGAAGCATCCACAGACCAAGACAGAACATATATCCTGGTGGTTGGGGTTATAAAAACCCATGAGGAAATGGTGTCTGCACTAAAAAAAAAAAAAAAGTGCCTAACCTTTTTCTTGTTGTCCTCAAGAAACAATAAGTTTTTGCAATATGAAAATAAATTGTATTTGGGAATAAAGACATCTTGGTAGCTCTTCACTCTCTACCTTTTCAAAGGAATTTGGCCAAAGTTAAAGCCTAAGTTAAGGGAGTACAAATTCTTTTAGCTTTATTTGCAATAGCCATTCAGTGTTGTAGGGGTTTTGTTTTTTTAAGTCAGAACTAAATGTATTTTGGCAGAACACCAGCATTCTCCCTTCCCTCTCCCCAACCAAATTCCCTCCCAAACTCTCTTTTCAGCCTGTTTGAACCTGGACTTTCATTACCCTGTATGTGGGATGTTGTACCATGTCTTTGTTTCACTCTTATCACACATGGGCTAAGAGTGATATTTTGACTCATCCAAGTTCACACACTGTATCCTCAGACTGTGCTGGATCCTTTTGGTACTTTATATAAATATACCTCTAGTAGACTGCAGACAAAAAGCACTGTTCTGGCCTCTCTTTTTCTTCTTTCCCATCTGTGTCAGCCGCAGTCCAGCCCACTTGTTTCTCAGAAACTGCAGATAGTGTTTTGTTATGCTTGGGTCGCTTTCAGAACAGCATTTTTCTTTCTTTGATGCTAGTCAGTAACTTTCTTATAATCAATGAATGTCATTCACATTGGCAGGTTATTTTCATTCATCTTTACCAAGAATTCATTAGTCAATGGAGTTCTCCATAAAACATCCTGATTAATAGCCTCTCTGGTTTTTGGTTGAGTAGAAAATTTCTGTTGTATTTGGTGAATTTCTCAGTCGTTTAAGCACAAGATCTTAAAAATCACAGAGCTGAAGGCTTCACCTAGTCCCACCTGTATACAGGCAAAATAAAATTTGGTTTTCTTTCTATCTGATAGACTGCCTAAATGCATTTATTTCAATCTTTCTTTTTCTTCATATTCTCTTTTTCCAGATGCTTTATTAGTGTTACTACTGCAAATTATCACAATCTTCTCTAAACCATGGTTTTGGACTTTGCTCTTGTCAAAGGTCCACTAAATCCAGGAAGAGCTGAAAAAAAAAAATCTTCCTATGTCTTACATACAACAATCATCTTAATTCATTCAAGAATGAGATTTTCCTGGTTTGCAACAAGATCACTTTAGTGGCTTCTATTCCTTTTGAGGTCTATGTTAAGCCTTTTATCATTTTCATCCAACAGCACAGCTAATACTTTTTTCAAATGTATGTATCTTATTTCTCCTTTCTAAGTTCAATGATTTGCACCTGTCTAAAATCAATCACAAGAAATTCAAGGAACATCTCTTCTCAAATCCTCATTTTTAACCTCCAAAATGTGTTTGCCACCCTTCCCAGACTGAATTGTGCTATAAAGTTTGTATATATTACATGGATTATTCAAAGGCTCTTATACCAGAATAATGCATTGACTTTCAAGAAAGTAATTTAATCAGGTTTATATGATTAACTGGGCCTTCAACAATCTTTTGCCAAAAAACTGCTGCTGCTCTGCAATTGTGTATTCACATAAGTTGTTTTCTCAATTGTCACTTCTACAGACTTCTCACATGCAAAGCCAATCACTGTTTTGTTCAGGATTTTTAGCAGATTCTTTTTCAATTCAGTGTAGTGTATTATGTGAGCAGACTTCCCTGCTGTTCTATGTTCCTAGTGAAATGGAATGGGGCATACAATCTTATCAGTGAGGGATACATCTGTCGTTGCCCTTTCACCTGTTCCCAATCTTACTCCAGCGACTGCGTCTTTCCAGACCCTCCTGTATTCCACCAATGATGCATTTGCTGATGTCTTCTGAAACCACCTTCCCAAGTGCTTTTCATATTTGAGTACATTAAACCACCCCTTTGGTTTCTTGGTTATCTCACCAATATCTGGGCTGCTGCTTCCTATGATGAATCAACCTTTGCACACATTATCGCTTTGCATCTGGCATTCATACCTTCAGTCTTCCAAAGCTTTGAATTTATTTGGTTCAATGCTAATTCCAATCATACCAAGCATTTCTAATTGAATTTGGGATGCTTTCTGCAGATTAGTTTTCCTCTCTTCCACTTCCATCTTCTTATTTGGCATAGTCATATCTAGCAGGAGGACTGACAGCATATAAAGGCCAATTACGTACTTCTACAGCCTATTGCAGCTCTTCCCTCTGCTCAGGATACAGAAAGTCAAGTGCTGGAATTGCTTGAATAAGTCATTAATGTATACGTGCCAAAAAAATAAGGAACCAAGGTAGTGCAGCAGGGAATAACTCCAGTTTACTACTTGACTTCCAGAAACGAAAACAGAATGACTTCTGAAAAGAGATTGCATTGAATGAGTGAGCAAATTAGAAATTGGAAAGATGATAAGGGAAAGATTTAGAAAGTCTAACAATGCTTTGAAATCCTCTTAGTGCTTCTGTCACTGCCATAGCCAGCCTGCTGCTCTGCTACTTTGTTAAATCAGCCCTTCTAAATGCAGTATTTGTCAGTGACACTACTTGCAATTTGGTGCCAGTTCAATACTTAGCAGAATAGGTAAGGACAGCAGAAAAGACATTTGCAGCAGGAAGTTTTCTTTTCATACCAGCTGATGAAGTCCAAGGTTATCCATGGTGTATCGGTACATTGGTTAATTGTCAATAAAATGAGGCTAATGGTACAGTTCTTTACAAAGATACTATTTATCATGTTTAACATCCACAGACTTTACATTCATTCTGCACCATGTAGCAGAGCTAAAATGGAGAGTCTCCCTAGTTATTTAACCTCTATTTCAGTTTCTATTTGCTTAGAGCTTTGTCATCCATTTCAGTATCTATTGGCAAGGTACACTCACTTTGATTTAATATAATAGATCAACATAAGTGAAAAAGATTGAGTTTTCTGTAAAGCAAACAAACAGATTTTTGCATATTCTTGGCTTAGAGAGCAATATAGGAGTAACCAATTTTTTATTGACTTTCTGCCTATATTAAGGCTTTATGATGACTTTATTGACTAGAATCTGATTCTCAGTATTGAAGACCCACAAACCAGTAATTGCAGTCATTTAAGGACACATGTCCGTTATGTTTGATTGTGAGCACATACCTATATTCTATTCAAGTCAATGTGACTTAAGTGTATGCTTAAAATTTTGCTAATTAACCAAGGACTTTCTTAACTCAATTGGGACCTAGTAGAACTTACTAATGAGAAAATAAATCCTTAGTCAAATCTTGTGCTTTGAAATATATTTCTACACAATATGATCATATGTATTAAGTTCTTATAGAGTTACTGGATTACTTTGATTTTGAACTTGGATAATGATTATCTACAATATTGAAATCTGTACAGTGTTCAAATACTTTCTGTAATCATCTGGAAAGTGGATTATATCTGTTTATGGATTTTTTTTTTTTGACACAATCTTTTAAATATTTTTGTTCTATCCAGAAAAATACATTTTATATATGGGCCTGTGCAACTGATGTTGAGGAATATATGTGGTCCAGGTAGCTCTGCTGGCAAGCCGCAGATTGAGATGCAGATTGAGCTCTGGGCAGGAGCCCAAGATAAGAGGCTGTGAACTGCCAACCTTTGGTACAAAAAACAGGATAAAAGTGAGTGACTTCAGGCAGGGTAATGGACCCTGAGAGACCACCGGAGCCAGGAATTGCCAACGTTTTGCATAACAAAGGTGAAGACCCTTGAGTGCCAGTGAGGTGGATGGACATGGAGAGGAAGAGGGAGACCTGCCTGCAGATGGACTCTGAGGCTATGAAAGTCTGGGGGTTACTTGGTTGGGGTCCTCCTTGGGGCAGCAGCTCAGGCTGTTCCTGTGTTACTGTGCTGTGAATAAATGGCTTTATGGAACGAGACATCTGAGACTCTGCTGTTGGAAACCCAGGGCTGAACGGGCAAGGAAACCTGGTCTGGCTGTGGATGGGTGTGTGGGGAGCCAAGGGGGACACATTGGTCATGGGATCCACCCGCTGTGAAGGGGCTTTGACCCAGCAGTGGCAGTCTCTGGCCTTGGGATGTGACTGCCAGGGAGTCTCGTAGATGGTCAGACTGGGAAGTTTCTTTAACACTGAATGATTTGAAAAGCACAGAGCGTTACCCAAGAGCTGGTGTTGTGTTTGAAAGTAACACTGGCCAAATGGATGGGACAACAGTACATAAAGAGTTTTGACCACCTTCATTAAAAGTCAGTGACTCTAGCAGCAGCTTCTGTCACCCACAGATGATCCCAATGTGCTTTATATTTTATGCACAGGAACAAGAACAATCCACCCACTACTGGAACACAATTATCTCTGTGGGAGAAGTGTGGCATTCCATGATAGCAACCACATGCTCTGCCAAGGTAATTTGATGCAATTGCAACTTTAAACACATCCAGGAAGCATAAAAATATACTATATGATGCATAAAGAAATCTCTACAGAAACAAATGAATATATAGCAGAACATACATAAATATGTCAAGAAGGAGATGAGGGAAAAGGTTGTTTTAAAAATCTATATCTACATTTAATTTTTCTTTTTAATTTTTAATTTTTCATAGAAAAAAATAAAAAAGTACAAAGAAAATCCATCCAGTTTTGGCATAACTAAAGGTAAGCACGACTTCTAAAGCTTTCATTTTCACTTCTCTGCTCACTTTTGTGTTACTATGGTTTTACCCAATTAGTAAAAGAGCAGCAACAGCTGCCAATAATTAGAATGTGTTCTTTCTATCTTTTCCTCCTCCCTACATAGTGATACAGCAAAATAGTAGCTAAGGGACTGTATCTGGTTGTATGAAATTATGAATTCTTTTTCAGGATTAGAAGCATCAATTCAAGTCCTGCATATTTATCAATGGCATGGAAGTTAAAAAGAGTATCTTGAGTAGATCTCATTAAAATTTTCTTCATCCTGTTTATTGCAATAGCATTTGTTCCCGAAGGACTCTTGTGATATCAATCTATGTGGGCACATGAGATAGATGGAGTAAAATTCTTATGTGTAGGCTGCAGAATTTGCATGTCATTCACACTTACTCTTTCTTTTTGACCAAATCTGTAGTTTGAAGGTGAGAAAAATTTATTTGGTGACAAGACATGATTCTTTTCAATATTGATACATCAGACCACCAGTTGCCAAAAAAACCCTAGGGAATCTCTCTCATCACTCTGTGATTCAATGATACAGTACTTTAGTTCTATTGATTACAACCCCATTGTGTAGTTCTGTTGGAAAGGACCCATTTATGGCTACACATATAACAAAGAAACTTTTAGAAGACTCTTTCTTAAAATTTCCTTCTCTGAATCCATAATTTATATGCACAATTAAGTACTGCCTATATATATATAGTACATACCCACAAATATATGTTAAAAGAACTTATGAGGTTGAGTGCTCAATTGCTCAAAAATGTTGGGTTTGAGATTCCTATTGCAATGCTAATTTTATCCCTCATACATATGCATTATGTTATAATCTTTAATTACACCATTACACAACATGTTTTCCACAGGACCTCAGCCTCTGTATAGGCCATGAATGTATGATACTCACTTAGTGATCAATATGATAATCAATATTTTCTTTCACCCTCATTATTCAGTGTGTGACCCAAGGCTTAAATTACCTCATACAATTCAAACCTTATTTCTGAATAGGAGCTATGATTAATCTCTTAGTGGCTTCTCTAAGGAGTTCATGATGAGGGTATCCCAGTGCTTCATTAATGTGGAAGCACTTACTGCACCTATTTTAGTGGGGAATATGGTGATATTACCCCTGTTTTGAGGACAGGGAACTGAAGTCAAATCCATGCACTAGCTGGTGACGAAATTCAGAATACAAAGCATTAGTGTCCTTCAGCCTTCAAAACTCAACCACAAAGAAACATTACAAGATTCCAACCCTTGGGCTGTGTGGTTAAATTTCCCAAAATTACATGGATGGTGTCATAAAGACAAGACTAGATATCACTGCTATACCAGTATTTAAGCACCATTGCTTTAATACCATTATATTTTTTGTCTTTGGAAGTAATTCACTGTATATATTTATTAGGGCTTTTGACTTCTGCATTTGTGTAAGTGGACTTTTACAATTCCAAACATCCTTCAAGATAGGAAAATAATTTTTTTTTTCACATTATGAATAAACCTTAGATTAACTCTAAACCTGAGATTATTTCATCTGGTTAGACAATGGTGCTTGTACCGCCAAGGTTGTGGGTTTGGTCTGTGTATGGCCCATTCACTTAAGAGTTAGAATTGATGATTCTGGTGGGTGCCTTCCAGCTCAGAGTATTCTGTGATTCTTTGGATCACTTTACCTGAAAATTATTGCCACATATCAAACATTCCAGAAGAAATGCAAAGATGAACAAATACAACTAAAAGAAAGTGGTAGTTTAGGTTTGGGGTTCTTCTGTTGTTTTCTATTTTTATCTTCTAAACAATTCAGCCTGCAAAAGCAATCTAAAATAACAAGCACATCATGATTGCAAGGCCAGATGCATAAAAATATATTCTCTACGCGTTCCTTAAAAGCTTGCAAAAGCCTGCAGCTGTATCTTCCAAGTTTTTAGGTTAATTTCTATAACTTCTCAGAAGTACATTAGAAACCCAGTCTATGCTTTTTTTTTAGATGTCTAATATAAATTGGATTTCAAATCACAAACAGGTAGTAGTCACATTTTGGTAGATGAAGGACTGTTCTTTATATATTACACAGTTTTTGTCAGTTTGTTGCACTGAGACATAGGCCCTTCTATGTATAGATCAACTTAAGTTTAATACATTCAGAAAATTTGCCAAATTACTTGTATTTTAATAAATAATAATAAAAATATCATTATGGAAGTGTAAAGCTTTGGTCCACAGAGCTTCTGCATGGCTACAGGAGAAATGATTTGCAGAAAATCTGTGTGGGCAGACTTTTAGAGAGTTACTTCTGAGACAAGGAGGAGTTCTAAATAACATAAATGTACATCCATGAATTCATATATAGGTATGGTTACAGAAAATAGCATAGTTATAAAGGATAAATAAACATGCATTGTTCATTTATAAAGGACTTAAAAATTTCTCAAAAGCACAGTTATATCAGGTAAAGGAATCTTTGTATTTTCTGTTGAGAACTAGTTGAAGGTCAGCTATTAATAGCTATCACAAAATAGATTGTTTTAATTAAATCTGTTGTGCTGAAAGAGTCTTCTGTTTATTTGACACTTAGATTTATTTTCCTCTGTTATATAAGCAGAAATAACTCAATGACAGTAGTTACACAAGGTCTCTTAATGTCAGCTTCAGGTTGGTGAGAAAGCTGACATTTATTCCTAAACAAAGTGAGGTCTAAAAAAGCTCAGAAAGTATTATTTGGGCAGCTTGCTGTGTAGAGGACTCCCTGTGGTGTGTGGCTTATTTCTGTGTATGCTGTGGCTGCTTTCATGGTTTTTGCCAACAGCCAAATTACAAAAAAAAAAAAAAAACAACACAGAAAAGAGTACTTCTCTGTCAGAATACTATATAATGCAGAGGGGTGTGATGTTACTGGCAATAGCATCCAGCTGCATCCAGTTTTATCATTAACCCTCCACACACTCATTTCCCTGAAAGAAGTATCACCACCACTAAGCCTGTTTCCCAGAAGAGCAGCTCATAAAGTAGTAGTTTGGCACTGTTTATGTTTATTTTGCACAACTTCTTCTTTCCACCCTGTATTTCAGTTACTTAAACATCACAGCCTCAGCACGCTGCTGCTGCAGAGCAGCTTGACTGAGTTTCCAATCATTGTGCCACAACTAAGTGTAATTCTAATTCATATATTTGAACAGTGTTCCAGAATTTAGAGACGATCAACTAGAATTCACATTGTGACGTGCAACTCATCACTCTGTAGATGAGGGAAAAGTAGGTTTTGAAGATTATTTCTTTTACAATAACTGCACTAGTGTTTTATAGCATCTTGGATTTTGCATCAGGTTTTTAGCAAAGTCTCTATGTTAATAACATCAGTAGTTTTCAAATAAGCAAATTTCTCCCATCAGCACTATTTGTCATCTTAAAAGTTGTTCATCAGAGAGTACCCTTCAATGACTGAGCCAAAAGAAGTAATTTAAGACTAAAAGAAACTAATATTCTTTTCCTTTGAGAAGGAGATAAAGATTCCCTAATGAATGTGCAAGTGCCTGTGGATGAAGTTCACAAAGTACTGAGGAAGAATGTGTGCCTAGTAAGTGGTTAAAGCCTGCTCCCAAAATGACTGTCATACGCCTGTGCTTAACAGTTTGAGAGTATCTTAGAAAGAAATTATGTATATAGAGGTGTGATGATCATAAAAATAATCTCTTTAAGGTCAGAATTAATAAGGCTTAAAAATCTTATCCTTTCATAGTCTTTCCAGTTTCAGTTTTCCATGCTTCCACAAGGTTTTTTTGTGTTGATCAAACAGCTTAGTGTAAGAAGCTCAGAGCATTTAGACCTACCTACATTGATTTCAATGGAAGAGAGGTTCACATACTTCTAGATTCTGGGTCTTCATCTCCTTACTTTACAAAAAGGAATTATAGCACAGAAGTGCCTGAACCACCTGTCAGCCAGTCACGTGGACAGGAATGTGCCAGAAAGTGCTAGAAAGTGCTACCAGCATGTGTCTGAGAGTGCAGCAATTGTGATGTTGTGGGACCTGCCAGTCAATAAAAGCAACCTCACAAACACCACTGTGCCAATACAGCTGTATCACTTTCCATCACTTTAGCTAGCTTCAGGGTCTCTGCACTAGTTTCATATTACAAGAGGGTTCAAAAGCAGCACAACTTAAAGCTTGCATTTATTAGCAGAAACATTCTATGACAGGATCCTGGAGGATTTGCCTTATTAAAAATAATGTTAACTACTACATACTTAGTGAAATGTTCCTCTTCTCGCAGACAGAAAAAAATAGATAATAATAAAAAAATCTTGACGTTCAGGTGTATTTGGATGTTCATGCCAGCATCTGCTTGTAGAACTGTGTTATAGCTGGAAATATTTTGACAATGCTATAAAAGCTGATTTTCTGGCACTGCATTAGTTTGTTCCTGGAAGAACTGTCTTCCATGATACGGTACTTAATATATTTCAGAAGAAAGATTTTCAAAACCCTTCTTCCATGGGCATGACTTAATCACTCAGGCTTTCAGTTATTTTAAACTAGAAATATATATTTTTAAGAACTGGTATATAATTCAACACTATACATTCCTCTGTTAAAAAAAAGAAAGAGGAAGGGGACTTGCAAGATTTTTGTTTTTCCACAGACCATTTCTTATTTGCAATAACAATTCTAAGATAACTCAGAAATACATAGATAATATCACCATGTAACCTCTTTCAGATGAAAGGTAAAGTACACTTCTTCTCTACTATAAATACAAGTAGTACAGTAGACATATCAAACATAAATAAATCAGCAAAAACCACTTCACTACACATATGATTCTTTTCCTCTGGGGGAAGATGAGGGGAAGCATAGACCACATTTGAATTCATCATCACATTTCTTATTGGAAAAGCTCAAGATGAATGTGACATAAAAACCTGAATACATTACTGCAGTAACCGTGGCTCTATTCCGGTGGGAGTAGAATATTTAATTGCAATCAGGCACCAAGGAAGAGCAGATCAAGAAAATTCATACTTGAGTTTTTAAATTAGCCAAAAGATTGTGGCTCATAGATCAGGCCATATCTAGGAAGTACATAGTTAAAACTTTTAGATATATTATGCCCACTTTTTCCATGACTTAGGAGCATCTTCCACCAGTACTCACAATGGTTGAAATAGACATAAGTTGCATCATACTTTATTTGTACCATCTCTGTCTAATATATGTGCTCTGAGGTAGATTTCCTCGGTAGTATCTGCAGCATAGTTCATTTCAGCTCATGGAAGAAACAGTAAGATTTCTGATTTTCATAACAATGGTCATAAAACTTTCAACTATGAAGCACTAAAGCTAACTTTGCATCCTGAATATTTGTTTGCCTGTGAGTGGGTGTATAATAGAAAAAGATAGTTATGAATAAAGTCACTTAAGCAGTAACAGAATTGTCTATTTTAAATCAAGCTGCTAGCACAGTATTCAGCAGGTTGCATATTCTTTCAGACAGAAAACTAATAATGGAAATTAGTATTAATCCCATGGCCTTGCTTATTTCTGAGAAATCATTTTAGAATCTTGGTTTCTAATCACAGGATGAACCAATGAAAAGGAAACCTTTAAATAATTAAATTTTAATTTTCTGAGTATTATAGCCAGAATTCTATCAAGCAGCACTTGTCCCAAACACCACAACTTGACCTTTTGGAAATACCTGAACTTATGTAAATGATTGTATTCATGTTAATTCCTGTTTGGCTGGGGTAGAGTTAATTTTCTTCACAGTGGCTGGGATGGGGCTGTGTTTCAGATTTGTGTTGAACATAGGCTTGATAACACAGACACATTTATGTCATTGTTGAGCATGGCTTACAGGGCCAAGCCCTTTTCTGCTTTTCATACTACCATGCTGGCAGGGAAGCTAAGGGTGTACAGGAGCATGGGAAGAGACACAGCCAGGACAGGTGACCCAAACTGACCAAAGGGACATTCCAGACTGTATGACATCATGCTCAATATATGAAGTAGGGAGAAGAAGGAAGAAAGGGGCACTTCAGTAGTGATTACCTTTGACTTCCCAAATAACTTTTACCTGTTATGGGGCCCCGCTCTCCCGGAGATGGCTGAACACCTGCCTGCCCATGGGAAGTGGTGAACTAATTCTTTGTCCTGCTTTGCTTTGCCTGTGTGTGTGGCTTTTGCTTTGCCTACTAAACTGTCTGTATTGTGACCTTCTAGAGTCTTCTAGATTTTTACCTTTCCAGTTCTCTCCCTGATCCTGCTGGTAGGGAAGAGATCAAGTGTCTATGTGTTGTGTTTTCTTGCCAGCTGGAGTTAAATCACAACAGAACTCTTTCCTAAAATAAGGGCCCAGAAAATCCTTCTAAAAATAGTTTTAAATCTTGAGATATTCCAGATGTGCTTTTATTTTGGGCGTCATCATACCCAGGTCTTTTCTTTAGGAGCTCCTATTGTTTTTTAAAATAGTGAAAAATGAGTGTTAATGTCTCTAGTTTCAGTAAAATTTTCCCAAAAGCAAACTACGGTCTACAAGACAAATTCTGAAATGCCTAATCCAAGCAGTCATCTGTTTCACTTCCATTCAAGTAAAGCTGTGCTTCAATACTCCACACAATTTGTATGGACTTTACTGTCACTTCTAAAATGTTCTATTATGCATTGTGACTCCCTGATGTGTCTAATTGTGTTACATTGTCAGCTTTATGAAATCTACTGTAAAAAGCACTTTATTCTTCTGTCTTTTCTGTGATGTTGCGCATTTCTGTCTTGTATTAAGTGTTTGCTAGTTTTCTATTAGATGTTTTCTACTTTAATTAGATGTTTGAAAGTCTTCTGCCTTTAAGCTTTATAGGCTATAATCAAGCTGCAATGTTTGGTTTTGATTTTTTTTTCTTGAAAAATATCAAGAATGTGCTTGAGAAATTTGAGGAGACTGTATATAACTAAACTGTAGAAATGCAATATGATAATAGCTTCCAAATGGAAATGCTCAATGCTCAAATGGTCATGAATTTAAAATGTTTTCTACAGATTTCATTCTTTTTTTTGAAAATAATTATTCTCAAAGTTAATCTAATGTGAATATGTAACAGTCTACTTTACAAACAATGATTTGATAATTATATGTATGAATATAAATTTCCAAAGCTTAGATGGGTTCCAAAGCTTAGATGGGTTTGCATTTATACCTTTCTTTTTTATTAATTTCTCCACATATTTAACAAACCTCCTTACATCCTAGGTTTAGGCACCCTGTTTCTCTATTCTTTGAATGACTCAATCCTCTGATAATATTTACATTTTTTGAGACTTTCCTAGACATGTATTCTTTATACATTCTGAAGTAATTTTTTAGCTGTAACATGAAGAAGTCATAAAAAACTGACTATTGTCTATTGTCTATTTTTTTTTCCTTAATAATAACCTTCATACCAATGTGGACAAAATGCCACTTTAAATCAGAAAATAGCCGTGGATTTAAAACATATGAGAAGGTAGTACACATTAAAATCAACATAAGACCATTACTACATTTGAAAAAGGTCTTTTATTTTAAAGTTAATATTTTATAGAAAAGAATATGATCAGATATTTTAAAGATATATGGAAGAAATATGTATAAGAAAACAGGAAGGAAAAGAAGACAATGGCATTTAAAATATGAAACGCACTTTGCTACCAGCACACAGATTAACTGTGAAAGGACATCCAAATGCATCATGAAGATCTGCATGTAAAGAGCTGTACAGAGACAATTGGTAACAATGCATGAGGACATCTTCTGTTGATCCAACAAAACCTATGAGGAGTGCTTTAATATATAGTCTTCTATAATGTCTCAGGATTGTCAGCTCATGAACTTTTTCTACCTCTCATAATAGTATATGTTGTTGTTTTTAAGCTTAAACTCCTTTTTGTCAGACAATAGCTTATAAAGGAATCTCAAATGTCTTGGAAAGTTTTTTATGTTTGGCTTTGTAAAGAAAAAGCAGTAGGTGTATAGATTCTGAGTTTAAAAGCAAAACAGAAAAGAAAGATCATCTTCAAATTAATACTATTTTGAACCCATTTTAATCTTTGAATGCCCAGAGATGGAAACATTTAATCTATTGTTTTGTCAGTTTACTAAATTACACTTTGACACACTCAATCTTTTGAAGAACTTTCTCACAAAACACAGTATCTATGGAAATCTGACTCACTTTTAAGAATAAACAACCTCCTCACATTACAGAATGCAATTTAGATTACACTGAAACTCTCTTAAAAACTGAAGTCAGTTTCAATCTAAAATTGTCAATCTAGATGCACAGTCAAACACAGACAAAGAAGGCAGCTACATATTGTCTCTGGTATGACTTTTCTTCCAGAATGAAAGCATTAATTTAAAAGGCTTTGAAACAGCTTTTTAGTGGGATATTCTACATTTTTAAAATTTTCTGTAATGTTCTGGAAGACCAAGCACAAATTTAGTTTCTTCTACCCCTCTCCTCAACTGACTGCATCTTTATACCCTGTAGGTTTGTTTTTGAAAATTCCTTTGAGAGTCAAGAAGTGTTTCTGCAGCATTTCCAAGAAGAATAGGACAAGCCTTTGTGACTGCCTACAAAAGATCACAGGGGAGCTGCTGTACACACAGATTTAAATCATCCAGAAGAAAGGACAGATTTAAATCATCCAGAATCTGTAATCACTTAACATAAACCATCCATCTATTCTGTTCTCACTCCAAGAAAGGAGTGGAGGGGTGGAACCACTCCTCTGAATTCTGGGCAGTGACTCAATGTGGGCAGTTTGCCTTCCTTCCTCCTGGAGTTCTCCACTGCAGGCAGGAAGTCAGGAGAACATGCCCTAGCAACAGATTTGCAACAGGATTATAACTCCAGGCAACCTACAAAAGACATGTAGGCTATCTGAAAGATTTGTCCTTTGCACATTCATGGCCTTTGATCTGAGAGATTCTGCCTGTGTTTGAATTTGAGTGGACGAGACTATTACAACCCTAAGTACAGTAGCACAAGAATGTTGTTTACTGAATTCCATGTTAATGACTGATCTATCTAAAGTATCACCGAAATACATTTAGCAGTCTTGAAGTAAAAATCATGAATATTCCCTTTCTCAAGAAAGACTCTTGCTAAATTCCAGGATAATCTGCCAGAATTGTCTCACAAAGACTTTTTTCTTGTATAAATCCTCTAAGATTTTTGGGCAGATGGATGCAGTTTGACAAAGAAGTATCAGATTCTCTTCAAAAAACATTTGAAAATAACTATATACATCAACATTTTTCACAAAGTATCATTAGAGGTATCATTTAAATGTTTGCAGAGATACTACAGAGACAAACCAATTTTATGGAAAGACTAATTCTACCTCTGACAATTTTATTTGGAAGTAAATATTTTTTATTGCCTCCCATACTCATTTTGCCAGTGATTCCTAAATACTTTGCCATATGTGATTGAAAATTATGCCTATCGTTGATTTTCTGTTTTCTCCTCTTGTAGAAAAATAAAAATCAACAAAAATTAATGACATTTTTCAATCCTCATAGAGAAATAAGAGAAAGAGGAACCTACAGATGTTACTGACGGTTACCATGGTTATAAAATGTGTTTTCTTTCATCTAGTTCATTGTACATTTTCTAGTGTAAGACAACAAGAGATAATTTTATTATATCTACAGTGTCCACAGCTTGATAAAATAAGAAAGACTGTACATAATTAATAGTTTATGTTACACTCAGGACAGTAAAAAATCCATTATATTCAAATGATTTCATGACATAGTCCAAATATTTAATATTCAGTATGATCATACATCAAAAGGTTTATGTCAGATTAAAATAAAATATCAGTATAGATAACAGATGCAGTTCTAAAGATTAAGTACAAGAGAGGAAGGGAAAACACAACAAAGCAAAGCAATGCAGGAAGCAACAATCATACAAATCATCTCCAGCCAATAAACTGTCAGCTTCTTTATCAAACTCAGTCTGAGAAGCTGAGGAATTAGCTTCAGGAATAGCTTTGTGTCATCATCATTTACCAGATAAATATCTTTGTTTGAGAAAACACACAGTAAAATAACCACATGTGATTTTGAAAATCATAAATAAAAAATATCTATATAACCCATATTATATTAAGAAAAACAAAACTCCATTAAAAAAAATTACTTTTGGCAAGTTCGAGTAAGAATGTAACCAACTTAAACTGTTAGGAAAGTTCTGTGCTGATCTCTTCTGCCCTTTAGTATTGTATTTTGAGGCTGGTGTCAGAAATATTTTTGTATCAAAACATTTTTATTCAGCTCTCAGTAGTAGATTAAACACTATGTCAAAAGAAAGTCACAAGAAGTTTATATACTATTGCCTGTAATCAATCTAATCCCTTCATATGGACTTCAGATTCTCACTGAAATCTCAAGTGTCTGCTTTCAGCATTGTTTGTCACAATCTTTGTTCTTCACTAAAGTGTCATTGTCACATTACAGACTCATCATTTCCATCTCTCTCTGCTGAGCATCTATCAGTATCCACATTTCACTCTTCCTCCGATGATTCTACTTGCCTTTCAACTTTCATTATCCTCATTACAAACACATCCATATTTTTGCTTTCATCTTTTCCTTTATGGAGCTGAAAGATGACAAAATAGTTTTCAAAGGGAGCGGGGTCAGATGAATAAGGCGTTTCTGATGAGATTTTTCTACCGTGCAAAACACAGCAGAAAAGAAAATAAGAAGAGATAAACTAGACCTATGTAAAATTAACTTTTCTTTCCTTTCATAGTTTTCAAAAAAACCCACAACTTTTTATGAACCCTAGGGAAGAGTTTGGGAAATATTTTGAAAATATGTATTTACAGTAACTCCATAGTTCCCGTGACAATTACATTGATTAAAAAATTTCTGGGACAAAGACTGTATATTCCTATATAACTCATTTAGCTGATTGGATAGTACTGAATTTCACAGAGGGGTCGTGAAGAGATCTCACTAAAACTGAGTAATTTCTGCTTCCTATCAATGAGGTAAACAATTTTGTTCCTTTGTCAAAATGTGTTTGTAAAACTTGTCAATTTCCATCCCTCACTATAGTGAAAATTAAAGAGGAAAAGAAATCCTGTGAAGACTTGAGTACATGGAGAAAAAAATGTCTTTTTTCATGAGTTTTATATAAACATGTTTTGTCAACTGTTTCGCCAATTACAGCAGAGCTGTAAATCTACCAGCATGTGCTAGCTTTGAGAATCTCTTAATTTTGTTCACAGCATCCAAGTGTGGAGCCAGAGATAATTCTTTCTTTCAATCACTTCTTATATCAAATAACATCTTTGCTATTCACAAAGTTAAAGAAATAATATGCTTTTCTTCATAGAAATCAAAAGATCTGCTTTGTACACATTAAAATAAATATTTTAGAACATTTTTAAGATGGAAAATCAGTTAATTCAATCAAGAGCCTATAGAAAATGTTTCCAAAGTCAAACCCACCTATAGAGTTGAGGTACATAAAAGTTTGTAAATAAGTTTGTAAATCAGACGTGCTAACTACAAGACCTGTCCTAGAATGTTTAAGTATCTGTAGTTCAAGGCCAAAGGTTGAGAAGCAGGTTTATGGACTTCAAATGTGGACTTTTGGTACATTCCATTTAAGACACCCTTTTTTCTTTCTGTATCTGCCCCCAGATAGAAAATAGCTCAACACTCCATTAGCTGCTGTGCAATGAAAATTCTTCCTGATTTTGAAACACTGATGAGTACCTTAAGATATAAACCCTTAGTCAAAATACTGCAATTATTATATTATAGTAACTTTAGACACTTGCCAGTTCAGAGACTGTGTTCAGTATTCAATATATGAAGAAAAAAATATCTGTATGGGATGTAATAAGTAACACATATAGGTTACATATTTTATATGCAAAAGTAATTGTCTCAAAGACAATCCAATTCTTCAGGTCTCTTAGAGACACTTGAATTTTAATTATAGTACAGATATTTATGGTATTTCTCCTAATTCTCCATCTAATGTAGGATTTGGTCCTTGATTATCGACACAAAAATTTCTATACATTTTTGTTGTCAGTCATTTTTATGATGGTTGTTGTCAAATATAACCCCGCTATTAGATAATATACAGAAAAAAATTACATCACCAAATTAATTTTCAAGTTAGATAGATGAAAGCAAAAGTAAGTATAGTAAGAAAAGGTAAGTATAGTAACTATATAAATGGGCTGCATAAGAATAAAAGAACAGTCTTCCTGATGTCATAACAAGGGTCCATCTAATCTGTCCTGTGGCCAGGAAAGATGCCTAGAGCAAACTACAGGGAAATGGGGCAAGAATTAGGCAATTCTTCTCTCCCATAAATTGCCAAAAATGTCAGTAGCCTGATATTTAGGAAGTTCCTAAGCAAAAGGTTGCACCTGCTTTGCAGATCTAATTGCTCCTGCAGAATTTTCACTAGCTTTCTTTACTAACTCATATTCTGGGGAGCCAAATATCCTAGGAAAATGAAATCTATGTTTTGAATTTAAGTTGTCCGAAAACCTTTCACTTAATTATGATTTTCCTGAACTTGTGTGTCTGTATCATGCCTAACTTCAGTCAACCATTTTGTACTCTGAACACTTAAAGCCATCTTTTGCTGCCATTTTTGACATCTTTTCTAGGAAGAAGAAATCAGAACTGTGGGACCATTCAAAAGAGAGCTGTATTGTTGAATTAACCAGTGCTATAATTTGATTTTCTATTTTACTGTTTACCCTGTTTTTGCAATTTCCAATTTTATTTTTGTTATGCATTTGACAATCAGATACATGAAATAATCTGCTTTAAAAGCTTCATTTCTGGAACTTTATACTTGATTTTGTATCTGCTCTTATTTCTAATCTCAGGGTTGGCTTTTCTCCTCATGTGCATTATTTGACATTTCTAAATCTTGAATTTCATCTACCTTCTTACTGGGTACTCTGTACTATGAAATCTTTCTGCAGATTCAATCAATTTCAGGTTTTTTTGATGCTAAAGAGCTATATCACTGCACCAAATTTTAGGATCTTGCTATTCACCCCTAATCCTGAGTTCCATAAAGATATTTAAGCAACTTCAAAAACCAAAACTTGGGGGATATCTACATTACCTTTCCTATTTTAGCAAGTAAACACTTAAATAAACACTTAAATACCTCTTAAATTCTTTTACCTATTATTGATCATTAAATTGGATCTTACTTATTGATGGTTTTGTTTCTTTATGAGCCAATGGTGAATGATCTAATTGATAGCTTCTTGAAATACATGTAGGGGGTTTCAAGCAGATAACACATACATTTTTGTTAACGTTTAAGGAGAAACCATACATCTACTCCATTTGTGAAACACAGACTTATGCAAATGTCCTATGTTTACTCATAGTCTAATCCTTTAAAGTATGTGTCTGTGGATATTATTTAACATATTTCCTTCAACATTTGCCTGAAATAGCAGTCAGACATAAAAATCTTTAATTTCCCAGATGCTTTTGTTGTCCTTTTGAAAATAGTTATTACATTCATTCATTCATCTGATACTAAAACAAATTTAAGCAGTAAGCTATCAATTACAAACAAGATCAGCAATCTCATATATGATTTTTTTTAAAGCTCTAAGGCTAAAGTAATTCCATCTTGACAATGCATAGGCATTAATTTGTTATAAAACATCTTTGGGTCAGTTCCTTAGACTTGACACCCATAAAGAAAAAGCTTCTTTAATGGCCATCACTGGTAATACCAATGCAGAGAATTCTTTTATCTTTTAATGCAGGACCTTATCATCTTCTGATATTCCTTTTTCACATCAATGTTATGTTGGTTATATCAATTTTTTTTATGATTTCTGCTTCTGACATATTAAAAAACTATTATTAATTTTTGTGCTGTTAGCAAATTGCTCCCCAAGATCTTTTTTTGGCCTGTTTTATTGTGTACTTAAGTTTATGCTGCCAAAGTCGAGACTGCCCTGTTTCATCTTGCAGACATAGCTTCTGCTTTTCAATTTTAATGACTTCTTCAGCCTTCTTGAAAAGAAACAATTGGCAGTGAGCAATGCAAGAGTCATGGGACCAGGAACCAAACAGACAAGAGGCACTTGAACCAGGCTGAGCAGAAAGGGTAGAAAGTGAGCTTCTGATCTCTTATTCGAGACGCGCTCTGCTTTTCTCTCATGATGATCTGATGTAAAATGTATACACTCTGACAGAAGCAGGATCTAGGACCTCAGTCTGTCCTCACCCAGGGGAGGGCAGGGCTGGCTTCCTAGCCATTTTCTATATGGCCGAATGACTAAAACAGTGTTGATAATACGGGAATGTTTTAGCTATTGTTGAGCAGGGCTTACACAGCCTCAAGGTTTTTTCTGCTTCTCACTCCACCCCACCATCAAGGATTCTGGAGGGAATCAAGGAGATGGGAGGGGACACAGCTGGGACAACTGCTCCCAAAAGTCAAAATGGGTGTTTAATACTGTATAACAACATGTTCATCAATATAAGCTGGGGGAAGAATGAGAAAAAGGAGGTGTTTGGAGTCATGACATTTGTCTTCCCAAGTCACCGTTAGGCTCCCTGCTTGATGATGGAGCCGTGCTTTCCAGGAGATGTCTGAACACCTGTCTGCCTTGGGAAGCAGTGAATTAACTCCTTGTTTTTCTTTGCTTCTGTGGGCAGCTTTTGCTTTGCTTAATAAAATGTCTTTTCCCTTAACCCACAAGTTTTAACATTGTTGCCCTTCCAATCTCTCCCTATCCCACCATGGAGAGATTACAGACTGAGCAGCATTAAACCACAACATGCAACACAAATTCTGTAAGCACAGGGCAGGCCCCAGTTTTAATGCAAATATAAAATTAGAGACAGGGACATCTCTAACACAAAAAGGCTGTAGTTTGCTTTCCCACTGTGAGCAGCGTCAATTAAATGAAATGGCCTCAGTTCACCTTCCATTCACCACTCTGATTTTTAGCTTTGCATCCTTTTGATGCATATCTCTTTTTTTATCAATTTTAAAAACAAACTATGCAAAAGTCTTTCCTGACTTTTAAATCTGCCACTCTCCAGAAAGCTAAATGCTAGAATTAATATATAGTCAATCCTGCAGTAAACATTCATGTTCCTGTATCAGTGTTTCAGTTTGAATCAAGAGTAATGTTTAAACAAATCTCCAATTGTTCTCACTAATCACACTTTGTATCGCAGTATGCAGCAGTCTCAGCACACACAAACCAAGTTTCTTTTACACTGAAAATAAACTGAGGCTTTCAATGGACTCCAGGTACAAATGAGCCTTCAAATTCATGCATCAGTCTGGTCTGAGTTGGAAACTTTGTAAAACGTGTATTGAATAATCATCATGTCTTCAAACTAAGTGTTTTGCTCTCCTTAGTAGCAAACTTCCCTTTCTGACAAAACAAGTCAAAGAGTTTAACCATGATAGACTCAGAAACCTTGAAAAGATTAAGTGAAGTTTCATTACATAATTCTTCTTTCTAAAATGTATGTAAGAAGTAAAGCTGTTGTGATATAATACATTGATAAGTCTATACAGGCACATCATGATTATACCAACATTTTTGTCTGTGCCTGTTATGGCTCAATGTTGTATAACTCTGCATTGCCCTGGGCATCCAAATAAAAAAAGAAAAATATAAAATCCCTAAATTCAAAATAACGTGATTGTACATTGTCTTGATATATGTACTGTTATTGCAAAGAAAGCAGTTTAATTTGTTTTCAATTACATTTTAGAATGTATATAAAAACAATTGACAGAATATATATTATGTTCTAAGGCTTGAAACATCAACCAAAAATATATTTCAGCATTTAAATTGTATATAAAGCATGCAAATAATCTAGTCTTCTTTTTATTATGGTTTTCAGTTATCTTTTACTGTTTGTAATTCTTTGACTTTTTAATAAACAGAATTTTATTGCTGCTTGCCATCAAAGTAGCTGAGATTTTCTAAGCTTTCCTTGTCAGAATCATGCAAGTTATGTAACCAATAAAGTACATTTATCTATGCTGAGAATACCAGACTAAACACTTTTACATTTTATAAGGAATTGTTATTTTACAATACAAGCTACTTGCCTAAAATTTTTTCAGAATGTAAATAGTTCTAATATTTATCTTTCAAACCATGGAGTTTTCTAAACAGTTTTGTTCTTCTCCAATTACTACACACTGTTGAAAATCTGTGCTGTTTGTTAGCCTGGTACAACATCTGCACAGTTTTTATTCAGAACTCAGAAACACACAGGCTTCCCAAATATCCTTTTATGACATAAAATAGTACTTCCTGAAAATATTTCACACAGCCTACCAAAAAATGCAACTTACTTTCATAAAGTGTCATTCATGGGAAAATCCTAAACACAATACAAATAAAACCAAACACAGTAAATATTTAAAAGGATAAATAACACAAAGTGTTAAGTCTTTCTTACAACTGCATAGTGATTTTCATAGAATCAAAAACCATAGAATCATAGAATGGCTTGGTCTGGGAGCAGTCCTAAAGATCACCTAGTTGCAATCCCCCCTGCCAAGGCAGGAACACTTTTCACTAGACCATCCAATCTGGCCTCTAGTCATTGGACATCCATAGCTTTTCAGTGCAACTTGTTACTGTGCTTCAACACCCTCACAGTAAAGAATTTCTTCCTGATGCCTAGTCTA
Source organism: Geospiza fortis (assembly GCF_000277835.1). Classification (NCBI taxonomy): domain Eukaryota; kingdom Metazoa; phylum Chordata; class Aves; order Passeriformes; family Thraupidae; genus Geospiza; species Geospiza fortis. The sequence continues at coordinate 2,111,108 of NW_005054418.1, read as the reverse complement.
ATCTATCTTTTTTTTCTGTGTGAAGCCATTCTGCATTG